>NW_010960188.1:989230-1059236 GCF_000463585.1 Tarenaya hassleriana
TTTTTTTTTTTTGGGGGGGGGGGGATGATTCTGCTAGGTTTCTTCCGACAACGTTTCTATACTGTCGTGATTACATTATGTTTCTGTAAAGGAAGAACCAAACCTGGAGGGCATCATCATGTTGTTCCTTGTCTGCAGGACGAGACCCCAACGACGAGTCACTGGCCATACCGGTTCTGGTTCAGGTCCGCGGCTTGATCCGCAAGGCTCGACCCGACACCTACAACGAGGATCTCCTCAAGGATTTGGACAGAGGGCGTTCGACTGAATTCGAGGTTGGTCCTAGAAAAACAAGTTCCCCTTTTCTACTTTTCCACAATGTCGTCGATTCACCTGAAAAATACTATTCCGGTTTTCATCAACAGCGAGCCATCCTGCTCTGGGCTCTTGACCCGGCAGAGAGAGATGCCTTCTTGGCCAAGAAAGCAACGAAATTGTTCACTTCTAACAACTGGGTCGTAGTGGAAATCGCTTGCACGAGGTCAAGTTTCGAGCTTTTCAATGTCAAGCAGGCTTACCAAGCTCGTTACAAGGAATACCTGGAGGAGGATGTCTCTTCCCACACTTCTGGAGATCTCAGGAAGGTAATATTATAATATTACTCAGTCGCTTGCTTTTGTCAGATTCTGCTGTTCTGTCCGATTTTTGGTGATAGATGTATCCATTTGTGCAGCTTCTGCTTCCTCTTGTCAGCACATTCAGGTACGAGGGAGAGGAGGTCAACATGATGCTGGCGAGATCCGAGGCCAAGATACTTCACGACAAGATCTTGGAGAAGGCTTACAGTGATGATGACTTCATTAGAATCTTGACCACGAGGAGTAAGTCTCAGCTCGGAGCAACGCTCAACCACTACAAGAACGAGTATGGAAACGCCATTAACAAGGTAAGGTAGAATTCGGGCAAAAAGCCACACAAAATTCCGATTCAGATTTTAGCTCTATCTTGCAGAGAAAACCCTAATCCAGTATATGCAGAACCTGAAGGAAGATCCAAAGAATGAATACCTCAAACTACTCAGAGCAGCGATCAAGTGCTTGACCTACCCTGAGAAGCACTTCGAGAAGCTTCTGCGTCTAGCCATTAACAAGATGGGAACAGACGAGTGGGCGCTGACCCGAGTGGTCATTACACGAGCAGAGGTGGACATGGACCGCATCAAAGAGGAATACCTGCGCAGGAACAGCATTCCACTAGACGACGCCATTGTCAAAGTCACTTCTGGCGAGTACATGGACCATCTTCTTATCCTTACCCGACATGGAAATGCTTTCAAAACTCAGTAGCCAGGACCAAGCAGATAAGGTTTTTCACCTGTTTTCCTGCGTCTTCCTTAGCTTCCTCGGTTTCTATGACCAGTTGTTGAAGAAAACTGTTGTGCGGCATTGAGGCAGTGTTATATATCGATGCTCTTCTAGATTGATTGGTCTCTGGTTTTGCTGATTACATCTATCTAGTATCTAGTGTCCATAATCTGCACCATTGCAGGTTTCACAATCTCTATAACCACAGAGATCCAGCCATCTCTGTTTCTTCTTCTGTCGTCTTCACAATATGTAAAGCTTGGACCTTTGGATCAAACTTCAACAAAGGATGCTTACCATCTTCCAAAAATCCGATCTTTCACCGAACCCATGACGACCCATCTCTCCATTTCCATTACCCAGAGACTGGAAATCGGATTTCCGAGACATCTTGTGTACAAACTAACACTCATATATTGTCTATTTAATGCGCATTGAAAAGTTCTTACATACACACGAAAGAAAAATAAAGATAATTGGAAACAACAAAATCAATTTCCTGTACTAATTTGAAAACTTACAATTTCCTTGACGCATGTTTCTTGATTCTAAGACAAAAAAAACAGAGACACGTTGTTTTTCTTCTCAGACTTGTTTACTTGGGCTTTCAGACATCCTCGTACCTTTCCTTGGGTTCTCTGAAACACCAGTCTCGTTTGTTTACAACTCTTGATCCATTGCAACTGTTCAATGTTCCACCTGTTCTGCTCAATGGTTTCATAGCACATCTTCTGCTAGCTTCGTGCCATATCCATGCCTCATGTCTGAAGAATAAGCTAGGGTTTAGACTCGTAAGACTCTGTAATACAGCATGAAGAATCGAATGACTAGACGTAATCTTGTGGCTAAAGCAGAAAGGTTTTTACCTTTTGGAAGTGGTTTATCATATTTATCTTTCGGGTCGTCGTTGTCGTCGTCATCATCATCCTCATCATGGCCCATCTGATCTCTTCCGTCATCCCCTATATCGCTTTCACTGGCCGTCTCCCATTCCGAGTCATCGCTTTCATGCCCATACACATCCCTCTCATCACCTTTGCCATGAACACCCCCATGCTTCAGAGCCGCCTCCCTAAACAACCAAGCAGCTCGCATTTGCTTCTTCACCAATCTCTCTGCGTAATCCGGAACCTTGTTTTGTCTCAGAGAAAGATCCGGATCATTTGACTGAGAACACTCGTTGATGAATAGAATCGCGTCTAACAAGCTCTCTTTCGCTAACCCGAGCATATCGTATGCCTGAGCCCTTCTCCAAAGGCTTTTGGCATGCCTGTTAACCGGGTTGTGCAGACACAGAGCACGAGTGGCGTCGCTAATGGCTGCCAATGGCTGCTGCAGTAAGAGATGGCACTGAGCTCGATTACTGTATAACACGACTCTTTCCTTCTTGGACCTCATCGGGCATAAGGATAACGCTTCTGAGTACTTTCCTGCTGCACCAGCGATGTTTCCTGACGAGAAGAGGGAATTCCCTTCGAGTTTTACCACTAAAGCTGCTGCTTGTTTTATGTGAAGATCCTCTTTCGGCATGTTCTTCTCCCATTTGAGCCGTTGCCGGGAATTTACTATCTCTTCGATTGATTCCTTCGATTGATTACTCATGGAGTTGCGTCCCGGGCCTTGTGATTGGAGGCATTCTTGAAGAACGCTGACTATGGAATCTCCAAGTTTCTTGTGGTCTCCAAGGTTTGCAATTTCAGCGAGGTCCACAAGGGTTGGCACTGCCTTATCGATCATCTGGAAAAAGGATCGTCGTTAATGGCATAAAGGCATAAAGAACTCAAGAAAGAATCTATATCAATCAAATACCTTGTGACATGTATTAGGATCTTGAAGCAGCCAAAGAAGACATTCTATTGCCATATACTGCCAATCATCGGAAGAACGAGCGATATTACACAGCGCCTCAATCATTCCGGCACAAGTAGAGACGGGTCCACGGCCGAGTTTATGCTGACAGATTGTTCTCAGCAAACCAATTCCGGCTGGTGAGTTCTCGTTAACGAGCCCACCCCACAATCCCGGAAGACTCACCAAAAACTCGGGTTTGCACAAAGTAGGAAGAAACTCGGGTTTAAAGGCAAAACAGTTAATGAGCTGAAGCGACCAGCACTGCAGTTGGCTAGCCCACTCCTCGGCTTTTCTCGACTCCATTTCGACACCTCCCATTCCGCGTGTCAGCAAATCACAATGGTAACTCAGTCTTCGATCCACGTTCTGATAAAAATGAGAATAAACAATCTCCAATGAACTCATAGCTAGTTGGATGGCAAGTTCGAGGATTTCCCCGTGATTTGCCACAGCAGGAAAAGTGGACGGGTAAGTAGCTAAATGCCCTAAAGCTCGAACAGCCACTCTCTGTTCGACCCAAGTGAGACGACCCCTCAAGAGTTCAACAAGGGGAGGGATGACACCGGCCTCCACAGCTCTCTCTGCAAATTCTTCCATATTCATGGTATAAGATCCGATTATATGAGCGGCATAATATGGGATGTATATGTTCTGGTCATGTGAGAGCCAGCGTCGGTTTTTCAGTCCTTTCCAGATCAACGCAGACATACACTCGAATATTCCAAGATCGATGAACTCGGGATCGTTTGGGTGAGCCATAGCAGTATTCCAGAGGCCACTGATCGGGAGGACTTGACCGTCGTCATCTTGAGAAGGAAGATCCCGAAAGAACTTGAGAATGCATGATCTTCTTTTGCTCGGGTTGCCTTCTTTCATTACACAGAAGAAACATCCTGGGTAAGGACAGTCCTGGGAAGCTTTATCCATTGCCAAAACTGTATTGTTTTTGCTCTACCCTTTGCAAAGTTATTAGCAAATTAACCATCAGGTGGATGAAGGGAAATATCAACGAGAGAACAATACAGCATCGGTCGATGCAAACAGAAAACATATTTGTATCAACAAGAAAATGCATTCCATGGAAATCAAGACAATAAAATGCCTTTCATTACACAGAAACAACATTACTGCCATCTCCAGAAACTTTAATTGCCGAAAAAAACGCACGAAAAACACTTGAAACCGAAGAATTAACACATCTCCGTGCTAAGTCAAAGCTGAAAACGAAAGGCCAGATGAAACCAGATGAGAATAAGCGTCTAGAAATAGATAAATTAAAATAAAAATGGTTACAATTTCAGAATCCGACAGAGAAACGAAAGAGACAGCTGAGATGTAATGATATATCTAGGTGTAACATGATCAAAACAAACTGCAGAAGAACTCGTAATTTTACCCCAAAGTAAACAGAATCCACACCTAATTGATCTCGCGACTGAACAACTGCATCGCTCGCACCAAATTCGATTAGATCTCTCGGGGGTGGAAAACCATCAAGAACTGAACTTTCTCAAATGGTCTAACAGTAAGATCCAATTCCCAAACCCTCAAACCCAAGCTAACCAGCTACGATTATCCAAACCCAGTAGAGAAAAATCCCCAGTAAACATTTACGGGAAGAAAGGTCAAATCTTTTAGAAACCCAGAAAAATCGGTCCCGCATTCGTTACACCAAAGGAGAAAAAGAAGTAAAATTTCCACTTAATTTCGGGGGGAAAGACGGGGAAAGGCTAAAGGAACGGAAGATACCTACGAAGAGCGAAGCTACGAACAGTACGAATCCATAAAGCAACTCTCTGCCCGAATACGAGGAAAAAAATTCTTACCTCTTCCCAAACAGTAGATCACTGCTTCGCCTGCATGTGATCCTCGCGATTTATAAGCTGATAAGGAGCAGATGCAGTAGAGAAACCGTCGTTTTGATTTTTTTTCCCCCTTTTTTTTAGAATTCGGACAGTGAAAAAGAGGAGAGAATGAAGCTCTCGATCGTTTTGTAAAAGTTTTGAGACAAGAATCAAAAGTGATTTGATTTGATTGGGTTCACAACGGGAAATCGAAACTTCCCAATATTAAAGACGCTGAAATGAACTCCAATTCCCCAGTGCCGCGTCTATCACACGCGCGCATATCCGGTTCGGTTCGGTACAACACCATGCCTAAACCAAACCTTTTGAATTTATTACTAAAAACATTTCCTGAACCAAACTGTGAATATGGATAATCTTAAGATTTGATTCGAGAAGTATCAGTAACAGCCAGAATTGTAAGAGAACAAGAAGATAAATCATTAGAAATAACAAGGGTTTGGTATTTGAATATAATTCTGAACCGGTTTGGTTTTACTAAACCGGATAAACACTCAAGATCCGGTGGTTTGGAGGCAGTTCTATTGAACGGTCTGAATACCGACGGGGAGAGCGCGTGGAGATGCTTCTTTATGTATACATATACTACGTATATACGTGCGTATGTCTGTATATGTATGTATGTATGTATTGGAAGGAGACAGGGTAGGGCCATGGCCACGCCCATGGCAATGGAATGGACGAATCGACCGTACCTTTGGAGACCCACACACCTTCATGTCAATCTTCACACAACGGACATTTTTCCCATATCGAGGCTCGTTCATTTGGTCTTTTTATACGTTAAATTTTATTTCATTATCCTCTACAAATTCTCAACTAATTATATAATCCATCAATTCGATCGGTCCATATTTATCAATAAATATACATGTATTATATGACATAATCAATAAAGTTTTGAAGAAAGTACATTCATGCTAATTCCGTGACAGAAAGTGAGGGGAAAACAACAAAGAAAATAACCCTAATTAGTAAAAACCAAAGTACTTCTTTCACTTTCAGAATATATATATATTAGAATTAGTAAAAGAGAGGGTAAATAAATATTCGAATTTTAAAAAAATTTAAATAATTGAAAGTCGTTAAAAAAAATGCGATCTTCACAGTGATAGGTTGACATTATCCTCGTAAAATGTAAATATGTTTTTTACCGAATTTCAGAGCATAATACAACGACATTCACGTGACAAGACAGCCTTTTTTTCATAAACTAATCATAATTAAGAATGACGAGCAAGACTGATGCGTGGGCGACAAGCAAACGTATAAAAAGGCCAAAACTCAAGAATTGTTACATTACTAACACTACCATTTTAATTTTTAACCATTCGTGTTATAAAAAAAAAAAAACTCTGACGTATACAGAATGAATCGCAAGATCAAGAACTTCGAATCTTGATCTCGACATTGTCAAAGTCGCAAGCCCTCGTCTGCTTCGTGTTGCTTTAGGAGATATGTCTGGTCGTGTTCGTGTTCGTGTTCGTGTTCATCCAAATCCGGACAAGGCAAGGCGTTGTCTTCTCCGAGATGCTGCATCTCTGACTCGATCAACGCCTGCATTTTCGCTCTCTGCCGGTCTCTCGGGTAAGTGCAGTACAGGAACGAGTAGATGGAGCAGCAGATCGCCATGGGAATCCCGATCGCTGTGTAGAGCGCCTTGGCCAGCGAGGCAGCGTTTTCTCTGTCGGTTTCGATCTGGATCGAGACAGAAGATCCTTTTGGGATCGGTCTGTATCCGTACACGTTCTGAGCAAGAATCCCGACAACTGGAGGAGCAAACGATGATAGAATCGACTCGAATGATCTGTCCAAGGCGTAGATGCTCGTCCTTGCCCTCTCAGGAACAATCTCCGCAAATATCGGACTGTACAAAACCGTATATACCCATGAAACTGTTGCTGAAAAGATCCAGACAAAACAGAAAGATGTCCCAAACAGTTATAGCAAGGTTGAAATGAATAATAACTCACTTGTTCGTAGCAGGAGCGTTCCATGAGATGCACAATCCCATGATGAACAAGACCAAGCCGTGATTAAACGCAGTGGATGGATCGTCAGGCAATACAAGAAGCAGAATGGCGGCTAAGGGAATGGCTGAACCAGAGCTTATCTGCGAGAGAATTATTCTCCCGGAATTCGGTAACTTCTTGGCCAGAGTATCTCCCATCCATCCGCCAAACAATCCCCCTACCGAACCAGCAACTATGAACAGTGTCATGAGAAGGGCAGTGGTTTTGTGAGAAAACCCGATGAGCTCTAACCACATTGGCGCAAAAGACAATGCCGACCAAGGGAATGAACCCGAGACTCCCTGCGCGACGATGATCTGGAAAGATGGGACCTTTATCACTTCCTTCGCTTCTCTCAGCAAAGCTTTCATGTCAGACCAGAATGTCTTGTGATGGGCTGTCTGAATTGTGTTGAGCTTGTCGTTGCTATAACGAGGGTCAGTTGCGAATAGGCGGACCAAGATGCCGACTATCACGCTTACCAGACCGATTAAGTGGAAAGCAATTCTCCAGCCGGGAACTCCCAGGAAAGATGTTGAAGCAATGAGAACAGAAGAGAGACCACCTAGGATGGAACCGATGTTTGCTGTCAGATGGAGCCAGCCAAACGCCATTCCACGGTTACTGTCATCGGTCGAGTCAGCAATCAGTGACTGGATGGCTGGTGTGACAATGGCGAGTCCTATTCCGTTCAAGCCCCTTGAAACTGCCACCTGGTTTAACACCAAAAGGATCGATTTTTATGTTGCTGGTGATAAGATTACTGTGGTTCACACAACGCAAGGGTCTGGTTTGTGTCTCGTGGGTTTCCTATTCAAGAAAGAAAGAAAAAAATGATCATGATCCATGACAAATTGTACATCCATTTTGGTTATGACCGTTATGTAAAATCCAATTTCATTTCCTGGAAAAAAAACTTCAGAGAATTTGTTTTATCGCTGAGGTTCAAGCAATCCCCTTGATCGACCAATTTCATTTTCATACCATTTTCCACTATTCTACAGACATCGGACAGATCAGTGTATAAGTAATCACTGCCCGGAAAACATCTTCGGCCAATAACACGAACAAATCGGCCGTCGAATTCAACAGATGACTTAAACAGAGCGACAAGACAAGAAAGTCAAACCTGGAAGAAGGTGGTGGAGATGGCGACCAGGAACGTGGCGGCGGACCAGAGGAAAGCGCCGAGAGCGATGACGTGAGCCCGGTTATGGCGGGAAGCCAGGTAAGCGGCCAAAGGGTAACAAGAGGACTGAACAATGGACCGGAACAGTGTCAGAGACCCGAGTCCTGTCGGATCGATGTGCAGAGCGGCTCCGACCTCCTTGTACACTCCCGGAAGCAAGGACTCGTCGGCTCTCTCCATGATTCCGGCGAAATTCACCAGAACCAGCGTCATTGTCTCCGGCTTCATCTTCTCTCCCCCCGACAGGATCTCGACGGCTGAGATTGGTCTTTCTAGAGGGTTTTACTGTTTCAACGATGACTTGTAGATTGACCTGGGTAGTAATACACTGCGAGTGAGAACAAGTGTGAAGACGGGTTGAAAACATATCTACGGTTCATATTGAGCTAACGGACACGTGTACGGCTGTAAATCATTTATTAGTGGAATCATAAAGCCTGACCGTCCGCACTGGAAAAGGTTTTTATAGTATGTGGGACCAGATTCCACGTAGGATGTGAATTCCCTGGTTTATGATTGGTTAGAAGATTAAAATTTAGGTAAGCATAACAGATGGCGAAAGGCAGCGTTTTGGCTCCCAGCTGACGTAATCAATAATTAAATTGGGTTTCGAAATAATGGAACGGGCTTTTTTATTTACGGGCCCAGTTGAAACCTTAGCTTATTCTTTTACCATATGGGCTTTCGTTCAATATAAGCCCACAAGCAAATTCTGTGATTGGATTTGCCAATTATTAAAATGAACACTAAAATTATAATTTTTTTTTATATAAAATGAGAGAAACCAGGTCACACTCTAATAATAAGAAAATATTATTTTTCAAATAATTAATAAAATAATAATATACCTCGCAATATCTATCATAGTAATCTAAATGGTAGGAATGAAGAGAAATAGAGTTTGCAAACCACGAGTGGCAAGTAAGACAAATAAAGAAAGGAAAGAGTTTCAAGTAGTAGGAATATTAAGAGCAAAAGCAAAATCATTCCTCCTTTCCCATTGCCATCAAGAACTCACCCTCGCAAACAATGGAGTTTCCGACGTATGCTTTCCCTTCCATTTTCGCAATGCCAAAACGTTTCTGAAGCTTGATGAGAGTCATCCTCATCACAAGAGTATCGCCTGCCACCACGGGCTTCCTGAATCTAACTTTGTCAATTCCAGCAAAGAAGAAGTTATCCCGAGAGCCGCCCACTTCCGGTTGCAGCATCACTATTCCTCCAACCTGAGCCATTGCCTGGATCAAGAGCAAAAGCTCTTCAGTTCTTTCTTGACATGTAGGAGGAAATCCGCAAAGGACAGAAGAATGATCCAATCCAATTCTTCTACCAATTACTCAACATTGACAGTCTAATAATAAGACTTTAACCTTTTGATGTGAGAACAAATGCAGAACTCGGTGAACCATCAAACATGAAGAAACATATGAACTCTTCAACAAGAACTATAAGACATGAGAATAGAACATATGTTTATTTTATTTTGATCACAATGTTATGAATTTCCCAGGGGATCACGACATTTGTTTCCTAATCAGAGTCATCTGATTCCAACAGTCCAGCAAACCAGAAGAATATTGCCTAGTAGAAATATCACACACAACAAGAATCTTTAGGAGAAGGGTTTAAAGTGTCCAAATCCCGTGCAGAGGCCTTGAGAAATCATAAGAATCACCTAAAAGGATCAGCCTTTCCAATGGCATGCAACCAAGATATCAAAATAGCCCCAGTCGAAGAGACTTCTGGTTGAGATTTCAGTACTATTTGGCACATAAATCTTTCAACTCACCTAACTAACTATGAAGCAATACCTGCAACAAAGTGTGACATCTTTATCCAGTATAATCTTTTGGGCAATTTGTTCCAATGTCCAAGTCAGATACCTTTCTTATCCGAGATTATAGATCTATGCCTATTTGTTTGGATAATCACCAAAGGCGGGGGGAACCAATATGGGCGAGGCCGGGAGATGGTTTAGTTTTATCAATATAAAACTCCATGTGACATACTTATCATCTGGAATATGCATTCCGACAGAAACTTCATACAAAACATCCTCCTGAGTTTCCCCTGATTCTAAACCAATACACAAGTAATAGCGCCATTCCAAAAATCAACGACTACTAACTTCAATTCTTTCAGCCCTTTGTATAACCAACTTCCGAACAGCGAGGAACGCATAGCTTATCAAGAATGTCTTAGACAACAGAAGCACGTACGTAAACTAAACCCACTTTCAGGGGAAGAACAAACCAGCCTTTGCAATTACCTCAACCATAAGAACGCCCGGCATTATAGGCCTTTCAGGGAAATGCCCAGGAAAGAAGTTGTCGTTAATGGTCACGTTCTTTATCGCTACGGCCGATACACCAGGCGTGTACTCTATCACTCTATCCACTAACAGAAATGGGAACCTACAGAACAATTCCCATCGGATTGAGAATCGACCCAAAGTTCGAATATCGTGTCAGAAAGTACAATTTGAAAGATACGTTGTGCAGAAATTCACCTGTGTGGCAAAATCTCTCGAATCTTATTTACATCCATCACCGTAGGAAACGCCTCGTATTCTGTAAACTCGACGTGAAATATTTTGAGAAAAAAAAAATAACAGAAATTGGGATCTAATTCTAAACAGATTACGGGGGATCTAACACAGTCACGGAGAGAACATTACTGAATTCGATTGGAGTCTTTGAGAAAAAAAAAATAACAGAAATTGGGATCTAATTCTAAACAGATTACGGGGGATCTAACACAGTCACGGAGAGAACATTACTGAATTCGATTGGAGTCTCTTTCTCGCTGTTGGAGCCATTCGGGGAGCACAAGACGAGCGAATTGGACCGGCGGTTGACACGGAACGTGGCGGAGCTGGATCTGGAGACAGGAAGAGAAAAATGAGCAAGGTCCCGAGTCGGACGACTCAGTGAGTTAGAGGAAGCGAGGGAGAAGAGCGAGTTCGACGCAGCGGCCATTGTCGATCAGTGGAGAGTCTGGAGACAGCGAGGGAGCAGCGGAGAGTTCAATGCGAGTTTTCAAAGACGGTTCAACGGAAACATTGGTTCAGTGAATAATAATAATAATAAAAAGGGACAAACGGGCCTTCTTTTGAGAGGCTTTGGTATTTTGGGCTTTTCGGATGAAATACTGTAGGCCCATTAATACACGTAATTACCAAAACGCCCATTATTTAGTGTGTGAACATCGACTCGTGAACAAAGTGATTATTTTTTATATTAATCAATGTTAAATCGTATAAAAATAATAAATTATTCATTTTATAAATTTCATTATTTATATTTGAATTTTTTTTGCTCTTTTTGTGTGATTGTGTTGATCCAAAAAAAAATATAGTATATACAAAATATTATTGTATCCACTAATAAATAAAGGTGTACATAACAAAATTGAATATCTTTTGGAAACTGCTAAAATATTGCTTTTTATTTTAAAATTTTGTTTTGGATTTTTGGTGGATTCATGTAAGTATTTAAACTAAAAATGACTTTTTTCCTAAAATTTTGTTAACCCGATCAAAATTGATTGATTTATTTTTTCTAGAAATTAGGATATTTCGTTTGTCCTTCACAATCACATGTGTAAATGAAATACTCACATCAAATATAGAAAAATCAATATTTTAATGCATGCCAGTATTTTTAACATATTACAACTTTGAATATCCACATTTTTTTTACGACTCATAAGACACTCATTGTAGAATACTAAAAACAATTATAAAAAATTTCCATTATTTTTTTTTTTTGGTAAGTCGGGTTTCCCCGACCCAAGAGCCCAGACTAATCTCGGCCCACGCATGGGAGCCTGCAACACACGTGGATGTAAATAGGCCGAAATCGGCAGGCGAAAGAGGAATCTCCATACTCTGGGTGTTGAACTCACGACCTTGTTTAGAGAAGTGAGCTCTCAACCAACAGAGTTTGGGTATTCCCCCAAATTTCCATTATTATTATATATTATATTTTACTTTCCATTTTAATATTATGTTAACTGATAAGTATTTATTATATATATATATATATGATAACCCTCAATTTTTAATTATTATCATCACGTATTTTATTCAACATGCAGGTATAGTACGTATGTATTTTATACATTCTTTTAAAAAATAAAACAAATAAATTTATTACCACGTTACTATTCAGCAAAGATAAAAGTTCACTCCACTATAACTATTCATAAAATTATATCTCGATTTTTTTTTTTTTTTTGCAATATCTACATCAAAGAAAACCCTGTCTTATTTCCCCATCCATTGGTAAAAAGAACAGACACAGCTAACGACCCATCAGAACCTCACCATACCCAAAACTGCCCAAATTATTTATTACCCTGTTTCCTTTGTCAATCACACCTATATAATATATTTTTCTAATATGGTACATTATTTTATTTTATTTTATTTTTGTTAAACATACACTATTTTATTATTGTTATAAATTATGGTTAGTCCACCGAAACTAAAACAATATTATAAGAGTATCAAGCCAGTTCATTGCATAATCATTTACCTTCACCAATGGCAAAACAAAACAAAAAATAGTGATATTACCTTAGTTTTAAAAGAGGAATAACGAAAATTTCTACGATATCGCAATTTACAACGTATTATAATGTTTTATTTGATTTTAGTTTCTTTGTTATACTTAATTTTTGACAAAAATAAAATGATTTATATAACAAACCGATAAATAAAATATAACTAAAACAATTGTCGTGCTTCCTTTTTAAATTTTTTTTACCCTTTCTTTTGTTTTGGCAACCTTTCTGCTTGACAGCGGAGGCAATGTAAAAATGCAGGATGCAAAAGCAGTAAAAAGTAAAAACAACACATGACAATTCTTCTTTATTTATTTTTATTTGGTTTGTAATAAGGGATTATTAAAAGTCAAACTTCCATTATAAGCACAATGATATTGACCCATCGCCTTTAATGAAGCAACTTGTCGGTTCGATCTGTTTATCTAGATTTAGCATAGCAAACAGTAAATTATGTCAAGTTTTTAAATATTCTATGAAAGCAACATTAAAGACTTTTTTTTTTTTGATAACCGGTTAATCCCATGTCCAAAGGACCCAGACTAATCCCGACCCATACGCATAACCGGTACCACACGTATGGGATGTGAAGCACCCGAAGATGTCCGGAGGTAAAATCTCCGTACCCTGGATATTGAACATTAAACACTTAGGCTTCTATTTTTTATTATGAAATAATTACTTTTTATTGCTTTATATGTATATTCTCATACCTGTGGTCACATCTACTTCTGCAAATTTCGAATTTCCCCACTTTTTTTATTCCTTTAATATCGTTTTATAATTAATTTGATAGTGACTTAATTCCAATAAGACCTCCTAATTATCGTATTACCGTCACATATTCATGCGCATCAACAAACGGAATCAAGTGAATTGAGTTGGAGGGTATGTGATTAATTTTCTTATTAATAATTCATCATTTTATCACATGTCTCCAAATTAAAGGATTTGGAATTTCACTCAATTAACCATGAGTGAGACATATGACATGTTTTGCAGATTTCATAAGGCTCCCTGTAAATAATTAAAAGCCAAGTCTGTTATCAGTTCTCGTCGTTGGATCTCTCTCTCCCTCTCTTTCTCTCCCATCATCTTCTCGTACTGTTTCAGAAAGCCAATTCACGCAGAGAAAGCGACACCAACACAAAGCTGTATAAAAAACACAAAGGGTTTGCTCCCTTGTCCGAAAAAATCATCGGGGATGGAAGAATTGAGAAGCAGAAGAGTCATGGAGACAAGCCCAGAGAGACGACGAAGGTCGTTATTGAATAATAACCGCCAAGAACAGGGCAGGGCCAAGAAACCAATGTCGAGAAGGGTCCAAGTTGTGTATTATCTCACGAGGAAGGGTCAGCTCGAACATCCTCACTTCATGGAAGTACTCGCTCCCTCGAACCAGCCGCTTCGCTTAAGAGGTAAGAACTCTAACAAAGAACAGAGTAGCAGTTCAGTTCGAAGCCCATGTACTCTGCTTATTGTTATAACTCACCATATTTATGTTAAAGTTTCGATTTTTATCGTCACTGATCAATTGGGTTGTCTCCATCTCCTCGGAAATCTCCGTTGGTCATGTTTCCTTAAATTTTGTCCGTGAAGATGTAATGAAACGGCTGACTGTTCTCAGAGGCAAGGGCATGCCGTCTCTGTATTCATGGTCGTGCAAAAGGTAACGTACGTAATGCAAAACATGCATGCACACGTAGACATTTTCCAATGTCTTAAAACCGAAATTATGTAATCGGGTTCTGTACATAATGACTTCATCAGGAGCTACAGAAATGGATACGTATGGAATGATTTAGCAGAGGATGATGTCATTTACCCTTTGGACAATACCGAATATGTGTTAAAGGGTTCTGAGGTTGTGGACGGTTGTTCCGGTGAGTTCATCAAAATTTCACACATGCCCGTCGAATTCTCCGTTCATTACAGGGTTTTTTGGTTTTTAATTAAAATTGCAGAGAAATTCCAAGAGATTCGAGAGAGCATACACAAGCCATCTTCAAGCCACATGCAAGAAGCACCAAACGCTCGTCTTCTCCGATCTAAACCGGAACACCATGACAGAGCAAACAGATATGTCGGAAACAGAACGGCGTCGTTTGATGATCAGGAGCTCTTCGCCGGCGACCCAGGGGAGGATGTGGAGGAGGACGGAGAAGAAGAAGCTTACGACATGGACGAACCGAAAACAAGCTACACTTCCTCCACGACGCCGCAGTCTCGTTGCTCTCGAGGCGTTTCGACCGAGGAGCTTGAATTTACCGACCAAGAACAACGACGGTGCCCTGCGAAGCCTGTCCGGTCCGGGTCATCCGAGTCGACTCGCTTGGACTCGGCGGAGCTCCAACGACCTGGTGGCGGTGACGTTTCGAAGCGGTTCGAGGACGGTGACCCTGTGGGATCCGGGTCAGGTCCATGGGGTCGTGGGTCGGTCCTGATGCAGCTGATCGCGTGCGGAAACATGGCGGTGGCGAAAGCCAAGAACGCGTCGAACCTGAGTTCGAAGCCGAAGGATCAGGAGAATCTTCGTAAAGGTGTGCTGTGTAAGAAAATCGCGGCGAACAGAGCTGTCGGAGAAGAAGATCTTGAGATGATAAAGATCATGTCGGATAATCCGAGGTTCGGGAACTCACAGGCGGAGGAGAAAGAATACTTCAGCGGAAGCATAGTGGAGACGGTGAGTAAGGAACGAGTCACGGCGGAGCCGGTGCTCAGGAAATCGAACTCGTTCAACGAAGAAAGGTTAGCGCGTGACTGAGTTGACTCGGTACTCGCATTTGCATGGAGAAAGTTCTTGGCGTAACCATTTATATAAACCGACCGAAAAGAATTTGTATGCATACACATGAGTTTATTTGTTTTTTTAATGTTGAATTGAACAGAAATAAGCGCATAGGAACAAGCGACGAAGGCAGCGAGGAAAAGATGAATGTGAAGGGGAAATGCATGCCGAGAATAAAGAGTTCGTGCTCTATTTCGTATTCGAAACAAATAAAAAATTGAACTTTGTGTCATCTATTATATGGTTAGCACTTAGCAAGCAATATGTGGTAATACCACGTGGCATGTTTTACTTTTATCATTTATTATCGTGTTGTTAAATTCTACTTAGGTTCTGAATTGTGATGTTGGTGGTATTAATGGAAGTTGAAATGATTTTGTTGTTTGTTTGTTTTTTTAAAAGAAAAATAATTCCGCTTTCACTACTTTTCATTTTACTGAAATGATTAAATGAAATAAAGGTGGAATAATTTAATTAAGGATCCCACAGCGTTTGAATAGACTCTACTCCCGATGGGAAATTAATGGACAAGAATAGAATAGTGGCAAAATCGCAAATAAACGATTCGCGAATCCGGCGACTTTTCCTCCCCCTCAAACCGCAACTAGAATTAACCAACGATGGAAATGAAAACGTGAGTAATAATAAAAAATTATCCCGATTAAACAATTATGATAGAAATGGATAAAAGAGAGAAGACTCGCGAATTATTATTTTATAGTATTCTAGACACGTGTCGAAAAAGGGCAAACATGTGAATGGATAAAGATGAAAAAAACCGAACCGGGCAGTAAAAATAGGAAAAATTGAGAGTTACGAAGGAAGGCTTCGACATGCGGACATGTTACGTGTCTCCCGTCAAAGAATTTCTCCTCCCCCCTTCTAAATAGTTACAGTTCCGGCGACTTAGTTACCGTTTTCTGTACCAAATTAAAAAAAAAAAGGTAAAAGAGAAAACAAAATTAGGGCTCGGAGAAGAGAAGAGAAGCATTGTCTGATCGGAGAAGCCATGGGCCGGAGGAAAGTGGAGATAAAGCGAATCGAGAACAAGAGTAGCCGTCAAGTCACTTTCTCCAAGCGTCGAGGCGGTCTGGTCGAGAAAGCTCGTCAGCTCTCCGTCCTCTGCGACGCCGCCGTCGCTGTCCTCGTCGTCTCCTCGTCCGACAAGCTCTACAGCTTCTCCTCCGGTGAAAGGTGCTCTTTTCCTCTTCCGTCCCCAGAGAAATCGAGGCTTTTTTCCCCGCATATTCTTTCCTATGCTGTTTGCTCCGGTCGGAGTTCCTGCTTCTGTCCGTCTCTGTCGGAGAACTCGTGTCTGCCTGTGTTTGTTGCCAAGTAATTGTGCTATGCTTTCTTCTCGATCGCCGTTTGTCACGCAATCCTGTTACGGCCAATTGATGATTTTTTTTTTCCTAGTCTGATTATTTTGTCTATTTACTTGATTGATTCCCTACTCAATATGCCGACGACGATGATTGAGACATGAACTCAGATATCAGAATTTGGTGAATAAATCTAACGCGATGCCGCTTATTGTGATTTGCTTCGTTCAAATCTTTGCAAGTGTCGTTTATTTCCCCCCCTTCCTTTTAGATTCTTCAATTAATTGTGTTTTGCATTGCATGCGCTTCAAGAAGCTTGATGCACGTGATGCCACGTGAATCCATGCTTTAAAGGATTTCTTATATTGATTCAATGGTTATCTATTGCTCACCAATGGCTTATGTGATTACTCTGGAGGAACCTAAAGGATGCTTGCTTACTTTGAATTGTGTTTGATATATACATTAATTGTGCCATTAAAGGGCATTGCTTACAATTGATCTAAGACTACAAACTCTATCTGTATGACTTCACTTTGCTGCTCAAACATCGATCAAGGATGCTTAGTAGTGCTACAGCGGTTATGTGCTTAAAGGACGATAACTATTAGTTGTTGGAACTATAGGAATTGCCATTTTCCGTGCTACTGCGGTTATGTGCTTAAAGGACGATAACTATTAGTGTTGGAACTATAAGAAATAACCCATTATAGTCTTTTTAATTTAGTGTCGGTCTATGTACGAGATTTCAACCAAATGTATTTTACTCTTCCTATGTTAATAATTACATATCATTATCTAACTTGGATAGTTCAACCGGTGAAAATGAGACGCAACACGTTTGTCCCACCTCAAGTTTGAGCCTCAAATTGGGGGTGGAACGTAATTCTAGTCACATGGTTTGCTCTCGACTTCTGGATGAGTTTGAACTTCGGTTCATGACACCCATTACCAAAAATAATAATTATATATCATTCATCTTCGGATTCAAAAATATTCTTTTAAAAATAATATGACATATATTAAATGTAGATCATCTTATAAGGTCTATAAGCGAAAATGACATCATATCATGTGTGATCTTTGGGAGGACTCTTCATCTGTTTTTCCTTGGTGTCAAGGGAGACGTATTAGGTTGTAAGACCCAATAATATAGTTGTTAATCCCAAAATAGAAAAAAAAAAACATTTACAGAACACCTTAGGGCTAGACAAAAATACTTGAAATTCGGATACTCGATTGCGTTTCGGATACTCGCCGCATGGATTCTTCGTTTTCACTCATTTCGATTTTGCGTTAGCTCTTTCGGAATTTGTAACAATTCCAAATCATTCCTAATTACACGTTCCCAAGTAAACTTAGGTCTAACCTTTCTCTTTGTCTTCATCCTCATTTGTATACTGTCTACTTTCTAACCAGCGCATCCATCGGCCTACGTTGTACATGTTTAAACATCTTAAACGTATCTCTTAACTTATCTTCTATACCTATTACACTTATATTTTCTCTCTAGTAGTCTCATTCCTAATTTTATCCATCCTTGTGTGTACACGCATCATATCCATCTCAACGTCCTCATCTCGGCCACACTCATTTTAGACATATGTTGTCGTTTTACCGCCCAACATTCGCTATCATACATCAATGCGGGTCTTATGGCAGTACGGTAGAATTTTCTTTTCAACCGTAAAGAAACCTTACGATCGCAAAAAACTCTTGTGGTTTGTCTCCATTTTATCCATCCCGATTTTATCATGAGACTAACATCTTCGTCGCAAATGAGATCGAGTTTATATTTTAGAAAAATCTGAAATTCGAGTTCAAGTCGAATAGTAAAGTTTGGGTTCGAGTATTACCCGCAAATACCCGAAAATAGTAAATTTTCAATTTTTTTCTCTAATTTTAATAAAATTACACTGAAATTTAGAAGTTACATCACATTCATTTATTCTCACTCTCCTCTATTTTTCATGGGATGACATCAATATTCTCTCTCCATTTCTCCTATCTCTTTCTCTCTCTTCATTTTTCCTCTTTTTCTATGCCACCTTATTTATTTCTCTACTCTTTTTTTTCCAGAAGTATTTTCCATTGATGTTATCATAAGCCTTCTTGTTGCATGTGGTCTTTTATACAGTTAAAATATGATAATTTTGTGATTTTTTTTATAATATGATTGATTAGCTTTTGTAAATGATTTAATGATGTTTTTTATGATTGTGACGGATAAATATATATTTTTTTATTAAAATTTAATTTTAAATTTCGGTTTGAAGTATTTGCGAGTATCTAAAATTTTTTCGAGTGCCCGATTACCGGGTGCGTGGCCAAAACAAGAACAAACTCAGCTATTATTTCATGGTGGTTTTCACGTTCATGTTCGATAATAAAAAAATCTCGGGTACCCGACCTGTACCTGAATCATAAAGATCGTGAATATGCTTTTTAACCCCTAAAAAATATCCTTAAGCAAGACACCCTAACTTCCTTACTGTGAATAGTTATATATGTTCATACTACACCTTTCAAGGACAACTAAAGGTACAAATACGAATAAAGTTCTTCGGATACATTACAAGTAACATTGGATATTGCGACGGACAAAACTCGTCTCAACAATAAAGGAAATCCATCGCAACAAAGAATTTGCGATGGATAATTATGTCGTGAACCTTTTTCCTCGTATTCTGTCGTGAAACTCTCGAACTCTGTCGGTATACGCTAGTTGTTTAGTAGTGATACTATCTAACCAAGGTCTCATGTGAGATTGTCCACATTTCATGGATGTATATATTCTTAAATTAACACAATGGAAACACAGTATAGGCATCAATATATAGGCCTAAAAAGTACAATCCAAGGTTCTCCGTGGATAATTGTTCTTCTAGAGAGGAAAAAAGATATTAGCAAAGTTCAAAGGATTGGAAAGATGGTGGAAGCACTCTTTGCTTTCATTAGAAAAATAGCTAAATTGTTCATGTCGTTCTGTAATGATATCGAGAAGGCTTTTATGTAAGTCTACGTATCACACTTAGTGTTAGCACCGTATCGGCGTAGAGCATCAACTCTTGAACTTGATGCTACCTGTAGTTTTGAATGGGTAGGAATCTCATGGTCTGATTCTTTCTCCAGTTTGACCGGGATTCTTGCTCGGTACCGAGAGCAACAAGTCGAAGAAGATGTGAAAGACTTGGTAAGTTGCCCCTATTGTCATCATTAGAAACTATTTTGTGTACCCTTCTGGATGCAACTTCCACTGTGACGCATGGAATCATATATAGGACAAGTACAATGTATATACATGAGCTGTATTGCCCTGCCTGCACGGATATCCATTGGGCATGTATAGTTGTGGTTGTTACCAGCGTGCCTTATAAGCATCTGTAGTCATAGCACGATATGCTTCCAGTGAAACACTTGCTGGATAGACACTTGTCTAAGTATGCGTGTTAGTGTCGGGAAGAAAACATGTGCCATCGAGGTGGTCATTTTTTGGTTGTACGGATTGCCCACAAGCTTACCCTAATGATCCTATATATGAGAACAAGAACAAAAAGTTTAGAACCTTGTTGTACCCAAATTCTCAAAAGGATCATTCATGATCTTTTCTGCCCACCAAGGCACAAGAACTTGCCGGTCTTGTCTGGTTCTGTAATTCCCATTTCCATGTGCAGGATCTTCGATTGGAATCTGGGAACTATCTTTCAACCAAGGAGTTGCTAGAAACCCTTGAAAGGTTTTCAGTTGCCTCTTTTCCTCCGTCCTTGTGATGTCTGGTATTGTGATGTAACCATTTGTGCGGCTGTTGTAATGAATGTGTGTAGCCGGCTGAAAGAACCAAATCTAGGGAATGTAAGCATAGATTCCGTCAATCAGATGGAGTGGCAGCTTGAGGGGGCTCTATCAGCAGCTAGAGCTAAGAAGGTAGTGTGCTGTAACTAAGTGTTGTCTGAATGTTTCTGAACATGTGGGAACTACTGATGGAGTTCCAATTTGCAGACACAACTGCTGATGGAGTCTTTGAAGGCCCTCAAAGAAAAGGTTAGAGCTTTACTTCTACAGTTAGTTTGATCTCTTTACAACACAGTCTGGTTTATTATTGGATCGATTGCTTCCCTCTGGACATGATCATGGAAAGCATCTTCTCTTAAGTAGAAGAAGATGAGCACAGCTAATTCACTGATGAGTATCAGAAAATTCGAAGGAATCTCTTACCAAATGTGTAACCTCGCAAGTTCCTGTCTTTTTTTTTTTCAAACAGGAGAACTCGCTGAGAGAAGAGAGCCAGCTTTTGGCAAGCCAGGTACTTCGACCTTATCTTATGCTTCTATAAGTCAGTTAAATAAAGCTATACGTAATAGATACACTAATACATATATATGTACACATGTAGTTTGCATGCTTGTATGTACGCATCTACATATGCATGGACGGACGCATGCATAGACACGCAATTGGCCAATAGGGAAAAGAGAGAGAGAAAGGGTGCTTAGAAATGTAATGTCTTACAGTTTGGTGGAGAGACTCTTGTGGGGGCAGAAGCGGAGAAGGAGAAGGCAACTCCGCCGGAAAACAATCTTTCCGGCGAAGATCGTCGCCGGCGACCGGAGACTCTCCTTCTTCTCACTTGAAGGAGCTCCATATCTGATCTGAAAAAATAATCTCACACAAATACTTCGTTATTGTCCTTTTCTTTTACTCTCTACGTGGGGTATACCCTCTTCCTCCTGGATTTCCGAAAGGGCATAAGCTGGTTTTTTATCATACATGAACCGCTTTTTCATCCTTTTCATTAATAATTTGTCAAATTTCGACATGGATAGATGTCGTTGTACCTCGTATTTTCTCTGTGTTCTTTTGTCTTTTTGTATTCCTTCTCTGCATATATAGGGTTTGACATGGTTTTTTTTTTGTAGTTGTTCCTTTCACAAAACATAGATTTCAACACTAGGGTTCCAGATTTTATGTTTTAATGTCTGAATCATGTTAAAAATGAAAAATTAGATAAATAAACCCTAAAAATATAACTATATATACTATTAAACAATATAGCGACAATTGTTTATAATTATTTTATATCTTGCTTCGTGTATGCATATATAACCTTAGTTCCATACATTCTACTGTCATTGTCAACCAAAAAAAAACAGTTACAAATTAAAAAATCAAAAACCTAAGATCTAAGAAAAAAATAATCATTCACCGCATGTGTAGACTACATATATATGTGTGTGTATAAAAATTTAGTCGAGGTTAGAATCATGGATCGTAATTACCGGAGTAATAATGTTTTTTAAACAAAAGGCAAGTGGATCGAAAATCATATAAGCACGAGTAAAACAAACTCCTCCAAGCGTGATGATAGCATAACTATGTCGGATTTCTGGGTAAAACCCTTGGAAAAGACGGAACAAAAATTGAAAAGAGAGGGTAAAAAATCGTACCTTTGGGTTCGGGCTTCTGTCTGTTCTTTGGGTGGGCTCACGGGTATTACCCTGAACGCGTATTTATTATATATAGAGGAGTTGCTTTCTTCACAGTGAAGTAGCTTCTTCTTACTGCTCCCATGGGATACTTAGAAACCGACACGTGGCGTGATGTTCGTTCGAGAGGTAATATAACTTGCAAGCTGGTTCATCTTCTTCACGATCTTATCAAGTCTGTTTAATTGTGTGTATATATTATTAAGAAGATGATGCATTGAAGAATTAATTGTAGGTAGAAAGTCCATTTCAAGGCCCATTAAAGCCCAATGTGAAGTTTCTTTGGGATCAGAACAAAAATGGGCTTTAGATGGAATAAACAAAATAAAATAAGAGTTGGGCCTTGATCAGACAATAAGGAGTTCATTGATACCACAACCAATGGTGTTTTACTTTTATTAAATCCTTTTGTGACAATTAAAAAAAAAGATTGCTTCTTAATACTTTGAAGCTAGTAAGAACTCCACATGTTTTTTTTTGTTATTATAATACTTAGTTTGAGTTTTTATCAATTTTTTATATAAAATTTATTAGGGACTGGTTTTTCTTTTTTAAAAATTATTTTCATTTTAAATCGAAATTTTAAGTTATTTTAATCAAATTCATCGAATTTAAAAAATTGTTCTCAAATAAATTTTATATCAAATTCGATTCAGATTAATATAACTACAACCGCTTTTTCATCCTTTTCATTAATAATTTGTCAAATTTCGACATGGATAGATGTCGTTGTACCTCGTATTTTCTCTGTGTTCTTTTGTCTTTTTGTATTCCTTCTCTGCATATATAGGGTTTGACATGGTTTTTTTTTTGTAGTTGTTCCTTTCACAAAACATAGATTTCAACACTAGGGTTCCAGATTTTATGTTTTAATGTCTGAATCATGTTAAAAATGAAAAATTAGATAAATAAACCCTAAAAATATAACTATATACTATTAAACAATATAGCAACAATTGTTTATAACTATTTTATATCTTGCTTCGTGTATGCATATATAACCTTAGTTCCATACATTCTACTGTCATTGTCAACCAAAAAAAAACAGTTACAAATTAAAAAATCAAAAACCTAAGATCTAAGAAAAAAATAATCATTCACCGCATGTGTAGACTACATATATATGTGTGTGTATAAAAATTTAGTCGAGGTTAGAATCATGGATCGTAATTACCGGAGTAATAATGTTTTTTAAACAAAAGGCAAGTGGATCGAAAATCATATAAGCACGAGTAAAACAAACTCCTCCAAGCGTGATGATAGCATAACTATGTCGGATTTCTGGGTAAAACCCTTGGAAAAGACGGAACAAAAATTGAAAAGAGAGGGTAAAAAATCGTACCTTTGGGTTCGGGCTTCTGTCTGTTCTTTGGGTGGGCTCACGGGTATTACCCTGAACGCGTATTTATTATATATAGAGGAGTTGCTTTCTTCACAGTGAAGTAGCTTCTTCTTACTGCTCCCATGGGATACTTAGAAACCGACACGTGGCGTGATGTTCGTTCGAGAGGTAATATAACTTGCAAGCTGGTTCATCTTCTTCACGATCTTATCAAGTCTGTTTAATTGTGTGTATATATTATTAAGAAGATGATGCATTGAAGAATTAATTGTAGGTAGAAAGTCCATTTCAAGGCCCATTAAAGCCCAATGTGAAGTTTCTTTGGGATCAGAACAAAAATGGGCTTTAGATGGAATAAACAAAATAAAATAAGAGTTGGGCCTTGATCAGACAATAAGGAGTTCATTGATACCACAACCAATGGTGTTTTACTTTTATTAAATCCTTTTGTGACAATTAAAAAAAAAGATTGCTTCTTAATACTTTGAAGCTAGTAAGAACTCCACATGTTTTTTTTTGTTATTATAATACTTAGTTTGAGTTTTTATCAATTTTTTATATAAAATTTATTAGGGACTGGTTTTTCTTTTTTAAAAATTATTTTCATTTTAAATCGAAATTTTAAGTTATTTTAATCAAATTCATCGAATTTAAAAAATTGTTCTCAAATAAATTTTATATCAAATTCGATTCAGATTAATATAACTACCGTCCGATTTAATTACTTTTTATTGCTTTGTATATATATATATATATATATATATATATATTATAACAGAAGAACACGGGAAAAGTGAAATGAGATGAAAAAAGGAGGTTAACAGAAGAATCCCAAAAGAGTCAAGGGTAACCATGACATAACCACCAGTCATTTGGAGCTAAGTCATTCGAGATATTGTCAAGGAGACAACGACCTCTTTCAACTCAAGATAAGTATACAAGAGTCTCGAACATCCTCACTTCATGGAAGTACTCACTCCCTCGAACCAGCCGCTTCGCTTAAGAGGTAAGAACTCTAACAAAGAACAGAGTAGCAGTTCAGTCCGAAGCTCATGTACTCTGCCTATTGTTATAATTCACTGTATCTATGTTAAAGTTTCGATTTTTATCACCACTGGATAGGGATAGTAACTGGGTTGGTCCTTTTTTTAAAACCGGAATTTCACACATACCCCTATCTTCGTCGAACCTGAGTTCGAAGCCGAAGGATCAGGAGAATCTTCGTAAAGGGGTGCTGTGTAGGAAATTTGCGGCGAACAGAGCTGTCGGAGAAGAAGATCTTGAGATGATAAAGATCATGTCGGAGAATCCGAGGTTCGGGAACTCACAGGCGGAGGAGAAGGAACACTTCAGCGGAAGCATAGTGGAGACGGTGAGTAAGGAACGAGTCACGGCGGAGCCGGTGCTCAGGAAATCGAACTCGTTCAACGAAGAAAGGTTAGCGCGTGACTGAGTTGACTCGGTACTCGCATTTGCATGGATGTTACGGAATCCGAGAGTTTCTTGGCGTAACCATTAATATAAATCATTTATATGCATATACATAAGTTTATTTGTTTTTTTAATGTTGAATTGAACAGAAATAAGAGCATAGGAACAAGCGACGAAGGCAGCGAGGAAAAGATGAATGTGAAGGGGAAATGCATGCCGAGAATAAAGAGTTCGTGCTCTATTTCGTATTCGACACAAATAAAAAATTGAATTTTATGTCATCTATTATATGGTTAGCACTTAGCAAGCAATATATGATAATACCACGTGGCATGTTTTACTTTTATCATTTATTATTGTGTTGTTAAATTCTACTTAGGTTCTGAATTGCGACGTTATTATTTGATGTTGGTGGTATTAATGAAAGTTGCAATGATTTTGTTGTTTGTTTGTTTTTTTAAAAGAAAATAATTCCGCTTTCACTACTTTTCATTTTACTAAAATGATTAAATGAAATAAAGGTGGAATAATTTTATTAAGGATCCCACAGCGTTTGAAGAGACTCTACTCCCGATGGAAATCAATGGACAAGAATAGAATAGTGGCAAAATCGTAAATAAACGATCCCACGAATCCGGCGACTTTTCCTCCCCTCAAACCGCAACTAGAATTAACCAACGATGGAAATCGCGAGGAATAATAAAAAATTATCCCAATTAAACAATTATTATAGAAATGGATAAAAGAGAGAAGACTCGCGAATTATTATTTTATAGGATTCTAGACACGTGCCGAAAAAGGGTAAACATGTGAATGGATAAAGATGAAAAAAACCGAACCGGGCAGTAAGAATAGGAAAATTGAAAGTTACGAAGGAAGGCTTCGACATGCGGACATGTTACGTGTCTCCCTTAAAGAATTTCTCCTCCCCCCCTTCTAAATAGTTACAGTTCCGGCGACTTAGTTACCGTTTTCTGTACCAAATTAAAAAAAAAAGGGTAAAAGAGAAAACAAAATTAGGGCTCGGAGAAGAGAAGAGAAGAGAAGCATTGTCTGATCGGCGAAGCCATGGGCCGGAGGAAAGTGGAGATAAAGCGAATCGAGAACAAGAGTAGCCGTCAAGTCACTTTCTCCAAGCGACGAGGCGGTCTGCTCGAGAAAGCTCGTCAGCTCTCCGTCCTCTGCGACGCCGCCGTCGCTGTCCTCGTCGTGTCCTCCTCCGACAAGCTCTACAGCTTCTCCTCCGGTGAAAGGTGCTCTTTTCCTCTTCCGTCCCGATAGAAATCGAGGCTTTTTTCCCGCATATTCTTTGCTGTGCTGTTTGCTCCGGTCGGAGTTCCCGCGTCTGTCCGTCTCTGTCGGAGAACTCGTGTCTGCCCGTGTTTGTTGCCAAGTAATTGTGCTATGCTTTCTTCTCGATGGCCATTTGTCATGCAATCCTGTTACGGCCAATTGATGGTTTTTTTTTCCTAGTCTGATTATTTTGTCTATTTACTTGATTGATTCCCTACTCAATATGCCGACGACGATGATTGAGACATGAACTCAGATATCAGAATTTGGTGAATAAATCTAACTCGATGCGGCTTATTGTGATTTGGTTCGTTCAAAATCCTTGCAAGTGTTGTTCATTTCCCCCCTTCCGTATAAACTCTTCCATTAATTGTGTTTTGCATTGCATGCGCTTCGAGAAGCTTGTTGCACGTGATGGCACGTGAATCCATGCTTTAAAAGAACCGAACAAAATGAATTCGCAGTTTATTATATTGATTCATTAGTGTTATCTAATGCTCACCAATGGCGTATGTGATTACTTTGGAGGAACATAAAGGATGCTTACTTGCTTTGAATTGTGTTTGATACATTGTGCCATTAAGTGGCATTGCTTACAATTGATCTAATGACTTAAAACTTTATCTTCTTATGACTTCACAATTTGCTGCTCAAATATTGATCAAGGATGCTTAGTTGATTCCGATGTAGTATATTCCACTTTCATTACAGATACTTACAGTGCTGCATCAATTATGTGTTTATGGGACGATAACTATTAGTAGTTATCTCCGATCCTCGGAAAAGTATAGTTGGTTTAGAGATTTTGTGAACTTTTAGATTATAAAAAAAAACTATTAGACCATGAGAAGTATATATTTGTTACATATTAAAATGAATCACCATCACTAACATTAACAAATCAACCTCCATCATATATTTTTCATATAAAGCTTTCCAATTAGAGAAATCATGTAGGAGTTCAATAAAAAAAAAATTTAATAAAAAAACACATACTTATGTTGGATATGAAAATTTAATGTTAGTTTTAAAGGCATATGATGCCTTATCTCCTTATATTGATATATACTAAAGACGAAAACTCCACAAAAAAGAGTTATCAATATATGTGTGTTAATTAGCCAAATCATTTTCAAAATTTTAGAAATTGCACTAATGTTTTTTCTTCAATTTTATAACCAACATAAATAACACTCCCTACTCCTTTTGCCCACTCCTTGTTGTGCATCCCATCAACAAATGTATAACATTTTGTTGTTGTACTAACTAAAAGTTTTTTTTCTAAGATAGTATAGTCTAAATTAAGTTGGCCCCATCCGCGAATTAGACTTTGTTTGACTCTAACAACGGGGGAGGCCGTGTTTTCACATGACTTTTTCATGGAGTCGAGGGGAAAGATATTGTGTCGACGAGAATATGTTTGTACCCACGAAAGAAAGAAAAAACCTTAGACAAATGATCCAAGCTTTTCTTACTTCCAAAGAATCGGTACATGTAGCAACAAACATAGTTCAATCTAGTAAATTTTGGCATTAGAGGTAAGGATCAAAGCAAAAATAACGAATGCATCCAACCAATTCAATTGTCATCTTAACTATGATGATTTTATTGTTTGATATGAATAATTTTTTTTATATAAAAGTTAGTTTATGAGAAAAATAACATGACAAAGAATATGAAATATGTTTTAATTTGAAAATAGAAATATAGCTAATATGAAAAATTAAAACCCATAACTGATCAATCGTCTAAGAATGGATTCTCATGGGCTGAACTCCGACCATCCATCTAATGCCAAAACAATGGATATAGACACCCAACATATTCAAAAATTTGTTCACCTTAACTTGAAAATGAAAATATAAACTAGTAGCCATAAATGGCCAACAATCCTTTCAGAATGAACCTTTCTCAACTTAAGTCATGTGGTCATCTATATGTTACGTTCTTTTTTCAAAGCTCGGGAGCCTATTAGAGTTGTTCATATGTCATTTTTCTTGGATCGAGAAAGATATATCAGATTAGGGATAGACAGAAATACTTGAATTTCGGATACTCGATTGGTTTCTAAGATGAGATCGAGTTTAGATTTGAGAAAAATTCGAAATTCGAGTTCGGGTCGGATAGTAAAGTTTGGGTTCAGATATTTTCCGCAGGTACCCGAAAATAGTAAATTTTCAATGTTATCCCTAATTTTTAATAAAATTACACTGAAATTTAGGGGTTACATCACATTCATGTATTCTCTCTCCCCTCTCTTTTTCACATATGCCATCATTCTCTCTCCATTTCTCCTATCTCCTTCCATCTCTTCATTTTTCCTCTCTTTCTATGTCACCAATTATCTATTTCTCTACTCTTTTTTCCCATAAGTATTTTCCATGGATGTCATCATATGCCCTTCTTGTTGCATGTGGTCTTTTATAAAGAGTTAAAATATGATAATTTTGTGATTTTTTCATAATATTATTGATTATCTTTTGTAAATGATTTAATGGTGATATTTTTATGATTGTGATGGATAAATATATTTTTTATTAAAATTTTGTTTTAAATATTGGGTTTGGGTATTTGTGGGTATTTGAAAAAAAAAATTCGAGTACCCGATTACCGGGTGCATGGCCAAAACAAGTACAAATTTAGATAGTATTTCATGGTGATTTTCACGTTCATGTTCGGATAATCCAAAAATCTTGGATACCCGGCCTGTACCCCTATATTGGATCATAAAGATCGTGAATATGCTTTTTAACCCCTAAAAAATTGCCTTAAGCAAGACATCTTAACTTCCTTACTGTCAATAGTTATATATGTACATACCACACTTTTCATGGACAACAACCATGGTCTCAAACTCTCAACAACTCTCATTTTGCACACAATATAGTTTTTAGATTAAATTAAAAATTAAAGGTACAAATACGAATTGAGTTCTCCGGATACATTATAAGAAACATCGGATATTGCAACGGAAAAAATCGTCTCAACAAATAAGGGAAATTCATCGCAACAAAGAAATTGCAATGGATAATTCTGTAACCTGTTTTTTTTATAACTAGCATGATTTTCCGGACCTTCGGCCCGACTATATCCATCCTAGGTTCGAGACCAACCTTTGTATATGGATTTTTTGATCCAGAAATTATATCTCTCTCCACCAGTGGAATCGAACTCAAACTATCGTAAACCTTTTTCCCTTATTTTGTCTTGAAACTCTCGAATTTCGTCGCGAGTTCTGTCGTTATACGCCGTTTGTTTTGTAGTGATAATCTACCCAAGGTCTCATGTGAGATTGTCCACATTTCATGGATGTATATATTGTTAAATTAACACAATGGAAACACATGAAAGACACCAACATATAGACCTAAAAAGTACAATACAAGGTTTCTCCATGGATAATGTGAATTGTTCTTCCAAGTGGAAAAAAGATATTAGCAAAGTTCAAAGGATTGGAAAATATGGTGGAAGCACTCTTTGCTTTCATTAGAAAAATAGCTAAATTGTTCATGTCTTTCTATAATGATATCTAGAAGGCTTTTATGTAAGTCTGCATATCACCCTTAGTGTTGGCATCGTATGACACTTTCGGCGTAGAGCATCAACTCTTGAACTTGATGCTATCTTTAGTCAGTACAAATGTTAATGCAACGATGGTAAATGAATAGAACTTGTACGGCCGCGCTACAAAATGTGAGGGTATATATGAACTGAGCTCCCTACCATCCAAGGGGTATATCTGAATTGAACTGGTGAATCCATCCGTTTTTTTCAAGGATTTGGACGATTCTTTGATTGTGGTGTATTGCTAGTTTTGAATGGGTAGGCATCTCATGGTCTGATGCTTTCTCCAGTTTGACCAGGATTCTTGCTCGGTATTGGGAGCAGCAAGCTGAAGAAGATGTGAAAGACTTGGTAAGTTGCCCCTATTGTGATCATTAGAAACTCTTTTGTGCACCCTTCTGGATGCAACTTCCACTGTGATGCATGGAGTCATATATAGGACTAGTACAATGTATATACATGATCTGTTTTCTCTGCCTGCACGGATATCCATTGCCCATGTATAGTTGTGGTTGTTACCAGCGTGCCTTATAAGCATCTGTATTCATAGCACGATATGCTTCCAGTGAAACACTTGCTGGATAGACACTTGTCTAAGTATGCATGTTAGTGTCGGGAAGAAAACATGTGCCATCGAGGTTGTCATTTTTGGTTGTACGGATTGCCCACAAGTTTACCCTAATGATCCTATGAGAACGAGAACAAAAAGTTTAGAACCTTGTTGTACCCAAATTCTCAAAAGGATCATTCATAATCTTTTCTGTCCACGAAGGCACAAGAACTTGTCGGTCTTGTCTGGTTCTGTAATTCCCATTTCCATGTGCAGGATCTTCGATTGGAATCTGGGAACTATCTTTCAACCAAGGAGTTGCTAGAAACCCTTGAAAGGTTTTCAGTTGTCTCTTTTCCTCCGTCCTTTTGATGTCTGGTATTGTGATGTAACCATATGTGCGGCTGTTGCAATGAATGTGTAGCCGGCTGAAAGAACCAAATCTAGGGAATGTAAGTATAGATTTCCTCAATCAGATGGAGTGGCAGCTTGAGGGGGCTCTATCAGCAGCTAGAGCTAGGAAGGTAATGTGCTGTAACTAAGTCTTGTCTGAATGTTTCTGAACATGTGGGAACTACTGATGGAGTTCCAATTTGCAGACACAACTGCTGCTGGAGTCTTTGAAGGCCCTCAAAGAAAAGGTTAGAGCTCTGCTTCTACAGTTAGAACACAGTCTGGTTTATTATTGGATCGATTGCTTCTCTCTGGACATGATCATGGAAGACATCTTCTCTTAATTCACTGATGAGTATCATAAAACTCGAGATTCCTTGATGGAATCTCTTACCAAATGTTGTAACCTTGCCAAGTTCCTGTCTTTTTTGTTTTCAAACAGGAGAACTCGCTGAGAGAAGAGAGCCAGCTTTTGGCAAGCCAGGTACTTCGACCTTATCTTATGCTTCTATATATAAGTCAGTTAAATAAAGCTATACGTAATAGATACACTAATACATATATACATGTAGTTTGCATGCATGTATGTATGCATCTATATATGCATGGACGGACGCATGCGTAGACACACAATTGGCCATAGGGAAGAGAGAGAGAGAGAAAGAGAAGGGTGCTTAGAAATGTAATGTCTTACAGTTTGGTGGAGAGATTCTTGTGGGGGCAGAAGCGGAGAAGGAGAAGGCAACTCCGCCGGAAAACAATATTTCCGGCGAAGATCGTCGCCGGCGACCGGAGACTCTCCTTCTCCTCACTTGAAGGAGCTCTATAATCTCACACAAATACTTCGTTATTGTCCTTTTCTTTTACTCTCTACGTGGGGTATACCCTCTTCCTCCTGGATTTCCAAAAGGGCATAAGCTGGTTTTTTACATACATGAACCGCTTTTTCATCCTTTTCATTAATAATTTATCAAATCTCGACATGGATATCGTTGTACCTCGTGTGTTCTTTCGTCTTTTTGTGTTCCTTCTCTGCATATATAGGGTTTGACATGGGGTTTTTTTTTTGTAGTTGTTCCTTTCACAAAACATAGATTTCAATCTAGGGTTCCAGATTTTATGTTTTAATGTCTGAGTCATGTTAAAAATGAAAAATTAGATAAATAAACCCTAAAAATATAACTATATACTATTAAACAATATAGCAACAATTGTTTATAACTATTTTATATCTTGCTTCGTGTATGCATATATAACATTAGTTCCATACATTCTACTGTCATTGTTAACAAAAAAATAAACAGTTACAAATTAAAAAATCAAAAACCTAAGATCTAAGAAAAAAATAATCATTCACCGCATGTGTAGACTAGATATATATATGTGTGTGTGTATAAAAATTTAGTCGAGGTTGGAATCATGGATCGTAATTACCGGAGTAATAATTTAAAAGAAAGGCAAGTGGATTGAAAATCATGTAGATGGAAATGGAAATATAAGCACGAGTAAAACAAACTCCAAACTCCTCCAAGCGTGATGATAGCATAACTATGTCGGATTTCTGGGTAAAAACCTTAAAAAAGACGGAACAAAAATTGAAAAGAGAGGGTAAAAATCGTACCTTTGGGTTCGGACTTGTCTCTGTTCTCGGCGTGGGCTCATGGGTATTGCCCTGAACGCGTATTTTATTATATATAGAGGAGATGCTTTCTTCACAGTGAAGTAGCTTCTTCTTACTGCTCCCGTTGGTCACTTAGAAACCTACACGTGGCGTGATGTTCGTTCGAGAAGTAATATAACTTGCAAGCTGGTTCATCATCTTCATGATCTTATCAAGTTTAATTGTGCGTATATATTATTAAGAGGATGATGTATTGAAGAATTAATTGTAGGTAGAAAGTCCGTTTCAAGGCCCATTAAAGCCCAATATTAGGAATCAGAACAACAATGGGCCTTTAATAAATGGGCTTTAGATGGAATAAACAAAAAAAAAATAAGAGTTAGGCCTTGATCAGACAATAAGGAGTTCATTGATACTACAACCAATGGCGTTTAGTGAGACTGGAGCACAGCATATCTCCGCTGTTCTAAAACCCCCCGAAGTAAGAAAAATTCTTTTTTTTTTTTGGTAAGGGATAAGAAAAAAAAAACTAACTAATTCTTTTGCTAATTAATTGTTTTATATAGAAAAGGAGTTATTATTTTGGCCCCGAATAAATCAAACCCATAAAATTCAAATTCCCTCTCCCCACGATCATCATCATTTTTCGAAATTTTAAACAAGAGTTTGATGAATGAGTCCCAGAAACGAAAGCGACTCAGAGAACAGCGTCAGGAGCGAGAACAGGAGGAAGAAGGTTAGTTCTCCTCTTCCCTAATTATTTAATTAATTATTTATTGGTGGGAAAATGAGGCGACGTGAAACCCATTCATCTGTTTTTTAATGCCTTGGGAAATCTGTAGTCTATTCTTCCGAAGATTTTTGGATCGAGACGATGTGGTAAAGAGGAAGATGCGTCTGATATGGACAGCAGAGGATGCGATGGCGATGATGGCGTTTTCCACGGTACTGCTCTCTAATCTTACTTGCATCCCAAGAAACAAACCCTAACCTAATCCCAATGGCTCTGGGATCATGTTTTAGCAGATTTGGAAAGACGAATCGCTTCCCGGAAGAAACCCTTTCTCGGCGATTCCCCAATGTCGTGGAAGACTCTCTCAGGTTCTACAGATTCCGTTCCGTTTTTGTTAGTGGGTCCGTTCTGGATTGGATTTTGGTGCGCTGTTGGGAAAATTTATTGCTGGTAGCTTACCTACCAAGAAATTTGACATGGTTTTACAGACATGATTGTGAAAGATCGTACAATGTCAAAGTGTAGGGGGTGACCTGTTTGTCAAAGCGAGGGTTCTTCATCTTAGATCTTGGACGCCATGAATGAAAATGGCAAGAACTCTGCTCAATGGAAACTGATTTTTGTGGGTTTTTTGCTTATCAGAGAGACAGGCTAGTCCCGGGATCGAGGGCTTGAATCTGTCGAGTTTCGAAAGGCGTATGACGCAGGCAACAGAGGTCCGAGAACTCAGGTGAAGGAAGATCTCTGTCTTGTCCTGTGATTTCTCTGTTCTTAAGACAGAACCTAGGCGATCTTCTGTTCTGTAACTCTTTTTTTTTTTTTTTTGTGCTTTCAGGGTGCTCGTGGCAACATGGAACGTAGGAGGACGAACACCGAACACCGATCTAAACCTGGAAGAGTTCTTGCTTTTGGAAGGAACAGCAGATTTGTATATCTGTGGGTATGATACACATGAATTTGGCACGTTCTCGTCTGTAATAATCTGGTTTCTACCGTTAGAATCCTGAAGGATTTTCACTCGATCTGGTGTAATCAGGTTTCAGGAAATCGTCCCACTAAGCGCAGGAAACGTGTTAGTGGTTGAAGACAACGAGCCAGCAGCGAAATGGATAGCCCTGATAAGTCAAGCTCTGAACAAACCGAGCCAAGACACCATCTACTCAAACGCTTCCTTCTCTGGATCAAGAATCACGAACAAGATCCATAACAGCAGCATGGAAGAGTTGAAATCACAGAGCAGTCTTGGTTTCTTTCCGAGACCAAGTCTCAAGGTCCTCAGTAGGAATTTCCGGGTTGATTCCAGCCTCTTAAAGACGTGTAATTGCCCGGTCTTGGAAAATTCTCCGGGCTGGGAAGGAAGGCGGACGAGAAAGCTTAGTGATCCTACGGATAATCTGGAGCCGGTGAATTTCAGAGTGCACGAAAACTTTCTCTTCGATGATGTGCCTGCTTCTACAAGGATGCCGGGGAAGATGGATTACAGATTGATTGCGAGCAAGCAAATGGTCGGCCTGTTTCTTTCTGTTTGGGCAAGAAAAGAGTTGATTCCTCACATAGCTCATCTCAGGCTCGATTCCGTGGGAAGAGGGATCATGGGTCGCTTGGGGAACAAGGTACCTCCTCCAAACGAAATTCCGACAAAAAAGAATTGTCTGAAATTCCAGGTTTTTTGTCTGATGGGTGTTGAGATTTTGTTCTGTTGCAGGGATGCATCGCCATAAGCATGTCATTGCACCAGACAAGCTTTTGTTTTGTCTGTAGTCACTTAGCTTCTGGTGAGAAAGAGGGTGACGAGTTTAGGAGAAACGCAGACGTTGCAGAGATTCTGAAGCATACCCAGTTCCCAAAAATCTCCAAGAACCCTAATTGCCATGCCGCCGAGAAAATTGTGGAGCACGAGTACGTTTCTAACTTTCCTCGTTTGATTCTTTATTACCCTTGTTCTGATCCGTTGTTTTGAACAAACTCGTATTGTCGAATGCAGCCGAGTGATTTGGCTAGGAGATCTGAATTACCGGGTGGCTCTAAGCTACGAGGAGACGAGGGTACTATTAGAGGATAATGACTGGAGCACTCTTCTTGAGAAAGATCAGGTTTTGGTTCTAATAAATCTGACACAAACCACAGGAGATAAACTTGTGTTTTGTCTGTACATTTTTCTGTCGGATTCAAACCTTTCCTCTAATTCTCCGGTCGGTGTTTCAGCTGAACATAGAGAGGGAAGCTGGAAGAGTATTCTCCGGGTTTCGAGAAGGCCAAATCCTCTTCGCCCCGACGTACAAATACTCGCATGACTCAGATTCATACGCTGGAGAGACCACCAAGTCGAAGAAAAAACGACGTACACCTGCCTGGTACATATATATATATTCCTTTCCTCCAATACGTACGATTCTCGATAAAGATCAGCAATTCACTGAATGTATATGAGCTGGATTCAAAACGTGTGGGGGGCATATATTATATATATATTGCAGGTGTGATAGGATACTATGGCGAGGAAATGGCATAGAACAGCTCTCTTACATAAGGGGAGAATCGAGATTTTCAGACCACAGACCAGTTTGTGCTGTCTTTGCCGTGGAAGTGAAAGTGAAGAGCCCAAACAGGAGTAGATTCAGGAAAGGCTTGTCGTGTGCCGCCGCAAGATTGGCTTTTGAGGATTGCATTCCCCAAAGGCATAGCTTTTATGACTGAGCAAGTCTCATTCTTTATTTAATATCATCACCATAAACAGAGAGAACAGGAGATTTTACCGGAATTGTATAGTTAGTAGCATATAGCTTCCACATTCAACGATGGTTTACTCTGGGTTTTGCTCTGTTTCCTTCAATGTGGATATGTACATGTAACTGTAGCATCAGAGTGCAGTATTGGTTTCAGTAAGGATTTTCTTGTAATAACTCGGAAGAGATGTCTGTTCTGTTTTCTGAAATCTGAAGCTGACATGACTGAACCCTATCTATTCCAAAACCCTATAGTTATATATATATATGTCGTTTTATTCACAACCCATGTCCCAGACCGAGAAAGCTTCTTCATTCGCGTGCTTACCATTACCATCTTCTTGAAAATGACTCTCATCCGACCCCACGTTGTCCCCTTTCTCGAACGCTCCATCCATGGCAGGATCGTCTTCAAACCCTTCCTGGTGATCCAGACCATGCATGAGCCATCGTCCAATGTTGTTATCGTGACTGGAACTTCCGCTGTTGTCATCATCGCTGGTATGATTAGTCCTTGGAGTCTCCGTGTCTAGCCACTGGTTCATGAGGAGCGGCAGCTCTTCCGTGAAGCTATAATCTTCGTCTCCGGCCACCGGAGTAAGAGATGGAACCAGCATCAGCCTGTCTGAAATCCGGTCGAGATCTCCGATGTTTCTGTCGGGTTCTTGGGCAAAATCCTTGTAAAGACACTGAAGTTGGTGACCCGTCCTCGTGTTCTTGTCTACAAAACCCAAACCCACTTCACTCCGAGGACAATCCGAGTTCTGGCAAGCGTATAAAACCTTGCCCGACGTCGAATCCTCTTTCCCGCCGAAGAAAACACCCTTTCTCTTATTCGTTTCTTGAACCACTTCCTTTCCTTTCCCCGTCCTCGAACCAAGACTCGACGGCTTTTGCCCCTGTTCTTCGTCTGAGATCTTGAGGCATTTCTCTGTGAGCTGAAGGAGAGCTTCCTCTTGGTTGAGAACTCGGGACAAGGTGTCGGTCTCTTTCGCCACCATCTTGTCCTGCAAGCACTTTGACTGTCGGACGAGACGTCTAACTCGCTCCAGATGCGGAGACATGTGTTTGATAACAGCGGCCAAAACGCTAACCTTCCATGCCTTCCTGAGATCGTGGGGCTTCCGGTAAGGCGGGGCACCATGCTCGTGAGACGAGCCTTGCTCTCCCCACCACACCTCGCTCCCCGTCGGCCACCACGGCGGAGCTATCCACGGAAACCCGCCGTTGCGGCGGCACGCAGTGTTGCATCAGAGCCGAGAGCAAAGACCCAAGTGTCGTGTCCTGTAGCTCGTGGAGCATGTGCATGTACGACTTCGGCTCATGATCGCCGGGCGCCATTACGATTTGCTCCGCCGCCGCCACAGCCAAGTAGTCGGTGATTCACAAAATCTCGTGATAGATTGTTTCCATCAATTTTTGTAACCATATGGAAGAGCCAGTCACCGCTTTCCCCTTCTCCGGCACGATCCCGTACACGAACCCTTGAGCTTTACACACTTCCATGATCTTCATCATGTACTTCAACACCGAATCTTGCGCCCGAGCCATCTTCTTCCGTTGGGAAGCTTCCGCTCGCCGCTCGGCGGGAGGCTTCGGAGGCGGCGGCGGCGGCGGCAGAGGAGGAGGAAGCTCCGGAGACGGCGTCGTTTCGTGCCTGCTGCTTGAACTTGCGCATGAGCACTCTGTCCTTCCACATGCGTTTCTTGAGATCGCCATAGCTGATTTCTTCGCTTTGTTCTTCGTCGTCTTCGTTATATTCTTCGTCTTGAATTGGGCTGAGTGGGTCCAGCTCTTCCAACTCCACCATTTTATCAACGCGACTGAGCCCTGATATCGAGTTCGGTACTTGGACTTTTGGTAGTACGTATAGACCAGGTACATGCTGATAAGTCTTATTTATATTTGGAGCCTGTATATACACATATATATATATATATATGTTATATTTATATGATATCAGTGCAATGGATAAAGTATTTACGCACGTAACACGAGCACGGGGGGACGTGTGCAGGTGCGAAAAAGACGTGTCGGGATCTCCTCGTACAAAGTCTGTGTTGTAGTAAATGACGCTATAGGGTTTAATGTTTTCGATGTGCTAACAAATAACCAAAAAAAACAAATAATCTTCGGGAATCACAGAATTGCGTAACAAGCTGACATTTGATGTGTGTCATCTAGTCCATTAAAAAAATACTAATTGCATTAATTTCATCGCTCATCAGTTTAAAGATTCGTGAACGATTCGAACATCATCGCCTCGATCTTCGGTTCCTCCTTGCATTTTCCAACGTGCTGTACATTGCACTTGAGAGGTTGTACATATTATTATTATACAATGTATGGGCCAAATATTACGTGCAAGCCTTCGGCCCCTCTCTCTCTCTCCCCCACTAAATGCCATAAGTAACCTTTCTTATAGGCGAAGGTCCTTCACTCGGCGTCTCGGCCTAAAGTCAGGTTTTATTTATCCAATAGCCAATTTCGCCGGTATTACACAAAAATGAATTTGATATAGAAATTGAATGAATATTATTTTTATAAAATTGAAAAATAATAATCTAATCAAAATACAAAAAAAAAATAAAAAAAAAAACATTTTTTTAGAAACTGAATAAAAATTAAATTGGAAGATAACCCGAATTAAACCAAAACTCATTATAAAAACAAAAACTGAACGTGATAATTTTTTTAAAAAACGGAGAAATTCAAACCCGATTTTATTAGAAATGTAGAAGGGCCATTTCTTGGACCGGTGAACGAATAAATGCAGTTTCACAAAAACAAAAACAAAAACAAATATAAAATAAAATAAAAAAGAGAAAGAAAGAGGGGTTTCGGTGCATATATTATGTTATTTATTTAAATGCGAACTGCAAGAGAGAGAACGGCGTTATATCAGAAGCCGACGTGCTGAGTGTACTGAGAATAGGCGTGGGATTGCATGGCGATGGGGGCTCTGGTCACGTGGTCCGGAAGGTCGAAGGCGTCCACCAGTTCCTTCGCTACGCTCCGAACTTGGTAACTCAGATACTCCGTCTGCTTGTGAATCGCCTAACCAAGCATTCATCCACCCATTTACACATATATTAGTTCTCACTTGCTAAATCCTCTACCCAAGACTCCAAATCACGGGTTCATGTTAGAAATACGAACCTTGGCTTTGTTCGGTGCCACGTAATCCACGTTACGGTATGTCCCTATGTCCTTCCAGATACGGTCCAGTGCGTATAGATCGCAACAAAGTTTCAAAGCTGCTCTCGCCTTCTGGTCGGGGCAGCTGAAAACAGAGCCGGAAACACAACTCAAGGGTTGTTTTTTTTTTTTGGTAAGAAAACCCAGAAGAATTCTGCAGGAAATGGATAAGACTCCTTACTTTTGAACAGCATCGATGAATTTTGCGAGGATGACAGATTCGATATGAGATTCTGCAAGGGTAAGGAGATGGTTAAGGCATCTGTTCCATGCACCGAATCCACCTAATGCCTTTGTGTGCTTCCTCAGTCTCACAGCTACGCTTTGTAACAGTCTCGATGTTCGGTACTGAGACAAATGCAAACATGATTCAGATTTAAGTAGTAAGGTACTCTAAATCAATTAGTATGAACTCACTCACCCTGAAAGCATCCAGTTGGAATTTAGGATCTCTTAAATGGTCTTCGCCTTCCCAACGTGCGGTCACGGGGTTTGGCTGAGACAAGTACGTGTTCATCGATTCTCTCAAGTAGTTCCATGTAACTGTCAGCGTCCCCCCTTGGAACTTCTCCTTGTATCTCTTCAGTAGATCGGCTGCCACCTAGAAATGTGCAAAACCCCCTCTCAAGATACTTGAATTCCCATCTATATGTACATGTATTTGTATAAAAACGCAGCCAGCTGAATTTACCTGCTGCAGAAGCACGGTGTTGTCTCCTTCAAACGTCTGGAAAATGTCGTGATCGTTTCTCAACCCACCAAATCGGTTCACAGCTGCATACCCATGTCCTCCGCATGCCTCTCTGCATACAGACAGCGACTTCGCCGTGTAAGACGTCACATATGATTTCAGTCCAGCCGAGAGAGCATGGACATCAGCAACTAGTTGCTCGTCGTGTGTCTTCTTCATTTCTGAATATTTCTCCACGAGGTACAAAGTGGCGAAATGGTATGCATAGGTCGAGGCCAGCATTGGCATGAGCTTGTGTTGTTGAGATTGATAATCAAGAATGCTGACCTCTGGTTCCCTCGGGGGACCGAATTGCTGCCTAAGCAGCGAATATCGGATGGCGATAGTGGCAGCAATCTTAAGGACACCAACAGATGCATAAGCCAAGCCAACACGGCCACCTACAAGTTCACCTAATGTAGCCCCGAACCTTTTGTTGATAGTTGGAAGGCTACTTGTATATCTCCCATCTCTGGACACATCTCCAAATCGGTTGAGAAGATTATCCCGGGGTACCCTCACAGAACAGAATCTCAATGCGCCATTATCCACTCCATTCAGGCCGATTTTATGGCCGCAATCATGAATTTCAACGCCTGGGAGAGTTTGGTGGGTCCTCATATCTCTTATCGGTACAATGAAGGCATGAACACCCATATCGGATGTTCCTTTGGAATCATGAGTTGGTAGGATGAGCTTGGCAAAAACAGTGGCAAACTTTCCATGAACTGCAGCATTGCCAATCCACCATTTGATGGCTCCATCATTGGGAGTATCGATTATGAATTCGTCTTTAATGGGATCAAATGTTGCCGTGGTTTGCAGGCCTTGAACATTCGAACCTTTTGAGAACAAAGAGTGTCAGTTTAGAACGGCATTTTGAATGAGCTAGGTGATGTATGGTATTGGTGACATTATATAGCCATAGAACGAAGAAAACCACAGCTGAATTCAACACGACAAGCAAGGGAAGAAGCCTGAGGTATAGCATAGTTACCATGGTGGAGTTCAGTCATGGCAAAGCAACCAGGGTAGTCGAGGTTGTCAATACCATCAAAGTACTTGTCTTTGTGCTTCTTTGTTCCCAAGTTGATCACAGATCCCCCCCATAGACTGCACATGTAATAACAAAAGCCAATGCAAAAGTAAAGCCCCAATCCAAACTTGCAGAACTATACCTAGTAGCTCTTTTATCAACATCAACATCAACATCGGCTTAATCTCAAGTTTATTTGGGGTTGCTCTTTTATGTAACAAAAAAAAACACAACAAAAAGAAGGAATTTTGCAAAAGAAAACCTCCCACAAGTACAAGCATTGTCCATGTCAGGTACTCTTCTACTGCAACAAGAAATTGGAATGAATGGAAATTTTTCTTTGCTACACGTTTTCACGAATCAAGTCCATTGACAGAGCCTTACAAGATGCAGGGTATGTGGCGAATGCCCCAGAGTAATAGTGGGAGAGATCAGACATAACATAGGCAGAGGAATCGAACAGACCGGATTCAGACAAAAGCCAGGAAATCATCAAACAATCCACACGCAAGATTGAATCCCATCCAACCCAAGATCAAACATTCTTCAAGAAAGACATTCTTCCATTCACAATAGAAAAATCAGACGTCGTGCAACAAAGGGTTACAAGGCAGAGATACTCACCTGAACTGTACGCCCATCTTGATCCCAAGCGACATGTCCACACTTCCAACAGCCTCCATGATAGCGAAATACTTAGACGGATCATCGGCCACGTACCTAAACGGCCGAATTCCAGCGTCTCGCACAAGCCCTAAAAGCTGCTTCATACAGAGTTCGCGATGTTCGTCTTTCGAGATCTCGATCGGCGTCTGCAAATCCGGTCGCGAATTGAAGAATTCGAACACTTTCTCCTGTATATCTCTGTGTTTCCCCCTCATGTACAGCGACAACGCCTCGCCGTTGACCTCGAGCTTCCTCGTCCTCGCCGAGCATTCCGCCATCTCCAGCGGCCGTAGCGGACGCGACACGGTGGGGGAGAGGTGCAAATACAGCATTTGGATTCGCCGCTCCGCGATCGGCACCGGCGATTCATCCTCCGCCGTCGGATTCCACCGCTGAAAATCCATAACCTGCAAAAGAAAATTCTGACGGTGAAGGCTGAGAATTTCGTCTTCTCCTCCGACAGTTGAAAATCGGTCATATAAAAAAATAGCTTGGCTATGGGAAAATAGGAATGGAAAAGCGCAAGCTTACACGGCAAGCAGCTGACGTGGAAATGACGTCATGTCGACATGGCGTCCCAAGATTGGATAAGGATTTGGCAGTTACCTTTGGCGCGCCTTTCCATGTTCGGATCATTATCTAACAATATTTATTTCTGTCTTTTCCGTAACTCGTATAATTTATTCATTGTCAACATCTCGAAGGTAATAATATAAGCAAAACATCCCGATCCGAGTTTTGGCGAAATATCATATGAAAAAAATAAATTTTAAAATGGGATTTTTTTTTTCTGTAAACGTGAAACTTTAGTTTATAAGCGGATTTTATTAAGTAGCATAATTTACAAATAAATAATATTTTCATTTAAATTAAAATATGGTTTTAACGGAGATTAGAAATATATAGGCCCAATAGAGGACATTATTGGGTCATTTAAAACTAGGCCCGGTAGATTCTTTCTTTTATATTACCTGGGCCTTTAGTGGGCTTAATCTGTTTTTATTTCGGCCCAAGTGCATGACATCCCCAAAGCCCATGTACTTCGCATTTCAACTCTAAAAATGATTTCTAACGTTAATTCCAATGAGAAAATACACACATTGAAAATTCTTTGTAACGAAATTTGTATTTATTATTTGTGCCAAATTAAGTTTTGGAATTTATATAGTATTTTAGAGTATTCACGCATTCCTATAATCTATTTATTAATATCTCCATTCAAATCTGTATAAAATATCTGTTAATATTCATATAATCTTCCTTTCCAAGATTCAAAATCTCTTCTTTTATGTATAGTTATTTTATTTTATTCCTTTTTTCTCGTCAGGAAGAAAGATAGATTATTTGATATTCGTAAAGATATTATAAAATAAGTTATATAGATATTAATAGAAGTAGATTATAGTAAACTATATGATACCAATAAAGATATCATAAACGGAGATTATACGGATATTAATAGAAAACAAATACAGTGATACAATAGTATTCTAACATGATTATTTCCTTCTCTGTAAATATTGTGTTCACATAAGAGATGAACCTTCCTAAGCGAATCGAGCAACTTACAATAAAAATCTCTATTACAAAATAATATAAAGTATACGAGTCTACCAATTGATAGATTATCCACAAAAAAAAAAAAAGCCTAATCATGATTATTTATTAGTTTGGGATTGGGAAGAGACGAAGAGTCGTCTAAGTGAATAAGTGTTGAGTTGACATTGAAGGTCAACCACTTACAATAACTTTTGTTTTTCACGGGTTGTAAAATAGTCAACGCGTTGACTTTCATCCAGCTTTATATTATCTTTTACATTTGTTGGGTGTTTTTTCTCTCTCCCTATATAATGGGAAGATATTATTCCTATAATATTGTCATTAATATAGTTATGATCTACCTTGATATTATATCTAGAATATTCTATTGCATTTTGCTATATAATAGAGTGTAATCTTTCCATTATATAGGGAAAAACATTTTACTTATTAGTTTAATTAAGCATGATAAATCATTGATGCAAATATTTTGTATAATGCGAAAGTTCGGCGGTCAACTACATTTTTTTAGAGAATCACGGAAATCGGGAGGATGCAAATGTTTCGGTTACTATTCATAAAAATTCTATCAATTGGACAAACATATGGTTAGCGTGTTAATAATTTTGTAAATTTGCGCTGAAAATTGCTAATTATCTTGTAAATTGCTCATAACCGCAATAATAATTTTCAAGATATCTTGACTACATGCAGAAAAAAAAGGCATCGTGGGAAAAACGAAGAGAAGATTCACGAGAAACGACCTAAGTCACATAGTTTGCCTGAAGAACCAAAACTGGGAAAGAGATTTGTAGACTGAAATCTCCAAAAGAAAGTACATTATATCATAAATATTAATATTATTCTGTATATATATATATATGTGTGTGTGTAAATTATTTATTTATTTCTAATACTATACGTTATCTTGATTATAATTAAACAAGTAACATAATAGGAGTCAGACTGCCCAAATTATCTTTTTATTTTCCTAGAATTTCTTCAACACAAAAAAAAATAATGGAAAAAGCACCATCGGCGAATATGAGAAAATGCGTCGCGTAGAAATCAAGTCAACGCCACGTAGAACACAACGTGTGAACACGTCAAAATGGGACCCACAGTATTCCGTCTAGTGGGACCCATTTCCATTTGGCAAAAGATAATTGGTTTAGTTTTCTCTTTTTTTTACCTGTTCCACATCCATTGACAAGTTCACACACAAACATACAAATACGATGATGACCGAGTAAAAAAATTTGGTTATAAAATTCAAATTCTGAAATATAAGAGTTCTTACCCTTACACAATAAAGTTCTCGTAGTTTTTTCTTTAGTTTGATAATCATGAAACTGAGCATGTATATGCGATATTATACAATCAATATATATACACATACACCCAACCTGGGTAGTTCAACCGGTGAAACGGGGCGCAAAGCGTCTGTCCCGCCCCGAGTTCGAACCCCAGGCTGGGGAGGGAGCGCATAATTCAAATCACATGGCTGGCTCCCGGTTCCGGGATTAGTCTGGGCCTCGGCCCAGGAAACCCGGTTACCAAAAAAAAAAATATATATATACACATACACACATGCATATTACGTCCAATTCAAAACTCAAATACTGGAACTTTTTGTCATCAAATATACGGTATTAAAATATTGATAACAATAAAAATATTTTACCAAACAAATGACGTCATCCACGTCATGACTTCGCTATACAAACTCTCGTGGCTGAGAGCAGTGCACCCATATATAAAGGCAAAGCTACGACGAACAATCAAACCCATGTTTGGTAAATACTTACAAAAAAAAAGTTCTCTATTATAATTTATAAGAATTACAAAAAAGGGGGGAAATTTATATAATTACTCTTATCTGTATAGATAGATGGTAACAGCTCTAAGCCCCAATAGTTGGAATGGAAGCTCTTGAACCTTTCATGAATACTTCTTCTTCTTCTTCAAAACCAGTTTTCACCCCTTTTTATACTATCCAGACTGTACCGGCGTCAAACCATCACGGTCTTAACCAAACCGGTCCGATCGGCTTAAACCAACTCACCCCGGCTCAAATCTTGCAAATCCAAACCGAATTCTACCTCCGGCAGAACCGAAACCTAGCTCGCCGTAAAGGCCATAACCTCCGTCCTCTCACAGCAAATCCATTCCCAATGAAGAACCCAGCTGCAAGTGTAAGCAAACCGACGAAGCTCTACCGAGGCGTAAGACAGAGGCATTGGGGAAAATGGGTCGCCGAGATCCGGTTACCAAGAAACCGGACTCGGTTATGGCTGGGTACATTCGATACCGCCGAAGAAGCCGCCTTGGCCTACGACCAGGCCGCGTTCAAGCTCCGGGGAGAATACGCGCGTGTGAACTTTCCCTCCCACACGCGTCACGGCGACTACAAGCCGTTGCCTCCGTCGGTTAACAAGAAATTTCAGGCCATATGCGACGGCTTAGCTCCGCCGGAGCTTAAGATTCCGGCGAAAGCCGAGGAGGGTTTACCAGGATTTTATGAAACAGGGAGTGTTGTCTCCAAACAGATGAAAACCGGACCATGTCCGAATAACCGGTTCGTACCAGAATCCGACAAAAAGTTGTCGGACTTGTCGAACGAATCGCCATGGGAGGAGAGCACGAGCTTCGGTCTGCAGAAGTATCCGTCTCTGGAGATTGATTGGGACGCTCTCGCGAAACTGTCTGAACCAAAGTGATGTCGTTTCAGTCTCCTTGTTCATGTTGAAGTAACTTTCGGTTAATAAAGATCTCATCAATCGGTTTTTAATGTAAATTACAACTGTCAATGTGCATTGTGTATTTCAAACTTGGAATCGCACGTGCTGAAATAAATTATAAACAATGTTCAACGATATAAATTTGTCATCAGTTGAATAAAGGCCATTTGTTTAACGGACGATAGAGAAATAAAGGCCGGACCAATTTTATTTTATTTTTTTGTCGTTTCAATTAACCAAATTTTGGCCCCTCAGGTGTCGGGAGGGTCATATAATTCCAATGACACGCATGAAGTCACATTGATTGACAAACTTTGTAACTAAACCATATTGGGAAAATCCCACGTTTTACATGTTTTTTGTAACTCGTCCAAGAGATAATGACAAACCCAAGATTGGCTTTTACGTAAAGAATTTTAAAAATCTGCCCCGAATATTAGATTCTGAAAAATGATCTAGCGATTACCAGTATGGATCACATTATTTTTTGGAGAAATTTAGAAAATATTTTTTTTTAAGAAAATAGAGAAAAATCTAAAACTTTTTTTTCTCATCTTTATGTGCTTAATTAAATTAAAATCTTTTTTTTTTTTATCTTTGGGGATAAGAAATCCACAAAAGAATCAAATCTCTCCCATATTCTAACATATCAACCCTTGTATTCACACGCTTAATATTTTTATTTTCAAATATTTTCGAATTAATATTTTTTCCACTTTGTTTACATACACACACACACACACATATATAACGATTATATGTTATTCTAGTTCAATATTTTATTAAAAATATTTTTAATTCAATTTTAAATCTATTAATTCGTATTCAGATAAAACGATTTCTAAAAAAATCTAGGCAATTTTTAGAATAGATTTGGTTGGCTCATATATATAATTATATATTATTTGAAAATTAAAATAATGCAAAGTCGTGAAACATAATGCAATATTTCCATACCAAAATGCATGAGAGTTTAAAAGCAAATAAAAAAAAAGAATATTAAAGCATGTCAGCCAAAGCACATCTTATCAAAGCTTTGCACCCTCTTGTGACGCGTCCTCTACACACCAATTCTAAGGCAAGAATCAATTCTATCATCTGTAATTATATGCAATCGTGTAAAGTATTATTATTAATCACAGCTAACTTATGAAATTTAAAAAATATTTTCATATATGATTAAGTTGTTTAATTATATACCTTGAATTTTTAATAGGTATTTTAAAATTAAAAGCACACCTTTTACATATCGAACGGCATAATTTTGGTTCTTTTGAAGTGAGGAATATTCGGAACTTGATATATTTGAATGTTTTGTGCGTTTACGAAAAGCCCAATTATTTTGGGCTTCTCACAAAATCTCGTGATAGATTGTTTCCATCAATTTTTGTAACCATATATATATATGGAGCGAAATCAAGATCTTAATTAGAGAATCTGAAAATCTTATATAAGACCCGAAACACTTATAATAGAATTATATATATTTACTCAATGGCATTTGTAATAACACCAAACATCCATCCACGACAGTCCTTTTTTTATATATATATCCACGAAAGTCTTATATGCCAGAGTAGCATTATACGTATGTACATGTATACAAGTATACATACATATATTATATATGTGTATACATTTAAAGATAACCAGGTTGAGAAGAAACTAAAAGGTGTTGGTTTCAGAGATCATTGCCTTTTGTATTAAAATTTTAAAAATATATGGATTAATTAGTAATTATTTGTAAGATTTTCTATATCTGTTTGTTCGTAGGCTTTACGTACTTACTGATCTTCTTTTTGCTCCGTATATTATTTATTCTGGCGAATACATTTTTTTAATATCCCGAGAACACGTGAAAGAAACCTCTTGCCGATACAGCAAAAATACGCATTCCAATGCTATTTTTTTGTGTTAAAATCCAATGCATAATTTTGTCTGATCTCGAACGACTTGACTTGTATAAGGAACAAAAACTTTCCCATATATATATATATATATATCTCAACATTTTGCTGCATTTTCCTGTATATTATATAACAATTCTAACGGTATATATATGGTTCGATCTTATACAAGCGACGTGACATTTATGCGCAAATGCGTATATCCATACGAAAACAGTGGCATAATACGCATGTACACGAATTTTAGGAAGATCCACGCAATGCATGACCTTAATGAGGCTCGACCCTCAAAGCGGGACCAAGTTCCCATGCAAACACCCACGTGTAAGAAAGCTACGGGAGCTCCAGTTTATATTTTCAAATATCAAAAAATATAAATAAATAATAAATATTTGTTTTTTTATATGAAAAAAGGAAGAACAGGAAAGCCTGCCCGTGATCTCGCATGGCCGAAAACCCAATAATAAATAAAGCGGACAAATATGATAACTGTTATAGTTTGCATGCATGCATGCATGCATGATTGCTTTGACATCCTGCTAAATCAATGGGCATAGGCATGAGTTCCACCGCATGGTTCATTTGGATATATATATATATATATATATATGTATGTATATATCGTACGGTCAATCAGACTTCGGTCGGGAAATTCTCATGCAGAGGGTTGGAATATGATTATAATCTCATTGGAAACTATTTTTAACTAAGATTAGTAAGTGAATGACACAAGTTAATTAAGTTTCTGAACAATTGAAGTCCGTAGTCTAACAACCCCGACTCTGATTCATATTCACATTTTTTTTAATCAAAACTATAAGATATTAAAATTTTTTGTAACTATTTATGTGGCTACTCCACCAATAATTGCGAAAAGATATAAATGATTAAATTATTGGGGTATATAATCGGGGGGGAGCCAATGATGGGGATTGTTGAGTATAGTGGAATCCATCTTTCCACGTTCAAAAGAGGAACTGATCGAGTTTGGTTTGTCAACATTCGTAAGAGTTTGGCTTCATCTCACTGTCTCTGCTCCCCCCAAAACCCCATGCTCTCTCTCTCTCTCTCTCTATGTTTTAACACATCGGCACGACCCTCTTTTGAGTGGAATCCAACTCCTCATTGTAGCTTTATAACTTAGATTCTTACATCGATGGGCTTTTCTTTTTCCAAAATTCTAATCTTTAATTCCCCAAGAAAGTAAAATTGTCACTCATAGTTTTATCGCTTTCAATCGTATTGATGGGTATATAAACTGATTTAAAATAAGATAGTTGTGGATAAAGTTTAAAAGCAACCCAATATGGTTTGGACTTCTTTGGTAACACATACATATAGATACACACACACACACACACATATATATATATATATATATACTGAAACAAATGAAAAAAATAGTACTTCGTGTAGCTATAATTAGCTACATTTCATATTTGGCTATTTACGCCGGACTAAAATATCTTGACCATTGTTTGACTATATATATTCTTGCATCAGTTATTATAGAAACTTGGAATACTTTCTCGGTCTATGCATTTAATTTCTCGTAGATTTTTATGTCATTTTAATGCCACCAACTATTTTAGCGGTCGAAGTAATTAGCATTAAACTGAGCTTACTTTTCGCGGTGATGGTAAAGGATGGAAAAGTCACCACTTATATATATATATATATATATATATATATATCAATCAGTAAAATATACAGTGTTATATATATATAATTACAATGGTATCGTTATATATACATGTTCTAATAGCAAATCTGAACAACTAACTTTGACAAAAAAAAAATCTGAACAACTAATTTGGGGGGGGGTTCTAGAGGGCATAATCGATCCAAAGAGACATGCATGAGCCATATTGTGGCATGTTCGGCCTACATCTCTATGGATAGATGCAGCAATCGAGACCTAATTTATCACGTGACAATGCGTAATGAGAAAAACCAAAGAAAGAGACATCGGCATTCAAAGGAAACGATCGATGTTCTTCAATTCAACCCCTATAGCTAGTTGTACAACGAGTTAGATGGACCGATGGACATATACCAACCAACCAACCACTCCTATCGGGTTATTTAATCAAGTCCCCGATATTTTTATTTTTTTGTGAATATCGTATTTGAATTTTGACTACAAATGGTAAATTGGACAAAATATATATCCACGTTTGCCGATACGTCTACATCGAAGGCACGTGAAAACACATGCAGTCTTGGCTATATATATATATATATGTTTATATATATATATATATATGTGTGTGTGTGTGTGTGTGTGTGTGTGTGTGTGTGTGTGTGTGTGTGTGCGTGTGTTTATAAATATATATACTCCAAAAGCTGTGGACTCAAAGCTGTTGACCATTTCTCCCATCCACTATTATTGATTTGCAAAGACATTGCAATCAGTAAGGTGTGACACTATATAACTCTACAATGACGTTGCAGCGATATCAGTATATACATGCATGCATCTGGAGAAGGTATAGTCTCCTCCAGTGACATAAATATAGCTAATTATAATACATGTGATTCTTTATGTATATATTGTATTTACATAAATGGGTCGTTCCCATGAATTGACTTCGGAGAAGGATGGGGTTGTAACGTTATTTATGGATACATTCCAAAATGCATAAGTACTATTTCGAGTAAAGAACAGTCAGCGTATATTGTATGCATGGAATATATATATATATCGCAAGTGAAGAAATGGCTTGGAAAGGAAAAATCTAATTCGGTTGGGGTCACAAACCAACAAACGTTACTAAATTATTTGATTATTGGAATCATATAAAGGTAGTCATATTAATTATATTTCCATTATCTCTTATCTTATCCATGTGACAATGCAAATTTGATGGAAAATATTACCGTAAAAACATATAACCACCACCTTTTCTTCAGATAACGAATACATGTAAATTAATAGCCAATTACAGCAATCAACATCTCAAATTCGAATATATATATATATATAAACTCTATTACATCTGATAGATCGATGTCGGTTTGTGTGGTATGACCGACACATTTTGTAATCAGGGCCAAATTATAGTTGGAGACTTTGCATGTAGAGAGGAACAAGAATTGACTTAAGCAAACCAAAAAATAAATTTTGTTTTTTGAAAAAACCCGAAGTTGGAGACTTTGTCACTGTCATCTACGACCAAAGAATGCAATTAATGTTCTCATGGAGTGAAAGTAACTGGCAAGAATTTGGATTTGTCACTATCTAACATTACATGTCCCACGGCTCAGTAGACAACAACACATCACTCTGATTGGTCGGAAAACATTTAGGAGTTCTGTAATGATTTCAGTCTGAAACTCGTATTGATTTTGATTTCTAAATTCAGATTCATAATGGGTTGCTTGTTTTGGATTATAATGGTTTCAAGAGGAAAGATTTCCGATACAGCCGCCTTCTCCTCTTCTGTCTTGGAACCTAAGGATGAAATTGAAATCAAATATAATCATTCAAAGGGGTTTGAAGGAGATTTAATCTCCCACATGAGTTTTTCTCTTATACAATTTTGAATTTTTGGAAAATTCAAATGAAAATTATATTTTTATAATCAATCAACAGGAAGCTCCTCGTCTCTCGGAGCGTCCGTTCCTACCAGAATGGACCAGAGTTGTTTTTTTTCCTATGACTAAGGAATGAATGAATTCGATGTATACATCTTTCTCTAACAAGCAGTGCATGTCACATTCGTAGACGACAGAGAAACGTGGAATATGGATGCGCATTTATTAAATATTTTAGACATTTTCATAACTTGACCAAAAATAAAATAAAACTCGCCATATATTTTCGATATTGTTCATCTTTTCTTTTACCCAAAAAAATACGATGAACAAGAACATTGCCGGGCATGTTAAGAGCTTGCCCTATATTATATATCCTTTACAACATTGCGTGCAAGGTTAGATACATACATATTCATATATATATATATATATATATATATATATATATATATAACGTTGACATATTTATTTTGAAAGGTCTACTACTAGTAGTTATTAATCGATCGCTCTCACATTCTTGGATGCATTTGTTTCCAGTCCACCAACCGTCTCAAAAAATCCATCACCTGTAGATACCATTAATTATTGTTAAAATAATTAGCATAAAAGTATTTCAAAACACATATGTGTGTGAGTATATACGAGTAATATATATATATATATGTATACGTGTATGCACTTGCCTCGGCCGGTTCTTGCAAAGAATACGATGCGTTGGTGTCCTTGGGGAACTTGGAGACAAGAATGCCAAAGCCTTGACCTCTCTCTCTTAGCATCTAATTATCCGTCACAGTACATTAATAAATAGTGTCGAGTTAATTTGTATAAAAATCTATATAATAAAACTATACATTTATATTATATTACTAAATTACCTTAAACGCGTCTTCATCCGTTCGATCGTCGCCGATATAAACCGGAAAAACATTGTTACAATTTCCGAATCCTATACCAAACAAAAAAAAAATCATTGATGAGTCGGAGAATGAATAAAGACACTATTGAAAATGTTATAAAGGCATTAATACTATTGTAAAATTACTACTCCGTATATTTACAATACTGCCCTTATAGAACGTTTTTTTATTGTCCGTAATTTTTTTTTTAACTAATTAGGTTTTTTAAAGAATCAAATTGATGGTCATGATGATGGAAAATGATTAGATACATAGAGACAAAACGGAGAACTCACTCACCAAGTGACTCCAACAAGAACTCAAGGGCCTTCCCTTTGTCCCACTTGATTGTCGGACGGATTTCTAACACCTGCGGTTAAAAAAAATAAAATTTTTATACTAAAATTATACACTCGATTTAGTTAGATATATTCCAACCAATGAGAGAGTTACACGTCATACTTTTCGACCTTGGGTCAGCCTCAACTGTGGGTATTCCTTGAGAACCGACCGAACCCGTTGAGCCAACTCGCTCCATTTCTGTATTTAAAAATTATTCTCATAGTCAGCTTCCCCTCTCTTTTATTTTTTTAATCCTTATATTATACGTATACATACAATATATATATATATAACAAATATTTATACTTTTTTAAATAAAATTTTTTACCTGCTCATCGACACACCGGAAGTGAACAGAGACGCAAAATCTGTTGTTTTCCACCTTGGCTCCAGGGACCGATTTCGTGTTCTCCACAAGTTGTTTATAAACCTTTTTCAACATACATTTACAATAAATATTATTTAATTGTACATTATATAACTCTGGAATTAATCCACGCATCAGCACTGTACGGACGAAATGAAAATTATTACCTCATCGATCAAGGGAAGAAACTCGCTCGCCGGTTGGAAAAGAACCGATTGTTTGTCCTGATGAATACGAAGAATCAAAACCATTTGAAATTAAATTAAGATTCATTATATCATTTTTTGTTATTAGATTTTGGAAATAACCCTAAATGATATTTCACCTTCTTGTATTTGGAGAAGCCTTTCGTCGGACCCTTGATGTCCATGCCATGACTGCCTGCGTAATATAACTCTGCAAGCTTCACGAAGCTATACACCTGCAATATTTCCACCACAATCAAATAAAATATAACCTATTCGTTAAAAAAAATGAATTTATCAAGATGGTGGAAATTAATACATATAGTATGGTTTAAAGAAAAACTATATGCATGATCGATCTTCATGGTACCTTGTCTCGGCATCTTCCACTCACTATAGCTGTCGGGAAACATTTTGCCACCTTTCTTACAGTTCTTCTCATCTGCAACGAAACAGAGCGATGAATACAGACACAGAGTAGCAGAAAACCAGTTCGCATTCATTTCAGTGGAAATGGACAACGAAAAAGAAACCTTGCTCGACATGAAAGCTCGATCGGGATCCTCGACGATGGGAGAAAGCGTGCCGTCGTAGTCCAAGAACATGACGATCTGTTTCCCTCTCGAAGCTTCGATGATCTGCTCGAACATGTCCAGTGCCGAAGGATGTTGCATCTATGCCCAATCGACAAAAAAAAAATCAGATTGAAGCAGGACGTAAGGCCGAAGAAATGGATAGTCCGTCGGAACTTACGATCCAAGAGTTTCGTTCGTCGGCGGAAAGAGAAGGCACTGACTTGAGGTGGGTGGGGGAAGAAGCGCGCATGGAGTCGACCCAGGCGTTGATTCTGTGGCCGCCATTGATGTCGAGGTTCTTGAGGAGCTTCTTCCTGGAAATCGAGATGTACCCAGGTGCCGTCGGAGGTTTCTGAGCGGAGGGAGTGAAGACGGCAGAGTTGGAGACGGCCATGGCGATGATCCCTGACTTGGACTCGGATACGACGACGTTTTGGGTCGCCATTCTCTGATTCTCCTCTACAAAGCTCACTGGAAAAGTGAAAACAGGGCACAGACATTAAAAAAAAAAAACAGGGAATTTCCGGTACAGAGAGTGAAATGATCCCATGGAGGACGTCAAAAGCCGCGAAATCTAGAAAACCGAGACTTACCCATTTGAGGAAACTAGGGATTTGAGGGGAATACCTGATTTAGGGAATGGGATTAAAGTTGGTTTGGGAAAAAATTGGAAACTTGAGAGGACAAAGAGAAGAAACAGGGAAAAGGTAGAAGGCGATGCTCTGTTCTTCGAATCCCAAGTGTTTTCCACTCTTCGAACGGACGAGAGAGAGAGAGAGAGATGGTGGGATGTGAGAGGGATGGGAAGCCCGAGTGGTCTTATATAGGAGAAGGGAGAAGCAAACACAAAGCGACGACAGAACAATAACTCTTTATAAGTGGGACCCATCGGGCCAATCCATGGGTCCCACCACCGCCACCCCGAGCTCGCTGCTCTATGTCGAGTATGATAATACGACTAATCAAATCTAACGGACCATCGAATTATTTCAATAGTAAATTGGATTTGTAGTCGAGACGAATAATTACTCGTTTTTTGAATGAGACATCGATTTTTTGTTCCTTTGGTTTGTTATCTCTGAATATTTTGTTTCAAACCCATTCCAACGAAATATTTGACTACATGGGCGGATCCAATTCATGAGTTATGGGGCATATTCCCCATTTTTTATTAAAAAAACTTAATTTCATTATAAATTTGAAACATTTTAAATAAAAATAGTTATATGACCCCATAAATTTTTTTAAAATTTCTCTTAATTTGAAGTAATTTTCATATTGCCTCAATGACAAATTTTTTTTAGGTCCCCCCATGTTTGACTAGTAAACAATTATTCCAATAAAAGAGTTAGATCGGTTTCATCGTTCACTCATATAGTAAAACAACACTCTCACTCTTTCGCGAGTTTGATTTTATTATTATGAGAAAAGATATATCTTATCGTAACAAAATATTATTACAATTCAATATTAGATCCAAGAAATTAGATTCCTTCACAGTAACTTTTCAATATCATAACTCCGAAATTTAAGTTACGTTATAAAAAAAATTAACCGAGCAGCCGACAGTGTAGCAAAAACTACGTCTCCCTACAATTGTTTAAAGGTAAGATGAGGTGCTGATCAGAGAAGTTCTCGAGAGGAATTACGTGTCGGAGATACGAAGTTGTTCTAAGAAGATTTGGATCCAATCTCTTTGAACCCATCAAAACAAAAATTCGATTTTAAATTCTTTTTTTTTTGTTTGGTGATGTTCATTGAATCTCTCTCTCTCTCTCTCTCTCTCTCTCTCGCACGTTTTTAAGATCGAATCCTCGAGGACTTATCATTGTTGGCAAGTGATAAGTTTTGGGGATTGGTGAGAGAGATTGTCGAAATATGTGTAGTGTCGATATAACGACATACACATGTGTCGTTGCATGTATGTGCATATACGTATATACGCATGCAGAGAAGGTATGGGCATCGATACAGGGTATATATGGATGTGCCTATGCGATGAACCGAACTGGAGAGACAGATTACAGACTCTAATAAGAACGTTGTCTTTCATCGTTCGTTTCCCGTCACAAATGGTTTATCCAATTACATGTTAGGTTTAATTAAAAAAAATATTAGTCAAAGTAAATAATATTTAAAATTTATCGAGCGACTCCAAAAGACAAAAAGTTTCTGGAGAAATAATTTGAAACTCGGAAATAATTTTAAAGATTATGTATGCTATGCATGCATGTATGTATATATATTGCATGTGCGTAAAGTTTATAAATGTTTTAGACCCCACAAGTCCATGGTTTCTCATGTTCATTGCTCATGAACCGATAGTCATAAATGATTACATACTTTATTTTTAAATAAATACATAGAAAGAATAACGAGAATTGAAAAATTAAAGAGAAAAGGAATATGTCTAGTACGAGGTAAGAGAGACATCACACATATATACAAGAAAGAAAAAAAACACAAGTTGAATAATGCGCCCCTTGTAATGAAATATCGAGAAACTAACAGCACTTAAATCCTGCCCGCTATCAATGTTCTTCTCAAAACCAGCTGCGGATCCAAGACACCGATCTTATGTCGTCACCTTTTTTTTTTGCATTTGACTATACATATATGTGTATATATCATATCGTTATAATTTATGTATTTATGTGGAATGCTGTAACATATATGTGACACTATTTTATTATGTAGTACAATTAGAATCGCGAATCTGCCTCAACGTCAGTCCATATGTCTGGATGTATTTCATCACGGTTTTTTACTCAAATGATCCACTTGGGTCGCACTCGCACCTATTTCACGCTTACACCATAAAAAACATAACACATTAATTTTTTTTTAAAAGACGAAATTACCCTTAATGAATACACGATTTTTATCCGTTCGAAAACAACTTCGTTATTACGACTTCATAATTAATTCTAAATATAGTTACAATTGATTCTAAAAAAGGTGACAAAACAATCATCTGTCTTATTTTAATGGTATATCAGTTATATGTTAGTCGTAATAAGGTCGCAAAAAATAAAAAGAAAAGGGTATTTCGGACTTTTTCAACCGAAAAGTGGGTTAAAATTGAAAAAAAAAATTATTTTTTTTCCGGTGGTGTACGCTGAAATAGATGCGACTCAAATGAGTCATTTGAGTAAAAAACCCATTTCATCATCGACTTTATAAATGTTATTCTCCTTGCTAATATATGATATCCCATTCTACAAGTTTATATCACAAAAAACAAGAATATTTCAAATATAAATGAACATGATATAATCAGCAAATGCTTGGTATTTGACAAATGGTCTTTTGTTATGCATCTAAGTAATGTTGAAAAATATAGAGAGTTTCAGTTTCTATGAGAGCCTGGTTGCTCTTAATTTTTCTTTTCCGCAAAATTAAAAATTATCTTCTTCATATTTCCCAATGGATACAGAAATTTAATCATATAATAAATGAGATTTTTATATTAGAACGGTTTTAGTTTGGTGGCAAGTCAAAAGCATATTAAATTTTGTATTATAAAACATACACAACGTTACAAAAATGTGAAAGAGGTTAGGAAACTATCCGAAATAATATTATTTATTAAAAAAAAAAAAAAAGAAGAAGAAGAAGATGAAGAAAGAGATTGGTGCAATTAATCGTATTAATTTTATGATTTAATAAATAATAATGTCAGTTAGGCGAATAAGACAGATCAAAGTCAAAATAAGCTGAGGGGGGGGGGGGGGAAAAAGATTCTTCGGAGACCGGAACTGAACATTTGACTAAGGAAACAAGACTTGGCACGAGGAGACCAAATTGAAACCAAGCTTGTTCGTATTTGCTTTGCTCATCAAAGTAAGAGAGATTCTGATTTCATACTTTACGATTTTCCTCTTTCAAAAGTTGATTCTCTCTCACACATATCACGAGCAGTTTTCAATAGGTTGACCGTCGTCTCCATTTTTATACGGAACCCATATAAATAATATCTAAAATATATTTAAATCGAATTTAATTTATAGATTTATTCAATATATATACTTAATTAAAAGCTTATATGCTAGTTGTTGGCATATTCAACAAGTTGAAAAAGAAAATAATTCGGCATGTGTTGTCAGGCGTGCTGATTAATATCGCTAACAAAATCCTCTAATTACACACATTAATTATAAAAAAAACTCTGATTACCCGAGAGCCATACAATTTCGGAAATTCTTAATCCGTTTTTTTGTACTTTTTTTTTACAAAGTGAACATTAATCAACCCCTATAAGAAAAGAATATTCCTCATTAATTTTCTTTAATACTAATTACGATGCTAATAATATTCTAAAGAATAATTTTAATCAAAGAAGAATTGTTGTGAGTCTTCGATCCATAATAATCTTTTTCTTTCGCCATGTGGGAACATCTTTGGATTCAATGTATGTTAAGAGAGCGCATTTTAGACCAATGTGAACGCGATCTAATGATATATAATTTATTATAAATTCACTAATACTTTTTTGTTTAAATTATTTTGGCTTTATGTACACGATACATCTACATGTATTGAGAATGTGTGATTATTTCTTCTTTTTGTTCATATCTTATAAGACCATGTTTTTTGGTCATACTACGTATGTATCCTTTTCCGATATTTATTTCATTTTTTTTGTATGTGTTCATCCCAAGAAGCAGAGACGTGTATGGAAAAATATCCAAGAATTGTATGAAAAAAGCAAATTACATTTGCATGTCAAAAGTTAAATAAATCATTATTTTGTTTTATCTTAACAATGCAGACGAGGGGTCGCCATTTCGGTTATTAACCGAATAACCGAGTCGAACCGAATCGAATAAGACATAACCGTATCCGAACCGAACCCGACATCAAAACCGAACGGTTATGATTTTCTTAATTCCGAAAAACCGAAATCGAAACCGAACCGAACCGAATAAAAAATAACCGAAAAAACCGAGAGATTAACCGACAATTTCTTTGGAAAATTGAACTTTTTACCAAAACCGAACTGAACCCAGACCAAAAAATAACCGAACCGAACTCGAACCGAAACCCGAATTGGCCACCCCTAATGTAGACCAAACATTAAAAAATCAATTGATGGTTACAATAATCACTCTATCGATCATGATAGGTTGTAAAGCACCATACATAAAATCAAGAATATGCATCGCTATAAAGTGTAGTTGTCAGAACGGCGGAGCAACCAGAAAAGGCTCCAAACGTGTCGGGCGCGTGGCGAAACCAGAACCGTATGACTCCTTGTAGTGCTTCGGACCCGACTGCACACGTGTGTTCTACTACCTCATGTACGTGTCCCCTACTTCGAACCCTCTCTTTTGGGCGGCGGATTCCTAAATTATATACCATAAAGCCATCGCCATTAAACTACTTATAATACCTTTGTATATCAATTATTATAAGGTAAGGGAAAGACATGCGTTCGTCGTACGTGCACCTACCGAACCCACATGTTCGTTTAGGTCCCCGAGTGGTGGAATATTGACAAAATACATTAATTTATGTGTGGTTTTATATATGATTAACGTAATTCGCGAGTTAACCACATGTTTTATGATTAATTTACGAGTCATGTTCTTGCTTTTGCTTTTTCTTTTTTTTTAATCACGCTACGCCTTCGTGACTTGTAGTAAGATGTGGTTGGGTGCATAATTGATTTAACTGTTTATTATATCCTACGTCTTGAGGGTTAATTTCTATAGAGATGAATGCTAAATCGTTTTAGGGCTAAGGTTGGTTAAAAACTGTTTCGAATAGCATAAATTTAAAATGATACACATATTTTCAACTTCAGTAATTATTATTGGATATATTAATTTGTAGTGTTAAATTTAATCACGGTCTCGAATCAACTGACATTACACCAAACTATTATTATTTTTTTCATGTGTTTATTGTATGATTGGCCTCCATGAACCCCCAAATATGTGAATGAAGTCTATAAATGTTCTATCAAAGTCGGTCGAATAAATTTCCAATGTCCACGAGGACGTGTCCTTTTCCTGCCGACTTGGTGACTCTCTTCTTTTTTTGGGTAAATGATTTAAAGAAGATAATGACAAAGAAAAAATCCGTGATGATTTTAAAAAAATATATGATTTTTCTACCGCCACTAAATTTTAGAACGTCGTATTACGACATAAACACGAATTCACGACAAATTGGGGTAAACCGGTTCCGGTTTACAAGTCGGGAGTTGAAGTGTACAGAGCGACCGGTATACTGAACCGGGACAACCTGAGATCGTGCGAGGTCCAGAAAGGCCCACAGACTGGTAAAGCGCGTGGATGCCACTGTGAATCCGAAGTGTTAGAATTGATGCATCTCAAATCATATCATATCATTTCGCAGGTGTTGTGAATTGTCAAAATGTGAAGATTTAAGTGTTCTGATATTAATATTTGTATATATTACAGATTGGATATAGTTTTGGACCCACGATATCCCATTTTCTTATATTTTTAAAATCGTTTTAAAACAATTTATATCATATTTCAATTTGATTTTGGTTTCATGAAAGGGTAGAATCCTCCGAAAATAACTATATCATAATTAAGAACAAGTGACAATAAATTTGCGGATTTTTATATTCGAAATAAAAAAGAAGAAAAAAAAAAGATGATAGGATTTCATAAGTGGAAAATATGGGAGGGTCAATATCAGTCACGACGTGTGAAATGGACGTGGGATTATTTTTCATTTTGAAAAAGAAAAAAAGAAACAAGTGATCGAGGTGGTCGTGATCTGTAAAGGGCTTCACATGGAGTGAAGCATGACTCTCTTATTACATGTAAAGAGCCCATTCTAGTGTCTCCATTCTCACTTTCCCTATCCTTTTTGTCTCCTCCTCTCTTTTTTTTTTTTTTTCCTTTTATGCCAAATGGTAAAGATAACGCATTTGTAACAAAACCAAACATGCCATGTCATTTTCTTGGCTTATTAATTTTTTATTTTGCAAACCATTATTACATATACTTCTATAATTTATTAAGTCAACATCACTTAATTTGTTTGTTATGCCGTCTTTTTTTTTATACAATATATAATCAAATAACAGATTAAAAAAATCCTACAATAATGATCGGACTTTCAAGATATTTTAAATTTCGACGAAAATCATTTATATGATTAATTCCCATGTCAATGGGAACATGCCGAAAGTAATAGCGAGGTTCTAGGATATAGAAATGGAATTGAATTCCTTGTTCCTATACTTCATATATATATATATATATATTCTTTTACTTTCTATCTCTTTCAGTTATTTATTTTTAAATTCACCAAAAAAAATTATTTGTTTTTAATATGTGAAGAAGGGGAAAGAAAGAGTCAAAAGGGACAAAACACACGTGACAGACAGGTTAAACGGAAACAACCGCCAAAGGCCTAACGAAATCAGCCCTATACTTTCGACGATAAATGGGCCCACTCCAACTTACTGATTCAGCCCCTTGTGGGCCCATCTTCGTCTTTCCATCGTCGTCTTTCCATCTTCTCTCGTATTTTAGCGTATTTTTTGCGATTATATATGTAAATCTCTTTTTTAAAAGGGCATGTGTGATTATAATTATATATTTTTCTATAACCAAAAAAAAATAGAGACGAAGATTTTTTAAGTATATTCTATGGCTATATTTGACACGAAGGTGATTCAACCCATATGGTTAGCTTTTATATGTGGTGAATAAAAATTCCAAATATCTATTTTGTTCTCTCAATATATATATATATGCAATTATATTTCTAATTTATATGTGAAGAATATCAAAAGAAAAATATTGTTTAGAATATGCAATGGTTGTATAGTTTGGGTTTGTGGTTGTGGAATGTTATAAAAAGTCACCTTTATATATATATATTTTTTATTAAAACAGATTCAGATTACACGGAGTATACAAAGTGGGATGGAGATGGAAAGGCATCACGAAATAATAATATAAATTTTGAAATATTAAAAGGAGGAAAGGAGATAGAGAAATGAGCTGCCTCTGGTTGTGCATCTCATAGTCGGTCCATGCATACTTTCTTAAAAAAAACAGTATATACAAAAAGTATGATTATTTTGTGAATATATATATATATATATATACTTAAGCTCTTTCCGCTTTATAATATCTTATTTTGCTTTTATTTTATAATATTTAAGTAAATAACCAGGCATATATTAATCCAAATGAAAAGAAACACTCGTCAATAATTTGCTTGTCGTGAAGTATTATTGGTAAATCTAAATATGATAAAATTAAAAAAAAAATCCAACGGATTCCCATATATAATGCAAAAGATATGAAGTGAACAAAAATACATTATATCAAACGTAAAATAACTTCAATAACAACCTATGTGGTGTTAAAAATAAAAGCATGTTTGATTATTCTATCTCTATTTTTTTTTATCAAATTATATTTTTTTATATAATCCACTATTTCGGTAAAATATTTGACAAAATGAAACTGATCGAATTAACCTTATCAAAAGCCAGCACATATGATAAGGTAGATGGAAAACACGAAACAAATGAAAAAGAAGAAGAAGATAATTTATGATAATGATTGAATTGAATGAGCCATGGACCGATGAATGCGTAATTAAATATTGCAAGGTAACCACAGATTAATGCCCTTGGAAATTTTGATAAGCCAATCTTCCGTCATTCATGAAAATCTTTACTATAGTCCTTATCCCCTTGGTAGGAAAAGAAATCTATAATCGATTAGCTTGTAATGATTCGTGTGAAGTATAATTTTCATATATAATCATAATCAATCACAATTAAATTGATAGATGGACGATATTAAATCCTTACTATGATGGCTTATCATATAAACGACAAGTATATTATTATTATTATTATGATGGGCCGTACTATATAGTAAGATCGCTATTTGGAAGACATACGACGGTCCACTTGTGGTTTCTTCTTTCTCGTATATAGCCTCTTGTGGGGCCATCCTGGTAAATTCCACGTCGGCATGATCTTCCTCCAGGTGTGACGCATCCCGTTTTACTAACCAGTGATATAACCTAACATAAGAAAATTAATTTATGGCATGAAAATATCGAAGATTAAACTAATATTTTTTAAAATTAAAAATACTCTCCTATGCCATTTCCCAAATAATATATATATATATATAAAAAAATAAATGAAACGATTTCTTTATTAATGAGAATCAAAATTTTTCTGTTTGTTCTTTCGGGAGAAGAAGGGTCGGGTGGATTCCAAAAGACGACGAGATCTTTCCTGCGAATCACGAGTGACAATAATTTAAAAGAGGGTTTAATTAATTAGTTAATTAATATTTATTGACTAACTAATTATAGTTCCACGCCCAGATCCCCGTGATTGGAAAAAAGTTAGATTTTTTTGTTTGGTAATAAGAGATTTAATTTAACCGAGGCTTAGAATATGCAGATCAAATCTTAAAAGATATTTTTACCTACTGAATATATTTTAGAACCTAACCGTTAAAGATTTGGTCAATCTGTCGAGGATAGTAGGAGAGTGAGAAAGGTGAATATATTTTCAATAAATGCATGTTTAAGACAAACGAATCCATGTCTGTAATCATGGCCTTTATTTACTGTAAATTATTTTTTATTAAAGAAAATGATTTTTGTCATACAGTGCTATATAACATTTTCATGTCTAATCATACAGTCCACTAAACCAACACATTTTTCATATAAATGTGTAACATTGATAATGTTATAAAACAAATAACTTGTCAGCCGAGGGCTGATTCGAATACTAAATTGTTGAACTACTATACAGTGAGATTCTACTATACATACATACATACATACATATATATATATATATATATATATGTATATGGAAAACCACTTTCATAGATGATATAACTAAGTATGATATTATTTATATTCGTAAGGAAGCCAAGTTGGTGTGTACCCACCAAATTAAACGGCCAAGATTTGATTCTCACATTCGCACAAACATTAAATATTCGAAGCTTTTATTACAAGCAGATTTGGACCGTTGAGTATCCCATCACATTCACATCATGTTCTCGTGTGTATATATATATATATTAAAGTAACAAACCCACTTGTTTGTGATATTCTTAATCCGCTTCCTCACTCAAACTATACATTGTAATATATGTTTGATTTTGATATTGTAAATTTATCGGTTCAAATGTATAGTTTATAAGGATTATTTCAGGGATCGCGAAAAAGATTTACTAACCCTGATAAATAAATAAATAAAAATATGACTCTTCTTCTTCCAATTAGAAAATGCCACGTGGTGACTTTTTCCTATGGACCGCTTCCTATTTCTACATCTGGAGATCCGTAGTGACGAGGCCTAGCCCAATTACTTGCAAAGCATTAAAGTCCTCATTACAAGTCCAATAGCCCAGTCTGAGCCCATTGTAAGGGGTTTTATAAACTTTCACGAAATTTTCGTAGGCCTTTTTCTTAAAGGTCCATTACTTCACAAATAATGAAACCCATTCGATTTTGATTATTTATTTTAAAAATTCGTTATTTGATTACGGCCGGGCCGTCGAGATGGACAACGTTGTAGTATTGTGGGAGGCCTGATGGGCCCCATTCCATCACTTACTTCCAGATGGGCAACCTGGACAGTTTCGCGATTTTGTGGGCCCTTAATGGGCCCCCATTCGATTGCGTTACATATTTGAATCGGAATTCTTGCTCGGACTTAGCCGGGTCGGGTCCGGTCGGGTAGAGACTCGGACTCTTTTGGTTGCGTTGATACAGATTCTACTTCCTGCCATTTCATCTCATGGGAAAGGCGGCAAAATTTGATATTGATCACAATTCACATGGAAAATACAAACAAACCAAATCGGAGGAGGAGAAAAAAGGAAGACAAGAAACATTAAAAGCTAAATCATCACCACGAATCTCTACACAAATATTCAAGCTTGATTTCATTCCTGTTCTAAATCGCTATGTCGAAAAGGAAAAAAAAAAGAATCGGTATTCACCGGAAAAAAAAAAAGTATAATCGCCGGCGAATATTATCGAGAACCGTGACCTCGGCGTTTCATGAGCTGTTCCCGCGCTTCCGACAAACCTCTGTCCACTTCCGCGTCCTCCGGTCTCTCTCTCTTCAGTACCTCGTAGTCTTCCATCGCCATTTCCCAGTTTCCCATCTACATTCCCCCGTATTTACATTTTTGCCACTGGTTACTTATTATCACACATATATATCCATATACACCCATACATACATATATACGTAAATATGCCGTACCTTGGCGTGGCAATCGGCTCTTCGTAGACGAGCTCTGGCATAGCCGGGGCGGAGGGAGAGAGCGGCGGAGCAGTCGTCGACGGCCTTGTCGAGGTGGCTCATCTTGGAGCGGCAAGCGGCTCGGTTGCAGAGCAAGACGGAGTTTCGAGGGTCGAGGTCTAAACCCTCTCCGTAGGCGGCGATGGCTTCCTCGAACCGCCCTGCTTTGAAAAGCTCGTTCCCTCTCGACCGTGCCGCTGTCACCCCCTGAGCCCTCATCATCACCATCTGCACCTCCCTGTTGTTCCCGTCCATCTTCACGGCTCGTTCGATCGCCTCCATTCCCTCCTCGAATCTGTTCGTTCCGTGGATATGGTAACCAGGTTTCGGTTCAATAATTGGATTAAACCAAAGTTTACCGGAGAAAGAAACTGGAAATAACTAACCTGCCGCAGGCCATGTGAACCTGAGCCCCGACGGACAAGAAACCTGCTTGACTGATGGTTCCGTAGTACTTAGTTGATGTTTCAACATCAAAATTAGGGCTTTTGGACGATGCTTCATCGGCTTCTTGATGTCTGTTCGTCTTCAAGAAAGCCTCTGCTTGCAAAGCATATACCTTCATCCACAAGAAACGATACCGAAATCATAAAAGCATCGGTTTAGTTCCTTTGTTTCGTTGGTTTCTGAAACAATTTATAAAAGATCGAAAATTTCATTGACCTGAGGAGCTGAATCAGCGCCTGAGGATATGGCGTTTGCTGTTTCTTTTATCAGTGTGTTCCAATCTCGTCGGTTCTTGGCTTCCGTACATTTGTTTATATGTGTTTGTACGGTCTTGGCTTTAGCAATGTCCTCGGCATCAGCTTCTGGACCCGAATGTTTGAAATGATATATCGCCTTCTCGACCTCTCCTAATCTGTTCGTTCACGTGTTTTTCAGAATTTTGAGGCCGAAAGAATCTAAAGGATGAATCATTTTTAGAATATGAATGAAACCCATATGGTTTGATCTGATCAGATTACCTGAGATACAAATTTGCCAATCTATGGTGAGCCCTGTGGTAATGAGGCTCGATTCCGATGGCTTCTCTGCACTCGAAAACCGCCTCGAGGATTCTGCCCAATGCTGTTAAAGCCGCGCTCTTATTGCTCCGGTAAGCTGCCTTGTTCGGGTCAATGGCTATGGCTGCATCATACAGAGCCAATGCCTCGGCGAAATTCCCGTTCTTGTAATCTTCATTCCCCATTATCTTCAACGTTTCGGGATCCATCCTCGTCGAAATAGCCCTACACAATGATCCTGACTGGTACGAGCTCCTTGCAACCGGTCCAGCCATCCTCCTTTCCTCGTCGTTCGTCTTCCTCGCCCCATACCCTACAGTGGAATTCCCCCCGGGCTGTCTCAGATTCCCAAGATTACCGTACAACATGACATTGCTCGAAGATGCACGAACCAACGAGCCATTGGGCGATCTCCCTTTCTGATGATCGGTGATCATTTTCTCTAGCTCGCCCGATATCCCGATTGCTCCCTTCGGCACCTTCCTAACTTGTTGTTGTTGGACCGTTCCTCCATATGAATCATTCTTACTACTGCGATTACCGTTGTTATATGGTTGATGGCTATTAGGGTATTGATTCGATGAAGGTCTTAAGCCCGATTTCTTGTTCTGTATCGGGTCGGATGCAATCCTTTGATCGTCGTTGTTTGCAACTTGAGTCCTTTTAGGGGCAAACTCGGTTCCGGGGGATTTGGTAAACTGAATGTTGGCGGAGGCTGTCGGGACATTACCGCTACTGCCCATCGAGCTTTTGTGGCTACTGTTATCTCCGGTAGGTTTCTTGGCCCACAGGGCACGCCTTCCGAACATTACGCTCAATAGCCCGCAGCCGGAAATTTTCTCCGAGGAGTTCTCCTCCATTTCTCCGGTGACAGAACCGCCTCGAGATCTCCTCTTCGTGAATTTCCTCCGCCGGAAAAGGGGTACCGGAAAAGAGGGGGAGACCGGGAAAAGGAAAGGTTAAAGGGCATGGAAGGGCAAAGATTTCATGTCAGAGAGGACGGAGATTCGTTAAAAAAAAAACAGAGAACGATGTGGTTGGGCATTCCGCGGCCGGACAATGTGAACGAAGGAGGCTTTCTTTCCGTTTTGTCTCCGCCCTCTGGGCAACAGAATATTATACAAAATGGCATTTTCATTCATTAGGTAACGAAAATACACAAAAATAAATAAAATAAAACTAGTCATTGTTTGTTTCATTTTAGTTTTTTGCTCTATTTTTTTTTTTGGGGTGTTGGGTGTCTGCCGTTGACTCGGTCAAAACACAAGGGTGTTGGATTCTTTATTGTTGGGGATTCTCACTAACAATATATCATTTCATGGATCGCACGTCTTCAGTGTCATCTTCCTCAAGATCTGGACAATAACTGGATCCATGAAGTGGTTGGGACCCACCTCTGGTCCATTAGATTCTTAAATAAGACCAGAAGACATCAAATATCATATGGATTCAGCTAATTGGGCAACACATGTTGGGCTTATCGGCCCATTATAAACTCAAGCAGATAATGGGCCTTATTGGGCTCATTTAAACTCGAGCAGATAACGGGCCTTTTTATTGGGCCCATTTTAAACTCAGGCAGATAACGGACCTTGTTGGGCCCATTTTAAACTCGCGCAGTTAACGGGTCTCATTGGGCCCATTTTAAAATTTCGCGTTGAATTGAAATAGATCTCGGAAAGTACAGATGCATATTGACAATACAAATAATACGATACAATATATTTTTTTCTCGAAATGAGCATTTCATAAAATAAACTGCAGTTTCCGAGCATATATATATATATATATATTTTACCGACGAGATCATATGAATAATCCAATACAATGATAGGTGTATATCCGAATTTCACATACGAAATTTATGTTTATTCGACTATTAGTCCAGAATGAAGATGTAACCAAGGCTTAGATGGGTCCATGTACACGTGGCCCCTTGAAACCATTTAGAGGAAAGGAGATCGTTTTTTGGGGATTTGTCAAAGCAGTGTTTGTTTTGTTTGAAAGGTGGAAGCGTCAATGCCTCGGATCTTGAGCTTATTTTGCACAGACATAAAGTCAACGGTCAATCTCTACACCACCATTCTTCTCGTCTGAGATTGTGCCACGTGGAACGATCTCTGTCTGCGTCAAGACCGCCATTGACTAATCTGCTCGCCCTTCGTGGAAATGTCCGTCTTGTTTGCAATGTCTCTCGTATTAAAATACGATTAATCGCATTTGATACATCGACCGTTTTACATATGATATTTTGCGCCAAGTGAAAGTATTGATCAACCGTTACCAAAAAAACAGTAGTAATTGTTTTTTTTGGTAATTGGATATCTTGCATTAAATTCTAAAATGATATCAAAGACTTGAAAAACCATATGAATATCCCTTCTCAAATTTAGGGTTCGAATTTAGAACGAAACAAACGTTTTGTACTTACTACTTTACCGGTTGAACGGTCTACATTTAGATAAAATATATCTGTTTGTATCATTTCTCATGCAACCATGTGATAAATTTGTATTTTTTCTTTGGAATGTTATGTTTATGAAAATGTCATTGAATACCAAACCATTCTATATAAAAGAAAGAAAAAAATCTAATTTACGGCTGACTCTATTGAAGTGGGTGAGGTGAAGTGCACAACACTATTATAGGGTAAAATCGAAGCATAAGTCGGAAAAAGTGGTGTCTAATCAAATTTATTTTACTACGACTCCAAACATTTTTTTTTTATAAAAAAGGGCCTTGTTGGGGATTTGGTGAATCCTGATTGCTGAAAATTTCAAGTTAATTTTTTTATTTTCCGATGGGTTAATTAGTAAACTTTATTTTTTATAAAAAATATATTCAGGGTCTTAATGTTTCAAATAATTATCTGATTTCGTGTGAGGATTAATTTGTATCTTGGTGTTAACCCTGTTAGACTTTAATTTTGATTTAAATATATGGAATTTTTCCTTGCAAATTCTTCACCTTCCACGTAAATTTGACATAATGACTGTACTAAATCCATATGTATTAGTTTCGAATTGATGATTTATATATATGTTTTTTTTTGTAAAGGTACATAATGTATATAATCTTGACATCAATTTTTTTTTAACGAGGGATGAAAAAAGAATATAAAAAAAAACGGGGACATTTTAATTAGGGTTTTAATGTACCTGTGATTCCCGAATATTTATTTATTACGATATCAAGTGCGGATTCGGGGTGAGTGATGATAGGATGCCAAAGAATAAAACCAGAGAGGAAACCAACAAAAACCTAACGGACAAATGAAAAGGGAAAGAATTGAAACTAAATATTCTTATAAGTGGAGGAATATATTTTCGTTGAAATATATATTGCCTAAATGTGGGTAACAGCTTACACATTCTATCCAAGGAAGGAAAAATAATATAAATTATCAAACGTATATACATACATACATATATATATATATAAACATCGCAAGTTGTTTTGATCAAAAGAGGTTCTGAATATTTAACCCCTTATCAATATAATTTGTTTGAGAACAACTGATATACATTACCCTATAAATCGTATATAAATCAAAAGTTGAAATTTGAAACCGTTGGATATGTACATATAGATGAACGTTTTTATCTTATAATTTGAGGATAACGATAGTAATTATAGATTTGGTCAAGAACGAAGAAATGTTTGTGGTCAATATCAGCACACACGCATATATACATATATATATATATATATATATATGTATATGTATATATATATATATATATGTTTTGGGACTTGTTTAACTGTTTGAACCAAACCCACACCCACAACCAACGCTCCAAATGATTTTTCCTGGGGTTCCTATCAATCCTTTATCTCTTTAATGCCCCAAGATATCCTCTAAAAATCGCCCCACATCTCTCTTTTTACGCATATATACAAGTGTATATGTGTGTGGGCATACATAATGTACTTACACAGACACTCTTT
>NW_010960188.1:1059393-1067086 GCF_000463585.1 Tarenaya hassleriana
CCTCTCTCTCTCTCTCTCTCTCTCTCTCTATATATATATATATATATATATATATATATTCTACAATAAAGGGGGAAAAAGGAAAACAAAAAGAAAAATAGTGAAAGGAAGAGGGTTAAAGCTAAATATAAATCAACTTTATAGCTTTTCATTATATATATATATATATATATATATTTTGTTTAGGTTGCCATATATGGGGAATTATTTGGACCGGAGTCGTGCGTGGGTAATGTAAAAATCAAATAAAAACTCGTGTATTTCATTCATTATCAGCGTAATATGTGTTATGGAAAGAAAGGAATAACATACCACATCGTTCAGATTTTCCACCGGTGCTGAGGGTATCGATCGATGTCGTGGTCCGACGGGAATAATATATTTACATTGGATTAAAAAATAAATTCAATTTTTTTTAATCATAAATATTTATTTTCTCAATTTCGCTATACGGTGTTGATGGTAACGGTTATAACATTCTATGTTCATTTATAAATAAATATAGGACACCCATAAGGCAATGCCGTTGATTTCAGATGGGAAAAATCAGAAAACTTTATCATGCCCATTCACATGGAAAACAAAAACTTATATAACTTATATGTCACGCAAAGTTAAAATCTTAGGAAGAAACTAAATGAATTGGGCCAACCATAGGTTATAATGGAAGTGATACTAAAGCTTTTTACCCAGGAAACATTAATTTATTTTTATAACCAGCCACTGCTCCGTAGTTGTGGATGGCATGGTGCGGTAAAATAAAAGAAAATAGAAAATGTATATAGAGACAGTGAAGGGGAATAGCAGATATATATAAAAAATTATTAAATATGTAAAAGGAGGATAGAAACAAGGATTTAATTATTAGGTTAACCATAGTTTAAGCAACCTAATAAAACGAGACATAATTAGGTGAGTGATTTGAGAGGTGCGACGTACCACGTGGGTGTATAGTCCATGGTCTGATGAAACCTAAACACGATGATGTGTCTCCGATTGAAGTTTGTGATTAGAAACTAGTAATAATAACTTGGTGAGGTATATCATACATAATTAACACAGTGAAAACAATATCGTATATGCTATAATTTTTCAAAAATATATAAGCCGGTTTTTATGGATTCGAATACTATATACATGTTTCTATCAATATAACCAAAACTTTGACCATAACATATACGTACACATGCGTATTATATTGTAATCCATATCTAATAATATCACGGTTATCTTCTTTTCAAAATTCCAGAATAGGGCTACTGTTCAAGATTCTCTCTGTTTATTCAATTATAACCATACAACATAATCTTTTTTTCCAGCTATATATTCGTGTATTTTCCAAGTTTTCACTGGTTTTCATAATATCCTGACTCGGTCAAAGGCTGTGCCCAAGGCTTTTACACCTATTGCTACGCGCATTTGTTTGTCACCCATAGTCCCATACCGTATAAATGCATGTACGTACGTATGCGCATATACACACACACATATATATATATATAGAGAGAGAGAGAGAGGGAAAGATCGTACGTGTATAGGTGAAGTTGAGTATGCAGCCCCTCGTTTGAGATATGTACAAAGCAAACGTTTAAGAAAATGATATTATTATTGGAGTTTGATGTGGTTTTAGTTAATTAAATACCAAGATACCGTAACCTCATTATATTCATGAAGAAAAATGAAAACATAATGTAAAACTAAAATAACGTGTAAAGTATAATACTTTGTAATATATTATATTTATGTGATTAATGATCATGCACAAATCTGTCAAAGCTCCTTATCTTTTTAATTATTACGAATAAATAAAACAGTGAGAGAGAGGAGCGAAGGTTGTATCCTCTTTCCTATATACCAACAACTCTTACCCAAGTTTCGTCAGCTTAGCCACTATAATCATTTCACCGTAGAATATTTCGGCCCTATATATCTATATTGTATACAACTTTATGAATTAAGTAAAAGAAAATATAATTTAATTACATGAACCCGTGAATTATAAAATACTTATTTTATATCGATATATATATATATATATATATATTTGGTGTCCAGTTATTTTATGGATTAATATAATAAATAAATCAAATCTTAGATGCCGCCAATATGCTATTGTAGATTGCGTAATAAGTTGGTTATGTTTATATATGCAGCTTTCTAGAAGAACTCTTTATGCCTTTTTGTTTATCATATGCCACTAGTTGTACATATTCGGTTGATGGAATTTAATAGATCGATGCACCTAAGAGAAACCAGTCTTATTGCGAACAAGAAATGTAGCTAGAGAGAGAGAGAGAGAGAAAGAAATAACCCTCTCTCTAAATTCTCTGTTATCCTTTTTATTTGTTGGTCTATACATCTCTCTTTTTTGTACATATATACAGCAAGCGAAAATAAATAAATACTAACCCTAGTTTAACACATCTCTCTCTCTCTCTCTCTCTCTCTCTCTCTATATATATATATATATATATATATATATATTCTACAATAAAGGGGGAAAAAGGAAAACAAAAAGAAAAATAGTGAAAGGAAGAGGGTTAAAGCTAAATATAAATCAACTTTATAGCTTTTCATGGGTTTCTCTCCTGCAACCATCAATTCCTTTCACATTCGATACTCTGCGTTTCTTTAATCTGTAAGCAAAAAAAAAAAAACAGAAGCTCACCTCCACGCTCCCCCCCCCCTCTCTCTCTCCGTGCCATGGATTCCGGCAACAGTAGTAGCATGCAGTCCTCAAGCGGTGGCGGTGAAGATGAGTACGACTCACGTGCCGATCATTCCATCTCTACCTTCTTCAACCACCACAGCTCTGCCGCCGCAAGGAGTGCGGCACCTCCGGGGACCCTTTATCACCACCGCCAAGACAACATCGGTGGCCCGATTCCGGACCATTATCCACCGCAGCAACACCTAGACCCTCTTTTATCAAACTACTTCACCAACCTTGATACTACTGTTTGGTCGTCGAAGACCGTACGTTCTGGCCCCGATCTCGCTGGATCACCTTCCGAACCGGTCTTCTTCTCAAATTCAACTTCGTTGCCGCGCCCGAGACCAAACAGCAGCTCTGGTTCTGTCCCTGGCGGCGGCGACAACAACAAGAACGGTAATAATAATAACAATATGGCGCGGAACCCGAAGAAGCGATCGAGAGCCTCGAGACGAGCGCCGACGACGGTGTTGACCACCGACACGACCAACTTCAGAGCCATGGTTCAGGAGTTCACGGGAATCCCTGCTCCTCCCTTTACCGGATCTTCTCCCTTTCCTCGGACCGGTCGGTTTGATCTATTCGGATTTTCCCCTAATTCCTCGTTTCCATTAAAACCCTTTGCTCAGAAACTCGTCCCTCCATTGTTTCTTTCTTCTTCATCATCTCCTTCCACTGCTACAATCGCTTCTTCTTCTTCACCTTCGTCTTCGAGTTACTATCTGCCTTCTGCAGACAATCAGAATCTCTTGAACACGAGTACGAACACCCAGGGTATTACAAACCCTTTTCTTAATATTCACGCTCCTAAAGACCCTTTAACCGATCCATCGATATTCTCAGCAAAGTCGAAACCTTTGTTCGACCAATCATCTCAGAACTTCAAGGTGGGTAATGTTCTGGATGAGCTGGGGCAATTCGGGACAAACTTTGGCGGACTTCAGAGCATTTTCTCCTCTTCATCGACGTCAACCCTAATGCACATAAACAGGAACTCTGACGCCGGAAACGTCGAAGCTGATCTATTGAGGTCCATCAATGGAGGGTTCGATGAATCTGCACACCGACCTCCGAGTTACAGAGCCACCGGGACAGCGACGGCGACGGCGGCTTCTTCTGGATCATTACCGGCGGCGGAGAATAGTTTAGCGGCGGCGAGAAACGAAGGTATGGTGGAGTCGTGGATTTGTTCATCTGATTAGGTTTATCTAGCATGCATATAAATATATTGGTATATTTATCATCAAAACATAATGAAAAAAAACCCTAGAGCGAGAGGATTTAAAGGAAGTGTTAGTGCACTGAAGATATGGAGTCCTTTTATGTCTCAGCTTCAACAGTCTAACCGTGTGACCTTCTGCGTAATCAAACACTGTCTTTATCTTAAATTTTAATTATTTAATCTTCGTTTTCGGTTTGATTTTTTTTTCTTTCTCTTCTGGGTGTATATTTACATAGACCTAGCTAAGAACATACATACTGATATGACACGATTGGCTCTTAAGTGTCACATTATATTGTATCTTCATGTGTGTGGTGATCATTTTTCATCATGTTAAAATAGAAATTATCGTGGTTAAATTTTCTCGTTTAATTCGTCTAGTAATATGTACGGGACATTGCTAATTGTAATTGGTATACGCATGTTTTTTGTGTGTAGACGATAAACTTAATTAAAAATGGGTATGCATGGTTACGGTTTTATATATACATGTACTTATATTCCGTGTGGATACATTCTGTGACATTGCATCACCCTTTTTATTATGGATTTGTGTATCTCCTCTACACATTATGCTATTTTTTTGGGGTAATTTCGGATATACATTATTGGTTATATATGTCATATGATATAAAGTTCGTTCACACACGTTGTTTGCTCCACAGTCACGTAATAAGAGCGGGAGTAGAGTGTTTAGCTCGCGTAATTTGCCTAATATGTCATGGGCATTTTTACTATTTGCACGATTTAAAAAAATAAATATGTTATTATTCATCTATTTATCAACTGTAGTAGATACAATTATTATTAATATTGAACAAGAGTATTGTAAGATAGTGTCGACATTACTTTACAGCCGGATCTCAATTTCCAGATTTTTTAAAGACAATCTTAACTTTTAATTAGCCGGATCTCAATTTCCAGACTTTTCTAAGATAATCTCGACACAAATCAGCACGCAAAATGGGAAATTTTCAATGTTATATGTTATATTTTTATTTGTTCCGATATATATATATATATATATACGAGGGGGGAGTGATTGGTGGCGAGACATGGGGAATCGTCGTTAGCTTCCGCGTATCTTAAAACTCATCATATGTTTTTGGAATTTATAGCCCCTCTTCCCTTCCACTCGCCTCTTAAATTTCTTCTAAAATATTCAGATAAAAATAAATTTTCAGAAATTACGAAAAAATTACACAACTTTATAATTTTCAAATAAGTAGATGGATTGTTTTCCGAATTCCCAAATAAATACATAAAGTTCATAAAATTTATATGTTTTTTTTCCTGAAATCCCATTTTAATTACTTTTCAGTTTTGAAGTATTATTATTATCTTCTGATTAACCTTTAATAAGGTTCGGGCAATAAAAAGATTTAACTTCGATTTGGGTGAAGAGATTCAAATTAAATAGGCCACAACCAAATAAGAAAGCCAACTCGGAACATAGTCTGAATATTATAAGTTTCAATATTCAAATGTTGCCAATTTTACGCCTCATTATTCATTATTTGGCTACGAAAAAAAAATTAAAAAAACAAAAAAAAAATCGAGTGCCGTTATTTTCAACGAGTTAGACGGTAATGTCCTTAACATTACTTATAGGCCAGGCTTAAATTTTAGGTGACGTTGTTATAAAATCCCGTATCTAATGGTAGATGGCTAGTTTCACCAGTCTATTTCAATCTCCAACACGTACATATATATATATATATATATATAGCTTATCTCTTCATTGGTTTTAGTATTATTCTGCGTAGTAATATTGACTTATAACATTATTTTTATATATGTTGTATATTTAAGTGTCCTATTGCGTCTAAAGTCTGCGTGTATGAATCGGGTTTTGCTCTTTCATATATTGCAATAATAATATATACTGTTTCTAATGTTGATTCGTAGAGGGTTTAATATATCTGCATAGACAAATAGGTTACAGGGTGGTTAGTGTAAAAAAAAAAGATTAATAACAAAGGGCTCAAGGAGACAAAATTTTCAGTAAGATATGCTATTTGACTAATTAAACTCTTGAAAATTATTTAATTTGAACATATATTATAAAAAATATATAAGATAAGGTCGGAAGATGGATCATGTAACATTTAATTTAGTCATTGTTATTACCAGTTCATCCATATCTTTCACTTCACTGTGTATATATATTTTCCACTTCATTTGATAGCAAGCGTATTGTTTAAACGCGATCACTCCTTTTCAGATATAACTTATATTTTCTCGTATTTATGTATATATATATAATATTCATATGCAATTTTGCAAATTCACTATGGAAGAAAATGATGATGATCCGACATTGCTTCATCATGAAACAATACCCATCTTTCCCGCCAAACATGTCGATGTCAACATGATGTCAGTTGTTTAATTAATAACAAAAGGGAAAAAATGACGAAAATAAGCAAAAAAAATAAAAAATACTCGAGTCTCAAGTCCTCAGAAGCGTGAAACGACGACGTTTGGGCAAAATGAGTAATAACTATAATAATAATAATAATAATTTATTTTTTTACAACAAGAAGAACCCTTCTGATTGATATATCATTGATCTTTTTTCACTTCAATAATTCAAAATCTCTGCTTTTTCTTCTCTTTTTCTCAAATAAGCTTTTTTACAAATAGTTCCACACAGACAAAAAATAATAAAGTTGATCAAAAAGAAAAAATCTCTCTTTTCGAATATAAATAATTTTAATTTAAGATAAAAATGAATAAAACATGAAATTTCGTGACGCAGAGAATCTATGAAAATTACAAATCCAAATGATTAGCAAAAGGATTTTTGGGCAGATTCAGGGGCAAAACATTTTTACTTGGAGGAGAGAGAGTGATAATTTTTTTTTTTTTTAAATTTGTCATCATTTTAAAACCCACTTGGAACAAAAGGGCTTTCGTCCTTTTGCAATGATGCTCCCCATGCCTCCCCCCTCGACATAACTCTCCACAGTGTTTCTAATGTAACACTTTACAAATACGACACACACATAAACACGTGTATGTGTGTGTGTATATATATATGTATATCTTCAACTGGTTGTCCTAAGATCGCATACCCCAAATATCCATTAATTAAATTTTCATAATATATATAGAATTAAGAAAGTTAGTTTTAAGAAGAAAAAACGTTTTATAATACAAATTTCTGCAACTTATTATGATGCATGACAAGATAGCACACGCCTTTTTTTTTGCCCTTTGCCATACCCCACTATTTTCACAATGAATTTATGAATCTTTCATGAAATTGAAAAAGGTACCAACCTTTTGCTTCATTGCCATAAACAATATAAAAAAATACACGCACACGTACACACTATATAGATAGCAAGCCCTAATAACATCGATTCACGAAGGGAGAAAAAATATATCATGCACGTGTTTCGAGCACATGCAACCAAATGTGTATATATATATATATATAGATATTAGTTGATACTAATATGTGAATATATAAAAATATGGACGTTTGGAGAAAGGTATTAGGTTTATTGGGATTTAACGGGACCATTAGTTGTCGGATAGATCCGCATAAAATTGGACAATCATAACATAACCCTAAAGTATTGAGAAAGGTCAACTCCTATATATTTATTAAATTAATTATGGTGATTGGACGAGAGAAACCTAAATAATATAATTGCATAATAAAATGTACCCCGTGATTATAAGCGATACACCGGAGTTAATATACATGTAACGTATGGGATATATATATATATATATATATATATATA
>NW_010960188.1:1067252-1075898 GCF_000463585.1 Tarenaya hassleriana
TATATATATATATATATATATATCAAAATTTGAATTGAGAGATCATCTAGTGAGAGCTTCTCACATATTTAATAGTGGAGTCGTGCCACGCGAAAGTTTGATCATCATGCATGATGCCAATTAATTGTAACACATTTTTCTAAATATCACGCCATCTCTTTCTAAATATCTACCAAAGATTATTTCATATATTTATGCCATATATATAGTATTTTTTTTAGTTATACATTTATCCCATCCCCAATTTTCAAATATCCCAAATCACAATATCCTTGTTCCAAATGTATTCATTTTGCAATTAAGATAACAACAACAATAAATATAATAATAATAAATTAAATAAATATCGGTTGAAAATATCTTAAAAGGGCTCATTCATTAGATTCTCGCGTTCCAAACGCGGAAAAAAACTGTGATTGCTTTGCATGTGAATGGGTTTTAATTTTAGACTTTTTTTTTTTCATTTTTAAAATTTCTATGATTTTTATTGTTAGTGGCATCTTAATAGATTTGTCTCCCATGAAAACCAAACTAAAGATCGAATCCAGTGTGTGTATGATTTTTTTGTCTGTGATATCATATCCTATACAGGATGATACAGATTCTGGCAATTGAGATTTCTTTTAGAAAACATAATATATCATATGCACAATCGAGACAAGAGCGAACAAAAAAGACACCAAAATTAAATTGATTTTTTTTTATCCTCCATGTTGCGTTACGTCACTAATGATTCTAAATGATTATTTTTTGTTTGGGAATGACTCGTGAGCTTTTTTTTTTTCCTATACATGTTGAGATGATATATAATTATAATATGATGCAATGGTGACTCATCCACATGATCCACGGTCGGTCCATTTCATATCCCACACAACTTCGTTCCTTTTTTTTTGTAATGATATTGGGTTTCGATTTCTCACAATTTTTGTTGTAGAACTAAAATTTTCTCTGTAGAAATCTATTCGGTTAATGTTTGGGATAAATAAATGACCGCGTTAAGAGATTGAATACGGGTTTAACAACTTCATAGCAAATTATTATTATTATTATTATTATTATTATTATTATTTGAATAGGAAAGTTGGTGAGTCCACAAGTAGTCTTTAAGCCCGTCAAGTTTGGGCCTCCAACACATAAAAGCCCAATAAAAATTGGACTTACTGGGCCGAATATTATAGCTTTATTTTCGGTCAATTAAACGACCAAAGGCTTGGAAATGGCGCACACAAAATTTAAAGGAGATTTTTTGCTACAACTTAAAAAAAAAATAATTTAATAGAATAAAAAATTTGTAACTTTTACTTGATTTTTTCCACAAAATAGTATCCTGTCTTTTTTAGGAAAACTAAGTTCAATTTTTTTTAATTTACCTCAACCATTCAAATCTAAAAGGATTACATAAAATGGATATTTCCGAATTCAACATTTTTCGAATTTAAATTGTTGAAAGGAAAGTTAACTTTGGTATCAGTTAAATGAAGGGCATTTCTGGAAATGCGTTTTCGTGTTGAACATAACGATAAAATTTAACCTTTTTTGGCCATAGACGTAAAGCTAATCACCGTTTACCAAATGATGTTCTAACATCCAATCTAAAACAATACCTTCTCTCCCTCCCTGCGAATCTTTCTCCCTCCCCAATCTCTCTCTCTGTCTCTCTCCCCCTCTCTCTCAGGGCTCGATCTGCAGCAAACGTCGTCGTTTCGTGTCTCTCATCCTCTTCTCTCGGCTCCGTCTTCCTCTCCTAGGGCATGCTCCGCCGTCGCTCTGCCGCGCAATTCCTCCTACCCCGGCGCATTCTCCTCGATTGCCAATACGACGGCGCTTCCTGCTCCTTCCCAGCTCCTATCGTGTAAATTTCTTAGGGTTTTAGCTTCTCCTTCCCTAGGATAGCTACTTCTAGGGTTTTGTTTTGGTGGTTTTCCGGAGTTGTCGACAGTTTTTGGCTGGGATGAGTAGCGCGTTCAGTGAACAGATCCTGACTGATAAGCTCGCCAAGCTCAACAGCACTCAGCAATCAATCGAAAGTAAACCTCTTTGATTGCCTATATTCACCTTTTGGTTTAATCGGTCGTTGTAATTTTGCTTCTTGTTCTGAGGTTTGGTCCTTGACCCTTTTGGATAAGCTTTGTCACATTGGTGTATATTCCATCGGAGCAATGCGGAATTGGTGGTGGCGACATGGAAGAAACAGTTCCAAAGTAGAGAGATGGCACAGAAAGTGCCTCTCTTGTACCTTGCCAACGACATTCTTCAGAACAGCAAGCGTCAGGGCAACGAGTTCGTGTCCGAATTCTGGAAGGTTCTTCCGGGTGCTCTCAAGGATATAGCTTCCAAGGGAGATGAGCGCGGAAAAGGCGTTGTCTCGCGTTTGGTAAGGAGAAAGGAACTTCCTTTTTTTGGGGGTTTGTGTTCTTGATGATGGCTAATTACTTGGATGAAAAGGAGCTGTATATGTGTGTAACAGCTTAGGGTTTGACCCAGCATTTCCATTTGGGTGTGGATTTGTGTTTGAATAGATCATTAGATGGAGAAAGAAAATGTCTTTGTGGATTGGATAAGTAAGTTTTTTGGGTGCAAGTGCTTTTTTCTGTTGGAAGGAATTCATCATAGTTTACAAGCTGGTGTAACTTTTCATCTTCAGATTCCATTGCACTGAATATTATGATCGTCTGTAGTATAAACCTTTTTTCTTGAATCTTACCAGGTAGTTATTTGCTCAAGACTATTCCATTCTTTTGAGCTCAGTCATTGATGTGCCGATTTCATGTTTTGATGTCTGTATTAGTTTCTAGTATTAGTATCATTTGGTACTGCAGAGATAGCATTGAGCCTGTGAAATTCTGTAGCTGCTTTAAGATTAAGTTGACACTGGATGAAAGTTGATTGCTTATGGATCTTCTCCTCCCGTCCCGTGACTGTTAGGTCGGTATATGGGAAGAAAGGAGAGTCTTTGGGTCCCGTTCAAAGAGCCTCAGAGATGTAATGCTTGCAGATGAAGCGCCTCCATCTCTTGATGTCAGCAAAAAGCGACTGCGGGGATCCAAATCTGCAAAACGGGATTCAAAAGTGTCTAGAGCAGTAATACCAATATCTCCTACTCTCTCTCGAATTTTGTTCTTTTTTTTTTTATAAAAAAATTTCTGTAGTTGATTTCAGCGGAAATTACAGTATTTCGGTGAAGTTCATCAGACTTATCATTCGGGTTTTCTGTAACGTGAGCTTTTACGATTCATTTATCTCTGCTGTAACCAGAAGTTGTCAAGCGGAGGTATGGCCGAGAAGATAGCATCAGCATATCATTTGGTCCTGAGTGAACACTCAAATGAAGATGGTGAGATGAAGAAATGTAAGTCTGCTATTAAACATATCAGAAACATGGAAAAGGATGTTGAAGACGCTTGCTCCACGGGTAAGCTGCTGCATACAATCAGATTTGTTCTCTCAGATTATCAGTCTACACTCTCTCATTTTCCATCATATGCTCTACTGGTTCTCTAATCTTGTAAATCTTTAATCTCCTTCAGCAAAAGATCCGAGAAGAAAAGAATTGGCCAAAGAACTAGAAGAGGAAGAGAACATTTTGAAACAATGTATCGAGAAACTTCAATCAGTTGAAGGAAGTCAGGTGGCGCTTGTAGACCGGTTGAGAAAAGCTCTACACGAACAGGTAATTATTTTTTGCACTCAAAGTTGAATATCTTACATCATGCACTTTGCTTATTGTCTGAAAATCTATGTCAGGAATCTGAACTGGAGAACCTTCAAAGTCAAATACGGGTATTTCTGCTGTGAAGCATTTCTCTAACTCTTGTCGTAGAGGTAATATATGTGCCCGATATTTCTTGATATCTCTCGTTTATTTATCAGGCAGCGCAAGAACAAGCAGAAGAAGCCCAGGACATGCAGAAACGGCTCAACGATGAGGATTATGTATCCAAACCAATAACCACTGCCTCAGTTGTTGACAATACGACCACCACCACTAACACAACTGGTGATCAAGCTCCTAAAGCCATGGCCACCTCTCTTGCTGCGATGGTAGCTGATAAGCTATCATCATGTGCCTCGTCACATATGATTATGCAGTCTGTTCTATCTTCATTGGCAGCTGAAGCTACGAAAACTGCCGGTCTGTCCAAACCAGAGAGCTCAGTTCCGGTTTCGGACACTAATGCATTTGGTCCTCCAAACCCTTCTTACAGCAACTCGACTATGTTACCTCAGTCCACTGTCCAGACCCAGAACCATAACCAGAACCAGACACCGACTTCTCAAGTTCAGTATCATGCTATCCCCAATCCGCCGACGCAACAATTCCTTCAACCGCCAGGAATTAGCCCTTATAGTTTCGGCAACATTCCATTGATGACGCCAGCACCACCTCCTCCGCCTCCACCTCATCTGATGGGTGGTCAGGTGGGCTCCGGTAATCAGCCGCCGCCTCCACCTCCACCACCGCCGCTGCAAATGCCCCAACCGGTGACTTTGCCGGCGAACCCACCTCAGAAATCCCAACAGGGTCCCACTTTTCAGCCGCTGCAGCCACCGGGAATGATGTATTATGGACAGCCACACCATTCTTAGAAAAGACCTAGAAATAGTGGAAAATCTTGTTGATTAGTTAGCTATAGCTATATATATATATATAGCTAGCTAGTTAGTTAGTCATGACATCTCTTATGTTCCGAAATGTGCTTGTATGGTTCATGGATTGGGTCGCATCGGTTTCATGAATGGCTCAAAGCTGTAGAACGGTGGACCCCTTGGCCTACCCAAAAATCTATTTGTACCAAAGTTTTTGCAGACATGGAAGATGTAATAATGTCTTCCTGTGAACTGGTTCGGTCTGTTTTTGTCCCTGAGCCAAGCTGTGTGGAAAGTCCATCTTATCTATTGGATTGGCCCATTTTAGGTCCAATCCCGATGGGCCTATTGGCCCAATATTAAGAAAAAGAAGCCCTAATGTTTGGTCGGATTAGTTTTTGAAATCCAAGCCCATGGTTTTGTCATCTCCTTGCCTTTTTTTTTATATATATATAAAAAAGGACACAAGCTAGATTACTTACAAAAAGACACGCTAGAGATCAAGACAAATGGAGATTGTATTATTTTTTTTTATATATAATTCAAATTCTAACGGTGAAGAGGATTACATTTGATTTCGATTCAGAAATTAATCAACATATTTACATGTCAGAAGAAAATGGAATTGGAAAATAAGCAAGAAGAAGCACGTGAAATCAAGCGGAGAAGGAGCAAGAGGAGGCGGCGAGGGCAAACTGTGACTTGGCCTCGAATTTCTTCTCGAAACTCTCAATCATCTTCTTCTTCGCCGTCGCCGGTAAATCTCTGAGGTGAACCATCACCGGCGAAGCCTTCTCCTCCGCCGTCTTCTTCTCTCTCTTCTCGTACTCCTCCGCCACCAAGATCGCGATGTCAGCCATCTCTCTCCCTCTTTCTCACCGGTTTGATACCAAAGAGTTTGAGTTGAAAGAGGCTTTTATAGTGTTTTCGGTGTGAGATTTTGGATAAGGCTTGAGTTTGTTCGGCGCATTTTCCCCTGTTTTTTTTTTAATTCAAACATTCCCAATAAATTTATTATTTAAATAAGTAGTTATTGGTTATTAGAATGGTGGGTCGGTATTTTCAGGAGAACGTGGGCTCTGTCGGTTTCTTGATACCATCTACTGCATATTTGATTGATTGATTAGATGGATAGAGATCTTGATTTTTTTTTTAAAATATTTTCTTGGGCAGCATAAGGTCTTTAAATAAATATATATTATTATCAAATAAAGGAAATTATGGGAGCAATCCTATGAATATTCCTTCCTTGGGTTTACTTTTTCCAAAAGAAGAAGGAATTTGTCATCGGGTCGGTCCTTTCTTTATTCTTTTTTAAACATTTACCGGTTTATTAGTATTCCTCGACGGTTGGAGTGTACCGGTCATGATCAATACATACACATTGACTTCAAAAAAAAAAAAATCGATAGGAAACATAATATCGTAATCTAGTTTTTACACGTGGAAAATAATCTAGTTTTTAAATAAGGCCCAATTTATAAAGCCCAAATTAAAATGCTCAAATTGTTGGGCCTTGATCTTCTTCCCTATTCAATGAAGTTTGAATACCACCTTTCTATAAATTTTTACAAAGCTTCTCTTTTTATTTTTTTTAAAAAAAAGCTAAGCTAACACGAAGAAAATTATATATCATCTTCAAGATATCTGAAATAATCTATAGATAGGGAAATATTTTTAATAAAAAAAATCGTATTTTTCCTCAATACAGTTAGCTAATTAATATTTAAATAAATCTCAAATGATGAAAGTTTCAAACTTTCAAAGTTCATTTGGGATATGGTGCAAAGACCTCTCCACTTTGGTACTTTAGTTTCTTTCCCTTTTTTGTTCCTACAAAACAAAACTCTTTTTTAATATATATATATATATATATATATATATATATATATATGACACAAGAACCTAACGATTTATTTTTCCAAAAGAAGGAAGAAGAGAGTTGTACTGTTAACATTCTCTCCCATTTTCTTGCTTTACTGTTGCCCTCAGCAAGACACGTACAAAGGAAACGAGGGCATTTTTTATTTGTCAAAAGGAAAAAAAAAATACAAAGAAAATAAAAGCAAATTAGCGTCTCTTTTTGCGTATTGCGTATCTGAATAATCAATCGCTGTTATTTTATTCCAAAGGGTAAATGTATATTTTCCATGCTAGACACATGGAATCCCACTATATATCTATATTTTTTTATTTATGGTATTCTTAATATTTATATATCGAGGTTTCAGGTTGGATTTAATTATTTTTACCATGATTTGAAATATCTTTGGAATATTTATGGAAGAATCAAATATTCTTTAAATATATATTTATTAAATCATTCTGACAGAACCTGTCTAACTTTTAATTAGAATCTTAAATATTTATTTATAAAAAAATAAATCTAAAAAATACATATATTTTCACATCTTTTTTTGAATTTTATTTTCATGTTAATATATTACAAAAAAATTAAATATTTGAAATTCATTTGATAATCAATAAAAAAGCATTTAATAACATTCATATTGAGATTTAGTTGATATTCTCTGAATAAGTAAGAGATGTATAAATTTTCACTAATAAAAAAGAAAGCTTTCATATATTTCAAGTTATATGTTTTTTTCCCACTGCTGATCCATGTAAATAAAAAGACGATTAGGCGACTAAAATTTTCCCAATAATAACTTACTAAAAAAATCTTCTAGTGTGTATTGTGTAACAATTAATAATTCTTTTTAATTAATAATTAAAATCAATCTTTTTTTTTTATAACCAGGATGGTTTCCGAACCTTCGGCCTGAGACCAGCTTTTGTATATGGATCATTTTGATTCAGAAATTACATCCCTCCCCACCAGTAAAATCGAACTCATAACTTCGAGGATGACTTTGTCACTTCTCAACCAATGGACCACCAACCGTTTGGGTAATTAATATAAATCTTGGTTTCTTCGTCTCGTTGTAAATCTATTGAAAGCATGGCAACTTTACACCTAAGTGGATAAGTAGGATCTGATCTGCTTCTCCCTCCGTAGCGATCACGTTACACACACATAGACGTACATGTGTATATATCTATGTGTGAAATATGATATTAATAATAATATAATCCTTGAGGCCAGCTTCTAATTAATTATATAATTATGTGGTTAATATATATATATATATATATATATATATATATATATATATATAGTAGTCTTTTGTGCACTCGTAGGGGCATGGATCCCATTACATAATTTATGCGTATTCTTATTTTTATATATCCTATATTCTGATTACCCTATCTCTATCTTTTAAAGGGCATATACATACACATACAACATATATATTACTATATATATATATTCGATGATAAAATAAATACTTTTGTAGGATATGAATAATTTGATGATTTATTTCGTATTGAATCGAGAGCATTAATAAAAAAAAAGTGATCATAGTTTATTTCGAAAAAAAATCACTTATCCTTGTAATATTTTTTTTTGTCAAAAATTATCCTTGTAATATTGAATTTCAATGCATCTACTTAATTTATTAGAACAAAGATAAAGATCATGTGCGCACACACAAGACGGGCCAATTATTTTGCTAGGGATCTTTTGTACTTCGTATCACAGAATATATATATATTTCTACCAAGGCTAAAATATATTTTGGTATTTTTTTTTCTCGGTGATGGGACTTTTATATAATAATTATTCGAGAGGAGAGGTGCAGCGCCTAATCACGTTCCATGACCGTATGACGCAATCAATGACCCAATATGTCTTTTCAATCGCTGAATCCTTACACACATACATACATACGTCCATATATATCTTAATATTATATGCATAATCACATAAATTATGTGAAACGATATATGGTCCGACAATATCAACCAAAGGTTGCTTTGCTTCTCAACCCTAAAACCTCGTCCGCGTCCCCAATTAAAACTACGTGTGGTACATTTTTTCATAAAAAAAACTATATCTCTTATTGGTAATTTTGAATCGCCTTTAAGCGCATGCACGTGCAATCGCACGAATCCAATAACGCCCTAATCAATTCCCCCCCCCCCTTACCCCCA
>NW_010960188.1:1075955-1090223 GCF_000463585.1 Tarenaya hassleriana
CCCCCCCCCCCGCATAACATATTAAATCTTTCATCTTTAAACATCGAATTAAATAGCAAAACGAAATAATTTAAAAATAGCCTACATATACGGAATATAAACGTTGTAAACATAGGTTCTAAGTAACGCTTCCATTATCAATTATTTGCAATTTCATTCTCTTTTAATTAGTTATATCATATGCGACTGACAGTTGTTTTATTGAATAAAAATATTAGAATTTTATTGCAAAATTGATAGAAAAGATACCACATATTTATTTTCCGATATTTCAATCAAATAAAACGGGTATAAAATTGGGGTGATGTAACCATGAGCGTTAATTATTCGCATCAAAGTGAAATTGAATCATTAGACTTTATCCAAAAACATTAATAGAATTAAATTAAAGGGTGACGACAAGGGAGAAGGTAGCCCACTCTTAGTGGCAAACTACTTTTGGATAGCACTCGAGAATAATTCCACAAATAGGCCGAAGCATATAATAGAGTTTATGCGTGACGTCTCTTTTTATTTCTTTCTCTCTTCCATTATTCCAATAAAATTTAATAACATGTGGATGTAAGAAATATGAATGTGGGAAAATCACTAATCAATAATGGATGGACCGACCAATCCCCAAATTGGAACAATGGTATGCGTTGCGTAACTTTACACATGCATCATTTTATTAGCACGGAACTTCAACCATTATTATAAGAATTTAACACAAAAAAAAACAATTATTATAAGAATTATGAACGTAAACATAACCATAGATTTGTTAAAACTTATCATGTCTCCTACTCGACAATCCAATATTAGATTTTGCATTCCTTTTTTATTTCATAATCTTCGACTTAACTCTATCTAAATTATGGAACTGATGTATCCTCCTATATATATATATATATATATATATATGCATACACGAACACATGGAATTTCACAAAAAAAAAGAACTTGACCCCATGGAGAGAAAAAAAAACAGAGCATGACACAATCAATATACGTGTGTGTGCACACTCACACACAAACAAACGAGGGTTCAGACATGTATGTCCGTATACGTGCAGACATGCATATATATGACGTCAACGTACCCAATTACCCCTCGGGTTGAATAATAACATCATGTTGGTCTATCGACGTATGAACTATTGATTACAGATTATATAAATGCATATTCTACATATTTCCAAATTAAAAATTAAACTGATAGTCTAATATAACATAAATTATCATTCTGAAAAATAATTTTAATACCGTCTTTTATCATTTCATCAATCATCATCATGAATCTACGCTTGTACCTCGTAACTTGTAGTCAAATTGACCAGGAATTAAAGGGAATGCTTGCTTAACTAAACTCGGACATCTTGAGAGAACGTAGCCACGTCATACTTCAAATTTTTTTAAAATGTAATATCCACGCTCGATTAATCCCCAAAATAAATAAATAAATAAATCAAAAACCATGTATAGGAAACGATATTGTAGAGACTTAAAAATTAAAACACCGATGAAATATATATACATGTATCTATGTTGTTTTTGTACGGCTAAAATTGTAATACATTTTTCAGTTTTGGATAACAAAATAGTCGATTAAAATGAGATGGAATTATAGGGGAGTTATATATATATATATATATATATATATATATTCACTATATGCTTAGATCGTTATAAATTTTCCTAATCGAATCTGCCTGGCAAAGCACTGTCAGTTTAATAAATATATGAACAGGATTTTTATATAGAATCTGTAGCATGTATACATCTATATATGCTACAGAAAACGCCCGAACCATATTTTATTTTTCAAATACTTAATGAAAAAAAAAGAAGATGAAGACGCGTCATTAATAGTGATTTTAATTATACGGAATTAATTGGAGTTACAAGTTTATTAAATAATCAAAGGGGCAAGTTGGAGGTGTTGGGGACATGCATTGTCTCCTATGGTATTTGAAGGGCCAATCTGTTATAATCAAAGGTTGTAATATTATGTTGATTCCTTCACCTAACTATAATACTACTGTTTACACACACACACACACACACATATATATATATTACTACTCATATGGTTTTAATTACTATAGGAATATATGAATCTCATGAGTTTTTTTTGGTTAAAGAATTAATTTTTTTGTTAAAATGAATCTCATGAGTCGGCAGAATATGATATTGTATTCATGTATCATTATGACTAATATCTCTAAGAAGTAATGAAATACATTGTAAACGAAGGAAACTATTGTTTATAGTATATAATTATGATATATATATTATATATATATATATAACCTAATTCCTATACGGATGACAAATCTAATTGTACATAATAATAAATATAGGTTGCTTGGTGAATTGAAACATTCAAAGTTCTACACGTTGGTCGGTCAGCCAATACATCAGCATATTATAAAATACCGAGCGGAATCGAATTTAACATATGATTATTAGTTGGCCAACAGATTACTTGAATAAATTCTCGTTCGATATTTTATCTGATTATCCAAATAGCCGTTACAATGTCACTTGAGACGCAAGCAGAATCACGGCCTCCAGAATCTACACGCGCCATACAGCGAGTGTTCTGCACGCGTCGTATCCTTATCTTAACCGCCACTGCTCCCCGCGAGAATCTTGCAACTATCGTTACACGCTCCTCACCCGCGCGTATTACGTTACCTCCGCCGTCAAGTGAGTTTCAGTTACCGGCGAGGAAAGACCGTTAACCTCGCCGTTAAATCACGGTCGCGCAGGTTAAAGAAGAGGGGCGCAGGATAAGAACCGGGTCTACCTGGTGCGCACATCAGCGAGATAGTGGAGACACGACGAATATAAGAAAAACAAATAAAAATAAATTTAATTTAATTAATCAAAGAGGAAAATATTATGGATATTAAAAATGATAATAATTAGTTTTGACTCGCTGTAGCTTAAAGACAAAAATCACCGAGAAGAGAACCCACATAAAAAAAAAGAGATTTAATTATAATATGGGAAATTTAAAAAAATATATAATTATTTTTAATAGGACAGAAATTTTAAAGAACTCATACAAGGTCTCCTTTAAGTTGTCGTGTTCTTACATGATTCATCTTCTTCTCCTTCTTCAGGATGATGAAACCTGCAGTTTTCAGACAGAAGGAAGAAATTGTACCCCTTTCGCTGTCGGCCCAATTTGAACTGCGGATTTATAGGTTTCACCTCTCACTTTGTCGCTGACGATTTTTTTGTTGCTCTTTATGGTTTTCGCGCGAAAAGTTCGTCTTTTTGAAGCCGCTTTGTCGCGAGAGACCCGAAGAAGGTTCGGCTTCGGATCTCTGTTCTTGCTGGTTTATGTCTCTGGGTTTTTTTGTCTGCCTGGAAGTAGGAGAAAATGGAAATAAAATTTTCTGGGAATCATGTTTTATGACTCCAAATCTCTGTTTGAGTGAAAAATTTCGAACCTTGTTTCACATAAAGCCTGAAACTTTCTCGTTTCCCTGATTCTTGATTATTTTCTTGGCTCCAAGAAAGATCTTTTGTTGGTCAAATTTCGTTTATGGGGGTTTGTCGATCGATCGTTAGATTCTGGGTATAACTGGGCTTGCTTCTTTTCTCTTTCCTGGTTTGCGTACTTAGGTTATTGTCTTTGATTGAAGTTGAAGTCAGAACTGGTTCAGATGTTCCCGGGAATCATCCTCAAGAAGCTAAAGCTAAACTTTTTCTGAAAACCCAGATATTTTCAGATCGAATGTTTCGATGTTAAACTTCTGATTTTCCATTTTTGCATGCCGATTTCTGACTTCTGCAAGATACGCTAATGCTTGCGTTCTTGGATTATGATCTTTGATTCCATTTCTTAGTTGTGCAAGAATCTAATATCAGTGGTAGGCACTGATGAAGAAGAAGAAGAATTTGCTCTTTCGGAAGTGTTTTAAGTAGGTCCACCATTAGTGCAAAAAGGAGAAACAGTGAGAGATCCAACAAGTGACATGACCTTGGAAGATTGGGTCTGTTCCCGGGAATGCAATATAGGAGCAAATAAATTCAGTGATCTTATCTATTAGCACCTTCCAATCACAAAATAAGAACAGGGCTTTCTGGTTAGCAGATCAATTTTGTCTGAAATCTAAGTCGGGTTTGAAGGAAGAACACAGTTCCCATTAGTTCTGGAATGTTAGAACTGATGTCTTGCAAGTTTTTTGGCTTTCATTACAGCTCTTGTTGACTCTGTAATGACAGAACTTCCTTCTATCTTGCCTGCACTTGTCTTTATGATATGTCTGGTTCGATTTTCTGGTAATACCGATGCCTTTTTTAACGACATCCACGATCTTAGTTTGAAAGCTGACAAAGTTTCTTGTCTTAGTGCCAGCTGAGGGAAAGATGAATACAACCTCGACACATTTTGTACCGCCGAGAAGGGTCGGTATATACGAACCTCTCCACCAGATTGGTATGTGGGGAGAAAACTTCAAGGGCAATGGAACTCTGAACACGCCTTGCCCTATCATTGTACCTCCCGATCCAAAATTAGATAACATGGTACCTTCTCCTTCCTTTGATGAGACCTGTTCCGGTTTTCAGACACTAACCCTACTTTTGTTTTCCAGTCAGAAGATACTTCCCATGGGACAGCAGGAACTCCTCACAGGTTCGATCAAGAAGCTTCCACGTCCAGACATACAGATAAGGTAAAAGCATGAACATTTTAGCAACATCTCTTACTCTTACTTGATCTTGGCCGTGTCGATTGAAGCATGTGGTTTGTTTGTATCTTTACAGATTCAGAGACGTCTTGCACAGAACCGTGAGGCGGCTAGGAAAAGCCGTTTGCGCAAGAAAGTATGATCTGTTTCAGCTATGGAGAAAATGATTTACGTTGTTCGGTTCGTATGCTCAGCTCAGGAATTTGATCTTGCAGGCGTATGTTCAGCAGCTGGAAACAAGCCGGTTGAAGTTGATACAATTAGAGCAAGAGCTCGATCGAGCCAGACAACAGGTAAGCCAAAATCATCAGACCCTTTTTCTTTTCCCATTTCAAATTATCTTGACGATGTAGCAATTCGTGATAAAAGAAAACTTTAAGTTGCAGGGTTTCTCCATAGGTGGGGGAGTAGATGCTGCTAGCTCTCTAAGTTTCTCAGGAAGCATGAACCCGGGTTCGTGTCGGGAATTCCACTTTCTATATACTTGTCTGAAAAAAGTTTTCAAATTTTTGGTTTAACGCTCGGAGACTCTTCAATCCTTGCAGGCATAGGTGCGTTTGAGATGGAATATGGGCATTGGGTGGAAGAACAGAACAGGCAGATATGTGAACTGAGGGCGCTTTTGCATGGCCATGCAAGTGATATAGAGCTGCGGATGCTGGTGGACAATGTCATGAAACATTACTTCGAACTCTTCCGCATGAAGTCAGCCGCTGCAAAAGCAGATGTCTTCTACGTCATGTCGGGAATGTGGAAGACTTCGGCGGAAAGGTTTTTCTTGTGGATAGGAGGATTTCGACCCTCCGAGCTTCTCAAGGTATAAATCTCTAAAATACGAATTGTGTTGGAGCTGAAAACAGTAACAGTTGTTGGTTTATTACAGAAATATGATCTTTTTTGCAGGTTCTGTTACCTCATTTGGATGTTCTTACAGAACAACAGCTTCTAGATGTATGCAACCTGAGGCAGTCATGCCAGCAGGCAGAAGACGCTCTGTCACAGGGAATGGAAAAGCTTCAGCAGACGTTGGCGGAAAGCGTAGCTGCTGGGCAGCTCGGGGAAGGAAGTTATGTACCGCAGATGACGTCAGCAATGGAGAGGCTGGAGGCTCTGGTCAGCTTCGTGAATCAGGCAAGTGATTTTTCCCGCGTTAAAACCAGACAGAGATGATGCGTGTTCCTGTTTTGACATGATGACGATGATGGGTGTGGGACAGGCTGACCATCTGAGACACGAGACGTTGCAGCAAATGTACAGGATCTTGACGACGAGACAGGCGGCGAGAGGGTTAATGGCGCTGGGAGAGTATTTCCAACGGCTTCGAGCGTTGAGCTCGAGCTGGGCCACTCGGCAGAGAGAACCCGCGTAGTAGACACAATACAGGGTTATATATATATATATAGACAATACCATGAAGAGCTCAAGAAGAAATGATGAAGTTGGTAGCCTTATAGACCGATTCTTTTTTCGGGTGATGGTTGTGTTTGTAACATTTATAAAAAAAAAATATGTTTATATATGATTTGGGTGACAGTAGAAATGAAAAGATTCGTACATGCATGTGGTTTCACGACGTTCCATACCATAAGAAAACGGTAGAATTCCCAACGTCTGATCTCTAAAATAGACACAAGATTTCCAAGGAGAGAGGAGGAAACCTGGTTACTGTAAGAGGATGAAGAACATCAACGTCAACCAAACTTGAAACCTTTCTGTTGTGTTCTGTCAGATAGTCAATGGAATCAAATCAGATTCTACTTTACAAACATTGCAAAATAATCGAGAATCTAATGAACACCCGAGATCAATCAGATCATCTAGAAGAGAATTTTCAGACGAAGAAGAAAAAAACTCAATGAGCGGAGAAGAAGAATAAAGAAAAAAGAAAGAAAAGAAAGGATCTTCGGCTCGGAAAGGGGAAGAATCCGAATCTCAAACAGAGATTGAGCTCAGATCATCAAGAACTTGTCTGATGTTAGGCCTTTCATTTACAGGTCCAATGCACCTCAGAGACACAGCTAACATGTCCTCCATCGCCTTTGATATTTCTTCCCCTACGGCTATATCTCTGTCAATGCAATCCATTCTCCGGCCTTCTTGATCACACAAACGCACCCAGTCAGGCAGATCGACGGCTCCTGACTGACCCGAGATTATATCACCCGCACTCCTTCTGGTCAGAAGCTCCATCAGGATCACTCCAAAGGTGTAGACATCGGCTTTCAGTGTCGGGTTTGGCTTAGCTGCCGAGACAAGTTCAGGAGCACAGTAACCAAGCGCACCCATGTTCAGTATCTGTTCCGCTATTCCAGCTGGAGTCATTAGGCGGTGGAGACAGTAGTCGGTTAACCGGACGGTATAGTCAGGGCTGCTTGTGAGGATTATGTTCGTCGGCTTTAGGTTTCCATGCGGCATTGATCTATCATGAAGGTACAAAAGACAGCTGGCTACATCAACTGCAACCTTTAGTCTTTGGCTGAAGGACAATGGGGAATACCTCCTTGGGGTAGTCTCTGCAATCAAACATATATATTCAGAGAAAGATGAAGAGAAGATTTCAGAACATTTCAATAGACTCAAAGCTTGTGAGGATTGCATAAGTAATCAATTGAAAGCAATTCAACAGATCAGGAAAGATTAAGGCAAGCAAGAATTGACCACTCATGGAAGAGTTCTCACCATATAAATGCAGAGCCAAGCTATCTCCCCTTGTGTAATCTGAAAGGAGAAGCCTTTCTTGTTCTCGGGGGCCCCAATAGTATGCCCGCAATGGAACGATATTTGGATGCCTCAAGGAACCAAATTTCTTTGCTTCCTTTGCGAAATCTTTCTTATGCTTCACAAGTCCAATCCTCAACCATTTCACTGTCAGCATGTACCCATTATCCAGTGTAGCTTTGTATAATGTTCCATGGCTGCTTCTGCCCAGAACTTCAGCTGGAGCCCGGGATAATTCTTCTGCTGTGAATTTCAGTGAAGCATCTAAGAAGAAAAGTTCTCCGGCCAATCGATCTGGTGAGTACACATCCAACATCACGGGCTGTTCGCTAAAACGGGGTGAGGACAGTGGGGAGCCTCCTGGGGAAGATCTCCTTCCAGATACTGCAGGATAATCATCAAGGAGATTAGGGTTTGTGGTTGCTGAAGTCGCTGTGTTACCCACGGGTAAACCCTGCTCTGATATTTCAGCTGCAAATTCTGTTTGCCCGGATAATGACCTTGAATTTGAGGTGAGCAAATGGTCATTTGAGAAACTCAGAGATGAAGAGGGATGCTGGACGTTTGAGTTGAAGTTGAGGAAGGAAGGGCGAGAAGAACGCCCGACCTTGACATCTCTACCGGGTGGTTGGTCTGTAAATCCACTCCTCCCTTGGAACTCCTTGAGCTGGGTACGGTGATAGGCAAACAAGACAAATAGAATCATAAGAGCAGTCCCAACTGAAGCAACGATAATTGCTATTCTTATGCTACTCTTTGTGTGATGCCTCCCACGAAAAGACAACTGCTCGGGAGTAGATCCTGGAGATGTCGTTCCACCTGGGAGATTTAACTTGGAATTTCCGGGATAAAACGAAGAGTGCGGAAAATGCCTCAGGTTTTCGGGAACCATGCCCGACAGGTCATTATATGACACATTAAAGCCTGCCATGCCAGGGGGGAGCTTATCAGGAAGATGACCCTTAAAACTATTGTTCGACAAATCAAGGTCTTTCAGGCCTGTAAGCTTGTTTAGGTCGCTAGGCAGTTCTCCGGATAGCTTATTGTTCGCAAGCTTCAGAACTGCGAGTCTTTCCATTGCACTTATATCTCCAGGCAAAACACCCATCAGAGAATTAGTAGAGAGATCAAGAAGCTCCATTTGAGAATAGAAAGGCAGAGCCAAAAGTTCACTAGCATGCGAATTCCGAAGAGGAATTTGCCCTGTTAAATTGTTCAAAGAAAGATTCAAACTCCTCAAGGCCCCAAAGCTGAAGAAGCTAGCTGGAATCGACCCGCTGAATTGATTTGAGCTCAGATCAACCACAGACAACTGGGAAAGCCCCGAATTATCCCACAGAGAAGGCAAAGCGCCATCTAAGGAGTTATTTCTGATGTTCAATACACTTAATCTCGAAAATGCAGAAACGAAATCTGGCAAGCTCCCCGACAAGTTGTTTGAACTCAGATCAAGAAACTCTGGAGTGGCTTCCCACTTCTGTATAACAGATATATCCCCAGAGAACATATTCCCACTCAGATCTATCACCAAGCATCTTTTCAAAGCGGATGGCAGATCCCCGGACAGGCCATTCAAGGAAAGATTCAACACGGATAAAGTTGTGGAGTTGATTTCAAGAATTGATCCTGCATACGACAGCAACATACAGATGTTTAGTCCTAACCCGCAAATGATGCATCAAGGAAATACATCCATAGACGTTTTCTCGGTCTATTATCTTGAAAAGTTCACACTATTTCTAGAACCAACTTCGATATTCTTAACATCACTAGCAATCAAACCCAACGAGCATTCGTATTAGTAGAAATTGCCTAGTCCAAGTAATCCAGCCCAAAGGACAGACCTTTTCCCAGAATTTCCCTAATTCTCCACAAGTAACATTGTAGAAATGCGGAAGGAGCAATATCTCAGCGACTGGGCAAGTGCTGTCTTTTTCTCAAGGAAAAATCAAATACGTAGTTGCAGTACTTAGTAAAGAACGCGTATGCAGTAGGGATATCCCAAAAATATTTTCCTAGACGAGAGGGATTAGCCCAAAAATATCATCCTATCGTTTTCCTGAAAAGAATCGAGCAAAAAGCGGCAAAGGAGCTTCATTTTCCAGAATGATTGAGCAGTAGCAGGAAAAAAAATTACGCTAAAAGGGAAGATTTCGAATCACCTGTAAAACCATTTCGACTGAGATCCAGCTCCCGCAACGGAATCAAGCCCTGCAACAGTTCTTCCGGTATCGAACCAAACAACTGGTTACGACCAAGTTTCAACAATTTCAGACTCGGCAATGACCCGAAAGGCGGCAACTTGCCGTTGATCTGGTTATTTTCCAGGTCCAAAAGCTCGAGATTCTTGAACAAGCCAATGGAATCTGGGGTGAAAAACCCGCCGTTCAAGGTGTTGTGGCTCAAATTCAGGTGATGGAGTGTGTTCGAGATGCTCGAAATGTTATCCAGAGGTAAAGACAAACCGCCATGGAAGCGATTGCAGCTCAAGTCAACGAACTCAACGTTCTTTGACTCAGTGAAAATCTCCCCGACATCACCCCAAAGCTCATTTCCGTGCAAATCCAGAAATCTCAGCTGCTGAAGGTTCCGGAGCCCGCTGGGAAAACCGCCCTGAAACCTATTGGCGGACAAGTTGAGATAATTCAGACCCCACAGATCCGTGATCCGACTGGGGATGGGACCATAGAAGCTATTATCCGACAGATCTAAGTGCTGAAGCGACGATATCGCACCCAATGCGGGGACGACCCGACCGGAGAAGTTGTTGCCGGAGAGAGAGAGGTTACGGAGTGAGGTGAGGCCGAGAAGGGTACTGAACTTGAGCTCTCCGGAGAGGCCACGGCGGTCGAGATTGATGGCGACGATGGAGCCAATTTCCGGGTCACAAGAGATCCCAGGCCAAGCGTCAGGGCAGGTTTTCGGGTCGGAGAGGCCGTTCGTGACGGGCCATGAAATGGGTGGATTCGAAGAATCATCTCGGATCCCTTTCCGGAACTCGAGCAGAGATCGGAGCTCCGACTCTGTGACGGCGCCAGCGCCGCCGAGGAGTACAGAGAGAAAGCAGAGAGAGGTGACGAGACTGACAAAGAGACTCATTTAGCCCAAAAATGTCCCAAAAAATTGAGGAATTGAAGAAGATACAGAGAAACCCTACGGATGCATAGCTCAGAAAAAAGAGGAAGAGAGACACTGAGACGGAGATTTAGGGATTGTACTCGAAACCCTAGAATCTGGAAATGGAGAAGACGCAGAGAGAGAGAGAGAGAGGGCACTGGTGTGTGCTTGAGAGAGAGAGAGAGAGATGAGAGAGAATGTTCCAAGTTTTAAAAAAACCAAATTTCTCCAGTAAACATAGAGTTTTATAATTTATTTATTATTTTTTGGGATTAGACGAAAATTATCTTATATGTTTCTTATATAGACAGCATAGAATCACAATTTAACTTATATAGTTTCCCCATTAATTGAAACGATGAAATTAACAGCAGTAACTATAATCATCGCCAGCTTTACAGCAATGAGATGAGAGATCTTTTTACATGTAAAAAGATTTTATATACATATATATACACGTATATACTACATTAGGATTTGCAACTGAAAAGGTTAAGTTTTATAAATATTCAAATTTACTAAAAAAATATAAAATGTTATACTTGCCAGTTTCGTCAGTAATATTGTGTCTTTCCTACTATAATGTAATTAAATTTGTTTAAGATTGTTTTTTTAAATTTTTTTTCTCAAAACAATAAAATACATGATGTCATGAAAAAAGCACCGCTGTACATAAACAAAGCCAAGGAAGAATCTGTTAAAATATAGCGGTAAAGATGACGTGGCGGAAATTGATTGGTTGTGGGATGATGGGAACGGGCCCTCGCACGCATGTTGCGTGTTTTTTTTTTCCGCGCAATCTTCCATTTTTTTTTCTCACATGCAGAGGTAACGGCGTTAGGAGTAATTCCGTTATCCGTTTCACGTATATTTTGTCCGTACGCTGTACTCCTGAATCGGGAGGGAGGATGAACGTGATGCCTCATTATTACTCTGATGGACCGACCTGTCAATTTGTATGATATTTTTCTTTATTTGTTATAATACTTTTACGTAATATAATTATATAAATAGGCACACGTATATATATACACATCGCATGTATCTACCATACTCGTATTGTGTAGGGAGGTTATGATCATTGGGTCAATTTATTGCCCTATAAAGCGTTCATCTCTATACCCATAAAATAAAAGATGCCAACTACAATATTTCAAGTAGTTAATTTAATCGGTAAAAAAAAAAGTATAAAAACATTTGTATCCTTCCAAATTCAAATTTCAAATTAGAGAAATAAACGTAATTTTAATTACATATCTTGCTTCCAATTCCATAATTAGTATGAATATCGATTCAATATATCCGATTATCCAAAAAAAAAGTTATTCCGACAAATTTATCAAAAAAATCTTCTAACATTTTTTTTCTTCTCATGAGTCGGGGGTCCATAAAAAAACATTTTTCTATTTGATAATTGGCCGACCGACCACAACCAAATAACTTCGACATTTTTAATTACGAAATAAATCTGTTTTATTCGTTAGAAAACGATGTTTCGAAACATGACCATCATCGCTGCATCAAAATGTCAGTGGCCCTTGTAAATTTTGTAACGATATCTCAATAGTCAGCCCAAACCATAGGGACACGACTTGTCTTTAATCTAAATGAATACATTCTTTGGTTGTTTGTATAGTAACTAGTAAAATATCTAATATTTATTCCATTTTTTGTTATTATTATCACAATATTATAAAAATATATCCAATATTGGGTTGTACAACTCATAAAACTCATTCTCAACTTAGATTCGAATCTATATTTGATTCTCTAGAAAATGCAATTGGGTTAAATATCCGATAAATTTACAAATTATAAAAAAAAAATTGTGAAGATATAACGGAGATATTGTTTACTCAAATTTACCATTCTCTCATGCATGACAACTTGGTCATGTATATCCAGTAATTCATCAAAACTAGCATTCTATTATTTTGTAATTAAATCTTATATATATATATATATATATATATATTATTAACTAATTAAGGACATGCATTGATTCTTAAATTGAGAAATCGATATAAATAATATGATGCTAGTTTTAGTTAAATACAAAAAATTATTTGTGCTAGTTTTGACAATAGAACATTGTTCCTTGCAAATTAAGGACTCGCATGCGTGTGGAGATCGGTGGGCCACTCTCCACCCCTTTTATCTGATTATAGAATATTTTTCTATTATCTTGTAGAAAGTGCTTTTGACACTTTATTACTAGTTTTCGTTAAAAAAAAAAAAGGGAACATTGTCTGAATTAATGATCCAATAATATATATATGCATATAAATGTGTGTATATATAGTTTGAGACAAGTTCTCCAAAGCGTGGTATTCATGAAACTGTAGGTTTAGATATATTTTCAATACGGTGCGTTTAAATGAAAAAAATACGTATTTTCTAAGGTGGCGCAAATCAAGGTCAAGTTACAAAAAGAAGAAAAACAAAATATATATAAATATATATGAAGAGTCAAACAATTTGGCCGTGGATCATCCTCTTTCACAATTTCAAAGTATCGGTAGTACTTTAGCCAAATATGGTTTGCTTGTTTTTTTTTATATGGATAGAACCGTCTCATAACCCTTTAGGTCGAACGATATCTCGGACAATCAACCTTCCGATCCTGCAAAATAGTCGACAAAAAAATCGAATCCACAACCTCTGCGACTTGTCATTTTCCTATATAATTTTGGGTTTACACTATATTCTAATATTTTATGTCATACTTCTACATAGGTTTCCGGAAAAAGATTGTGTGTATATATATATATATGTATATATATAATATAACATAAGATTTAAAAGCATGTCTTTTTGATTTTCACTCTAGTAGAAGCTCGACTAAAAAGGTTAGGGAAAAATATTCCATGTCCTTATTCTCTCTCTATACATATATACATGTGTGTGTGTGTGTGTGAATGTATATTTATGGAGCCAATTATTGAATTATTTTGGTATTGAAAAATACATCTTTATGGCTGTCTTTTACTTTGTCGAGTTGGGCGAGAGAAATTCCAGGCTGGTTCAAGAATGTTGAGCCGCAGAGATTGTGTGTGTATATACATATATATATGAATAACCTAAATTCCATATACTATTATATTAATGCTACTTTACCTAAACAACGATATTGTAAGAATAGATTACCGTAAATTCAATGGCATAAAAAGTATGGAATTTAATTTAATAACAACAACTATATCATCATACAAAACAAATCAAAAGAACAATGGGCAGTAAATCTGTCTTACATTAATGATGCATTTTTGGTTGTCGTGAGGGTAACATGACATGCTCGATGGGTACGACGTACAAGTGTGTGCGCATACAAGGACATTTGCATAATTAAGAAGAAGAAAAAAAGGAGAGCTTTTAATTTAATTTATAATTCAAAACCCTGTTTTTTTAACCTCGGTATTTATTATTTGAGCCATTATACAGACACATGATGACACATTACAACAGAGACAACAATGTTTCATGATTTTGGTTCCTACTTCTTCTACTTCCTCTATACACTACAAATTCCACACCCTTCAGTTAATAAAAAACAAAAGTGTAAAAGAATGATTATTTTTTTTTTGGTAACCGGGTGTTTTGGGTCGAGCCCGAGACTAATACTGGGGTCGGAGTGAAGATGACGATTTCAGGACAGAACTTTTTACCTGTCCACGAGGAACTGGGAGTTGACAGCAACGGGCTCTTTGCTTTCAAAAGGGCTTCTGAAGATTGGGGGGGGGGGGGG
>NW_010960188.1:1090844-1101029 GCF_000463585.1 Tarenaya hassleriana
TTGGGGGGGGGGGGGAGCTCTTATTCATAATCTGGCATTTGATAAAATGTCAAAGCGTTGACTTTTTAGTTCAAATGCATGGACAAGGTTCGTTATTAAAAAGCAAATCATTAACAGGAACATACCGAGGAGGCTAAGCAGTTCCGGTAATCAGCTTTTCACGTTGGTCCAACTTCTTCACCTTTATGATTCCCACAAGGACTTGGACGCTGAAGAAAGCGCATAACGTATATGCTATAGTCGCCGGCACCTTGGAAAAACATACCATCACACACAACACACACAAATTAGATTATGAAACGTCCACATGCGAAATTTTAATTTCGGGATTATATATATACGTATATAAGAAGCTTACTTTTACAGAATTGAGGTATAAAATAGTGGCAAGATTGATTAAACTTCCGGCAGCTACAGCCTGTGATGAGTAGCCAAACCCCAAAAAAAGGGATCAGTCAAAAAATCGAATCTTGATGAACCATTGTCCATATTCATCTTCTCGGTGAAAGCAAACAGAGAGACAGGAGAAGAAACCAGACAGAATCTTGTATTTATTGTACTTACACTTCCTACAGTCTTCTGAACAGCTCCCACGCGTTGGAATGCCCTCTCTGCTTCTAGAGTTCGGACTCTAAGCTTCAGGTCGCCTTGCTCCTGTGAAGATAGTTCGTATATATATATATATATATAAACGATCTTGTTAGTTCTCGGAAAAGACAATCCCATCAATCAGTTTAGGCACAAGAGAAGATCGGTAATGATCTATCCTATTACCAGTCGTTGGATGGTTTCAGCTAGCTTTTCCACTCTGTCAGCCTGCCTAAACAGGTTGTAAAATGCCTGAGATTGCCTGTTCCATCTCTTTCTCAGGTCCTGTGCCAATTACCGGATTGGATATGAAAAATTTGCCGCATATTATAAACGTCACGAGTGGAGTAAAGGACGGAGGGCCAAGCTTACTTTCAGTACAACTTCTACTCCAGCTTCTCGGAACCTTAGCAACTCCAAAGCATAGCTACAAAGCAAAAATATTGGATTCTCACCAGATTCTGACCAAAGGGTATAGCAGAGTACAGGTTCTAACTTGGTATCCACAACTCACGGTTTGGCGATCTCTGTTATATCGAAACGAGGATCAAGACCCTTTCCGATGCCATCCAACACTGTTAGTAGAGAAGGAAAGAAGTTCAACTTCGAGATGAAATTTGGTTTAAGCGGAACACAAAAAACAGAATAGTCGATCAAACAAATCCGGCATTATACCTGAAAATGCTCTAACAACGAACGTGAATGTGGCCGGGAAACGGAAAGGTTGATCAGCTGCAATAGACAATAAGTCCTCCCCAATAGCAGCCAACCGTTGCTTCTTTTTCTCTATCTTTTCTTCCTTGGTCAGAGGCTTTTTAAAACCGAGCTCTGCTGTTGCCATTTCCCTCTCCTTTCTCTGTGCAACAAGCCGCTCTTCAAAACTGAAATATGGTTTCGGTTATAACAAATATGATGCTGAAAGACATAGTAATGGCGTACTGAGATCAATGACATGCACTGTATCTAAGCTATACATTATGGAGAAACCAAATCTGGATTACACACAGTTTTCTCTGGTAAAAGTTCCAAATTAAGCTTATTCTATCGGCTTAAGATGCCTAACGATTCATCTTAAGCCCTCCAGCGTGAGCCTTTTTGGCAAAAAAAAATTGGTCAAGGAAAGCTAATGAGGGTCAAAATTGTTGAAAACACAGATCTGAGATGACAGAAATATCGATGGTGATGCAAAGATCATAGACAAGTCACCTGTTGAGAAAGAATTGAGCTGTTCTCCTGACAGCAGTCATATCTCCGGTAGGTACAAGCACACCCATCTGAACCATAGCTTCGAGAACCTGCCACGGGAAGATTTGTTCATGAAACCCTCGTACTATACTAAGCTTAGGTTTTATACAGAAGAACCGAATTTGTTAAATACGCAAAGAGATGAAATTACTGACTACCTTATCTGGGTCCTTCTCATAAACACCATAGAATGTCTCCAATAAACCTTCTCTGATGTTGGGACTGATACTGCAAAAGATCAAGAAAATGTTTGTGAAGAACTGTAACAGCTCATGTGGTCCAGCTGGTATAGCCATGAGTCCAAAGTCCCTCGCATGACAGAACAAGTCACTTTTGCGGAACACAGAGTAGATTACTGCGCAGCTAACAAGGCAAGAAAAATATCTGTTTTTTTTTTACTCTTTGCTTTTTGCTCCAATCGAATCACAGGATTGGATTGGAATGACAAAATCTTTTGCATAGCAGATAATCAGGTACCTTCCCATCATTCCAAAGTCATAAAATATCAGCCTCCCACCATTGACATCATCCACAGCAATATTCCCGGGATGCTGCAAAAGCATTAGCAACAAAACCATTTTACTTAAAGATCACACTAAGAAGAAGATAAACAGGCTAGAGTACATCAGTATGACTAGCTGTGCTTGTAGATTAGCTTGCAATAAGATATGCAAGGGACCAAATAAAAGTAACTAAGAATATGACAAGAACAAAGAAATGTCAGAAGAGACTCACAGGGTCGGCATGAAAGAATCCATGGGACAAGATTTGTTCGAGGTAAGATTCAACAGCATAACGCCCCAACCTAACATCATTCCAAATTAAAATGGCAAAAAACAAAGGTTCCTTTTTTGATTCAAAGAGATCAGCATAAAAACAACAGATGCGGTAAGAGCTGAAAGAATACTCTTACCTTTTCCGATCAACACCCAACTGGTCCAGGGCTTGTATTTTGTTTATCTTTATCCCAGGAACATACTCCATGGTTAAGATCTGCAGAGAATTTAACACGTAAGAGCAAAGTCCGAGCTTATGGCTTTATGTGTTTAACGTACTAATAATGATCATACATGAAATTCATGGTATTCAGGAGGCCAAACCTGTGGTGTCGTATAATCCCAGAAGATGGCTGGAACTTTCACGTAGTCCAAGCTTTTAAAGTTACTAGCAAACTGTTCTGCATTAGCTGCCTCCTTTGTGTAATCAATTTCCTGAAAATATGGAACAAGGAAATGAAAAGAAAATTGTGCTGAATTTCAATACCAAGTTCAACTAACAGCAGAAACATTCAGTGATCCACAGTACTAGTTTCAGGGTCAATATTGAATAGTAATAAACAATTCTTCTGCTAATCAATCTGTTAAGGAAACTCGTAGAATGACCAAGACTTATCAATTATCCAGCCATCTAAACATCGACGAACATGGAACACATTGAAATACCTGATACAACACGCTAGCACATTCATCATATATTGCAACCCAGTCTCTCTTTGCACCATCTGATTTTGGGTCAACCTTTTGGAGATATTCTGCAATCACCTAAACAGAAACTCGAGAAAACCAACATGCAGCCACGACGTCAATTATGAAAGAAAAACAACTCAATGCAAAATCTTGGAATCCACACTCACTCACCCTTAGATTTTTAAGATCAATATCAAAGAGATCCTTCAGACCAGGTCTCTGCACCTTGACAACTACTTCTTGACCCTTTAACCTTGCACGATGAACTTGGCCTGTAGGTAGTAAGATAATGAGTGATATTACAATGTTAAAGTCATTTCATCCCCAATGATTCAGAGACAGGGAAACAACTGTTCATCGAATATCTGCAATTTCCACATCAAAGTAGGCCCTCATTGAGATGAATTACCAAGACTAGCTGCAGCAATAGGTTCATAATCAAAACTGTCGAAGATTTCGCCAACAGGTGCTCCAAGCTCTTCTTCCACAATAGACAGAGCAGTCTCAGACGGGAAAGGAGGAACTTGATCCTGCAAGTATAACAACTTAATTTGAGTTCACTCTTTGTCAATAACAGAGAGCTAGTCTATCAAATGCGTGAATCATCTGAACATAAATATTAAAATGAAAGATAGCACAATCCCAACTACCATTTCATATTGAATTCATTACAATCGGACCTGCATAAGAAATCAGACCTGAAGTTCTGACAGTTGATCAACATATTCTTGGGGAAGGATGTCCACTCGAGTAGAGAATTGTTGACCAATTTTGATGAATGTAGGACCCAATCTTAAAATGTTCTCCTTCAACCACTTTGCCAGGGTCTTCCTTCTCAGAACCTTTTTCTCCTCAGTCATCCCCCCTGCACGTATGTATAATTTCTAAGACTTGGGAACTCAGAGTGTACCAAAGAGGAAACAACCTCAGGGCACAAGCTCGTCATGTTGTTCTAGAAGTCAAATGTAGTGGCACTTAGCGGAAAGACATTATTCAATATATGGAATTTTATAGAAAATTGGAAACTTTTTTTGTTTTTTGGGCCAATGGGGACAAAGTACTAACCTTTGTAGGAGAATTTCTGATTGCTTAGCCAGGTCCTGAAGATGAAAGTTAGAACAAATCCCCATATTTCCACTGTCCTTTGTATCGTTGAGTAGGTCTTGAATCTGCTCCAGCGACCACCAGGCGCCACAGAAACCTGAAACACGTTTGAGAATTTGATAACAGACAATTAACAAGCCCATCATGGAACATGAAAACTTGCAAAATGATAATTGTAATTGTGCAAAAATCTGTAAATCCGCAAGTCAAAGTTCCAAGCTTTTCTCAATGTAAATAGAAATGTACCTCGACTTGTTCTTGTTGGCTTTTCTTGAACCATGCATCTTCTTTACCAATATCCTCTATCCTCTTCTTCCTCACTTCCTCCTTTCTCGACTCCAAGACCTCCTCAGGCTCCACCTTCGGCACCGTACTGACGCCGCCGTTAACAAACTTCACCGAACTGCCGTTACCGTTAAGATTATTGTTTGTATACTTCTCGATCGAGCTTTCGTATCGATAATCTCCATTAACGCTCCGACTAGAAGCAGCGCCATTTCCATTCAAACCCACGCTTCCGTTAACTTGTTTGATCACCGCATTTTCCCGATCCTCAACAGCGACACTGTCCGCTTTGGAAGCCCTAATCCTCGTAAGAGGTGGAAGATTACGACACCTCAAGCGATTTCTAGAAAGCAGAATTCCAGAGAGAGAGACGCGACGACGAACGATCGTAGATTGCCGGGAGAGAAAATTGATGTCCGGCAGCAACAGAGAAGAAGAAGAAGAAGAAGCCGCCATTGGTGGGTTTCTCAGAGAAGATCAAGATTAAACCCTAATTTCCATGGCTTCTCTGCGCGGAAGAAGGAAATTGAAGTTCTCGCGACAAAGTGAGTGAGGAACTTGCAAAGAATTCTGCGGCGTGTGAGCGACGAAGCAGGAGACAGTGAAGGAGAACACGAAAATTCAAATAAAAAAATTTAGGGAATTAAAGGGGTGGATATGGGGAGGACACGTGGCAATAGATGAGATGAGTGAAGGAGATGTGAGGCCCTTCTGATTGGTCGATGAGTACACCGTGTTCTCATAGCCACAAAGGCATTAGTGTACTTGGATTTTTTTTGGACGCTTTTATGATGACGTTTGATATTTCTTTTCGTCGATATTAACGATAAATAGAATTTGGGCTTTTGTTCCTAACTCCGTTTCATTTAAAATTTTATAATTTAATTCATTTTTATTAAAAAAATATTTATCTGTAATTTAATTCAAATATAATTACTCAAATGATTATTTCTAATTAGAATAATCAACTGAAAAAAAATGAAAGATTTAGCATGACACATTTAATATAAGACTGGACGGTGGCCCAAATGTAACGTGAGGCCTATTTTTAAAGGATAAGGCCCATATATCAAGTTCTTTATTGCCAATGGGCTCATTCAGTATTTCTTAGCAGTCAATTTGGGCTGTTGGGCTGCATATAGGCCCACTCGATCCCATTTAGCAAGTCACTTTGGATTTGGATTTTTTTTTTTATTTCCTTCATTATAGAACTCTCCTTTTTTTTTTTCCAAAATTTGTAGATTTTGCATTTATTTCATCTTTCTAAATATGTAGGTAGACATATAGTTTGGGGATATCCTCAACTTTATACAAAAACAAGTTTTCAGATTTTGTTTAACTTTGCCTCAATAATAAACATTTGAAAAATATTTTGTACATGAATACAGTTTGGCCACATATACATACATGGATACAAATGAATCATACATCATCAGTGAGTTTCTGTGGAAATTTTGTGGGAAGAAAAAAAAGGATAAAATTTATTTCTTACCAACAAAATCTCAATGTGAACATACATACAGTTGACAACTCAAATTTAGAACTAACCTAGGCACGGAATTTAATTGGGCATTTCAATATGGCTTTTTCCCATCAGATATGGAAACTTTTTCGTCCCTTTTTTTTTTTTTTTTTTTTTTTACTCGCATCACTTTGAAAAGCTAGTAAATAACAGAAGGTAAAAGAGGGTTTAAAAAAAAAGGGTCTCAAATTTTACCTTTTGTAAAACAAAAAGTGCCAAATTCCGACATCCGACTCTGCTCTCGTTTAACGGCTACGGTAGAAACAAAAAACAAACAAACAAAAAGAGCCAATAACTAAATTTTCTGGAGACGGCTAGCTCATTACAAGACATCAATCATAGTGTTTTTTTTGTTTGTTTGTTTGGGTTTTATCAAAGGAAGATGTAACTGGGCACTTGGGATGTATGCCCCCTCTTGAACTTACCTCTATTATATATGCTTTCATATTTCTGATAGCACCTGAAATAAACTGGCCGTATGGCTGCTACGATCTCCCATTTCCATCATCACAAAACTTCGTGGGCCTTCCCATAGTATCTGTTAATGAATGGGGACTGCAACATATATACACACACACATAAGAAACCATATATATATACACACACACAAGTATATATATGTGTATAAGAAAAAACCCTGATAAAGAAAAAGACTGAGATGGATGGATAGATACAATGAAATCTAATAGCTTTCTGGTACAGAGATTTTGTGAATCACCTTAACGCCCGACACGTCTGGTGTGTCCGGAGAAGGAAGTGGATAGAACTTGTAGAACTTCATACTCTGAAACGCTTGCTTAGTTTCTTCACTCATTTCCTCCATCGCCTTTTTCCTGGCCTCTCTTGCCTGTAATCATATACAGTATTAGCAAATGGCTCATATATATACACATACATACATATATAACTGAATGGAACTTGTCGACATGTGACAACATGGATGTAGAAAGTACCTCCCGATTAGCTTTTTTAGCTGCTCGAACTTGCTCTTTGACAAACTCCTGGAAAAAAGAGTAAAAGTCCAGCGGTGATTAGAGAAGCACATGATTCTCAAGACTTAACTATCATATGCAGATGAACATACTTTGAAAGCGTCCTTTTGATCAGCAGTCAATGCCTCCTCCTTGATTAGATCTTCGGTGAACTCCTGAAAGAAGAAAAAGGATGCAGAACATTAATACAAAAGCAGAACTAAGCCTGTACATTTTGGTCTCAGAATGAATATTGAGTGGATGGGAGCAAATTTTGATCACACATGAATCCCAATGGAAAAGGAAAATGGCTTTATACACACCTCAAGTTCATCCATGTCCCAGTCGAATTCACAAACAACCTGCAAAAGGAGAACAATGAGCTTGATTCAAAAGCTACTAACCTCAAATGAAATGCAAGTATCCAACTACGATAATCTGATTGGAACATCAACCCATTTCAGGAGACTGAAAACCCAAAAAACTTACGGGTGGTTCAGAGGGGAACATTATTTGAACAACAGTGCTTTGCTCAAGTTCATCTTCCTTGAACGGTTGATAGAAATCTGCAAAGGAATAAATACAAGTAATTAAATTCTGCCGATGCCTACTACCAGGAGAAAACTGTAGGAAGTAAAAAGAACCATTTAACAGGCATATATACTGAGAACATCATCAAATACTCGGACATGTTGAACTTTACAGATAATCTATGCCCAGTGACCATCATCTGCCATGAATGGTTTTCTATGCTGCAACAATTTAACTAGTTTAGAAGCTCTTCCTTCATATGTTTGAGAGCAGCTCTGCAGCAAAAGCACAACGTCAGATGAGTAAATATCCTCTATAGAAGAACTGGAATATAAATCACTGTCTTCTATTCTAAATGTTTACATATTCATAACGAAATGCTTAAACCTCGGGTCTGAAAGCAAATGCGTACATAAAGTGATCCATTATATTTCCTAGGAAGGCTAGAGATGTATGACTCAAAATTACTTGTACGAAGTAAACAAACATGTAATTTTTTTCCCAATTACCGATGCGAAAAGACTTGGCAGAGATGATCATCAAAAACACTACAAAAAGATGCAACATGATATTCTTACCTTCTCTGCGTACAGCCCAAAATAAAAATCTGAAACTTCAACCTATCAACTTGTCTGTCTCTGCAGAGTAACAAGAAACATGTAATCAGCAAATTCCTGATAAATTTGGAAGGTAAGAACAGTAGTGAAATCTGACATTCTCTATTTGTCCTTATTGATTTGGGTCCTCCGATGAAATATACTCAGATCCAATTATTCCACATCTACGTACCTTTTCTCAAGCGGTATGTAAGGAACCCAGTCCATTTTCATCTTTTTCATTGGAATTATTTCCTCCACTTCTCTCTGAACTGATGTAATACCTATCTTATCAGAAGGTGGAAAAGGAGATTCGATCTGTGAAATAGGCAAGAAACAAAAAATTAACCACCAGGAAAAGAGAAACAGCATGGCATTGTTTTATCAAGCAAGCATGTTGCACCATGTTACAGTGCTTATTTGTATTGCAAGAATCAAAGACAGGCTTAGACATGGATACTACCAAGTGGTTGAAAACAGATACTTACAGCAACTACTGCAGGAACATAAACAAGCTTGTTTTGTTCTTTGTATGGGACTAATTGAGCTGCAAACAAGAATAAGAGGAGATTAAGCAAGAAGAAGTTCAAAAAGAAAGAGAGGTGAATGCTGTGAAATGCGGATTGGGACAGAAAGGGGAAATACAAGAAGCAGCTTACGTTCCGTACAACCAAAAACAAAGACTTTTTTCCCGCTTAGCTTTCCTCCTTCCTCAAATGCTTCCTGGCAATACAGATGAAGAAAATGCACTAAGAATCTAATTGAAAACATACGAAAATCTTTGCATCATTAGGGAAACAATTACAATTGCTTAACAAACAGGCAGTAAAAAGGAAATGTGATCTAGAACTTACTTCAAGATTTGTGAAATTCCAGTTGAATTCATAAAGTGCGTCCAATTGATCCCACTGCAATCAAGATTTACAGAGTGTAAGCAACAGAGATGTAACATCATAAAAGAAAAGTATCCACGAAGACTGATTTTGAAGCCAAAATTCTTGAAACAGCGTACCTCCGTTCCAACTGGGAATGCAGCCTTCCACAAATCCTCCTGGACAACACATAAACATATGTGCAATATGATTAAGCATTCAAAGAGCATAATTAAGAAAACAAAAAACAAAGAAACCCAAGAAACTAGACATAGCAGACTCTAATCACATTCACTTTTATAAACCCTCAACGCAGCCTAAAAAACTAGCAATTTTGATAACCCTTTATGCAAACTCTTCTCAGTAGTTCTAACATTTCGCGTAGAATTTGAGAAAACTCGTCATTGCCACAAAGAAACCCCTAATGTTTTCAATGAAATGTGCCCATTGCAAAAGCTAGTAGTCCTGGCTGCGTGACAAAAGAACACCCAGATTGCATCATCATAGCTACAACAACCCAAACACACAACCATGGAATGCATATATCCAACTGGAAAAACCCAGAACAGTGAATGTGAAAATGGGATAAGCAGAAAAAGTTCAACGGCAGATGAACAAAGCAAATACCAAACTGCGCTTGTCCTCGAAGTACTCAGGCTCAGCTTCTTGGGGTTTGGTCGTCCTAGGTCGCTTAGCTCTGGAAGCCGCTTGCTTCTCCCCTTTGTCCTCCGTCTCCTTCTTCGAGGCTCTCCCTCGCTTACCACGAGGCCCAGGCTTCTTCTTCTTCTTATCGTCACGCTCCTCCTCCTCTTTGGCCGTGTGGTTCTCTTCCTGCTGCTCCGAAGAAGAAGCGCCTTTCGCATCATCCTTCTCCACAGGTTTGGCTTCTTCCTCTTCTTCTTCTTCTTCTGCCTTTGTTTCCGTCTCTTGATTCTCCTTCACCTCCCCGTTTTCTTTCTCCGGAGATTCCTCCTTAACTTCTTCCTCCGCCGCCGGTTCAGCTAC
>NW_010960188.1:1101101-1131136 GCF_000463585.1 Tarenaya hassleriana
GTTCAGCAACGACGACATCGTTCTTAACCGCATCTTTGCCGCGACCTTTGGCGACTCCCTTTCTCTTGGCTCCCTTCCTCATTGCAGTACAGCGGAAACAACACACGAAATGACGAAGACGACGAAGAAGAGCAAGGACGAAAGGATGAAATGAGAATCTCCTGCTTCTCAGATAGAGAGATGGAGAAAGAGAGCGAGCACGCTAGGGATTAATGGCGGTGGATCCGGAATTTCGAATTTTCAGAGGGCGAGAATTTGGGTTTTTTTTTTTTTGCTGGGTATTTTATTTTCTTCAATTGCGTGGCTTTAACGCACTGTGGTCACAAGAGGAAAATAGGGTTTGTTTGTTTCCGACAAATAAATTACAACCAAATCTGATGGGCCAAAATCGAAATTATTTGAAATTTCGATGGGCCCAAAACTTATAAGAAGGTTCCAGTGCTGGCTGCTGCCGACTCTAGCATCGCTTGCCCACGTGTCATTCATCCAACGCTCTGATTTACCCAAAATTTACAAAAATTTTGCCACCAATAATTTTGTTGAAACTAAAGCCCAGATCTTGGTTTGGATTATATTTGGGCCTAACAGGCTTTCAATTGATATTCTATTTTTATCTTAAGAGGCCCATGTAAAGAAAGAAAGGTTAGGTGACGTGGCACTCGAACAATCTTAAATACAATTTATCAAATTTTAAATGATTAGTGGGCCATATTCTTAACCATTACACGGCCCATAGGCCCATATTCTATTGGGCTTCAGGGTCTCGGTCATAATAAGGGGCGTTTTTAGTAATTAAAGAAAAGTTAGAGGCCTTCCTTGTAAATTTCGTATTATTGCCTTCAGCAAATTCTCATTCTCAGAAGGTAGTACACGTTGTTGCGTTAGCAGCTGGGTAAACTTCAGGAATGCACTTTATGTGTCGCAGTACTTTTGTCGATACACACTCCAAAATTTAAAATAATTTTTTATCGGATTCTACATTTTATTTCAAGTAAAATGACTTAAATAACCTTATATATAAAATATCTAAAATACCTTTTTACATTTGAATTAAAAAAAGATATTGAAAAGATTTTTTAAATATTTCGTTTTAATTTGTCCACCTAGCTTTTTAAATTATTTTCGATTTCATCTTTTTTTTTTCTCTCGAATGGACACAGTTTTCAGATTTTTAAATATATTAGTTCTAATTTATCTACGTGGCTTTTTGAATTAATTTGGTCACAATTGATGCTATTTTTTTGTTACAATTATTATTCTTTATTTACAACTTATTTTTGGTAACATATACAATTCCTTGTGTTTGGTTTTTTATGTACAAACTAGGTCCAGATTTTGGTTTCGGTGGATTCTCCATCTCGCTCTGCAATAAAACAAATGTATTAAGTTGTATTAACGACTAGTATACATATTCAAATATAATTACGACTAATACTTCTATAATATTTAGTGGCATCTACCACTATTTTAGAGACAGCATCTTTGTAATTCTAAGTTGCAAATAAGACTAATTAATATACACAAAATATTTCGCAATTTTTCAAATAATCTGAACGAATTCGAAAAAAAAAACTCATCCAAAATACTCACATCAACATCCAGAGAAGAATCTTCTGTCAATTTTCTCCGCGGATCTGCTTTTTCGGTCGACCGAGATGTGTTACTCCGATTTGGACCTTTTCACCCGACGAAGACGAAAATTCCTCTTGATTCTGAGTTTTTCCGGTCGACTGAGATGCGTCACTCCGATGTGAACCTTTTCCTCTCTATTTTTCCGAGCGTCCCTGATAAATCACTTCCATCTGAACCTTCGCCACTCGACGAAGAGGAATAAGATCCATCCTTTTCCTCTCTATTTTGCACTTCTACACTCGATCTCGGTGGATTTCGCTCCATTTCACCAGATTTTCGAAAATTTTCGCTCTTCACCCTCTCTCTCGGTGCCTCTCTATTTGCTTTCGAAATGACAGTAAAACAACCCTAACTCTCTTTTTTTCCCTTTTTACTCTGGCAAATCTGGCGGACTTTCACCCACCGGACACGTATCATACGCTCAGTTTTATTAAGGTTTTTCAACTTTTATAAGGGCATCTTCGTCTTTTGTTAATTCTTTATGTTTATGAGGTGTATTTGTGATAGAGATGCGACGCGTGCAATCCTGAAGTTTCCCCTTAGCAGCTCGAAGCTCTAACGATGACTCTCGAAGATTAGATCGAAACATCGCCATGTTCGTCGCTTCGAAATCGCAGGTCTCGGACTCTGCAATAGTAAGGGATCCAATTCTTCGCCACGGCTTCTCCAGCGGAAATGCTTCTGTTAGCCGCCGGTACAATCTTTGCGATCCGTCGGCGAATCGGCTGCGTATTATCCGACGATGGATTCTGCATCGCCAGGAGCATCCGAGCCGTCGGTCTCGCCCCGTCTGACGGAATCTGTTGGACTTCCTCCTTTCCAACTCTGTCAGTGGACAATCACGCAGAGGCACATCGTCTTGCTTAATGTCGTCGCTTGCGCTGTATGATTCTCTGTTTAGCTTCGAGATGCTCTCCATTGTTTCCCCTTAATTTCTGTCTTGTAATTGTTTATTTGTGGGTATAATTTAGGAATCGAGAAGTTACTTTGGTCGGGTTCTCTTGTTCAATGATCTGGTCTTGAGGGTTTCTCCATGTGTAGATTTCTTCGAGATTGCGAATGTAGGACGTTTTCTATACTCGCTGTGATATTTCTTCTGATAAATTATGTAACTTGCAGACAGCAGTTTCAGCAACATGGCTCTTCTTTGCTGCAATTCCTGCTATTCTGGTTAGGTCTCGGCCATTTTCTCTCTTTGATGATATATACAAGACTATGTGCTTTGTGATGCTTATCACTTTCTGTCTATCTGTTCCTTTTGATGCTGGAGAAGGCATTCAAGAAAGCGGCTGACTCGCTAACAAAGCTGATGGATGTAACCAGGGAAGAGCTACCCGATACAATGGCAGCCATCCGTTTGTCGGGAATGGAGATCAGTGACTTGACAATGGAGCTCAGTGATTTAGGGTTAGAGCTTTTCGGCTAGTATCTGTTACCCTTTTTCCCCCCTTCACCTGAGGACCACAAGTTATATACATCTTTGCTTCGAAGAATGATATTGTTAATGTCTGCTTTGTACGATTTGCAGTCAAGACATCACTCAAAGTGTCAGAAATTCAACTCGAGCTGTTCGCTTAGCCGAAGAGAGATTGCAGAGATTAACAAATATGGGTCCAGGTTTGCCTAAAGTTATATGCTTGAACTTTGTTTGAGAAATGAGACTTTGCTGTTAAAATGTTCACTCCATCTTTACTTGAGTAGCTTCCATGCAGGAGGAGGCATGTACCAAAACAAGACGCAGAAAATGGAACCCGAAATAGCTAGAGCTGCGAGGAACTTAAGGGAGAGGCTCGTGAAAGGGCGTTCCCTCTGGCAACTGATGTTCACTCTCACTCGGTTTTCAAAGATTGCTTTCGGCTATCTCACGAAAACGCGCTGATTAAGGCCATAGAACCTGAAATCCTACGTGAGCGATTCTGTCATTTTAGACATTCTTCATTAGGGTTAGGCAGAACGGGTTTTTCTAGCTTCCAAGTCTTGTTCTTCCTGTGGATCAATGTTCATGTGACGTCATGATGATGATTTTGATGATATCACTGGAGATTTTCTCTTTAGATACACTTACAATCCTCTGAGTGAGTGTCTTAAGGTACCAATAATGAGTATACGAATGGACAGACAGACCGTTAAATATAAATGGGAGAAGAGGACCCAACAAAAGCACTCTGGTTTCATATCTATAATGTATTATTCACATATATATATATATATATAAAGGTGAGATTGGGAGTGATGATGTGGTAGTGGAGATTGGGATATTGCACGGGTGACACCTACCTAAGCTGCTTTAGCTTTTTATTTTGATGATTGAAAATGGATAAATATTTTGGTTATAAAAAATTTATTTCTGGATTTGCAGAATCTTACCGGAAGCAATATACCGATTACGACCACTTCTAAACCGTTTTTTTATAAATTATGTTCTTCAAAAGATATCATACGGTGCCGAAATATATAGTTTTATCAACGTTACAATCCGAAATACTAAACCGAATATTAAACCGGAATCCGGTTAGGTTAACACTGAGGCAACATTGTATAGTTGTATTACAAACTACAAAGCAAGTCCGCACTCATTTATTTCTCGAAGGTTTACATGAACCAAACCACCACACTCGTGCAAAAGAAAAGGGCAGTAATGTAAATAATCGTATTTACATTATTGCCATTGTACAAAGATCTGAAACACGCACACCACATAGATACACTCTCGCACGTACACACGCAGGTACGTACGTACATACAATATGGCTATCAAAGTCAAAGGTCGAAGTGGTTGACTTTACCTGGGCTGCTGGGGGTAGCATGGTGTTTTTCACGCTCTTTTGGATCCACGTGCATGCTCCTCGCGGACACTTCAACTTTCAGAACCTTCGCCTCTGTTGTCTGAAACACACGCTTACAATACATCCATCATATCTCTGTGTTCTTTATTTATACGTATACTAAATATCCTTATTATATGTATAAATACGGAGAAAGTGATGATCTTGCTTCGTGTCTGTGTTTCACATAGAAACATCAAGTACGCTTTTTTTATATATATCATATCGTTCTTTGATGAAGGAAAACAAAAATTATATCGTTCCATCCCCAAAAAAAACTTACCGGGTAGCTTTCAGGCTTGCAAGAAGAAGAAGAAGGAGGAGGAAGATCAAGACCGAGGCACTTGAACAAAGGCTTGAGAGCTTGAACGAGGGACAGAAATGGAAGCCATAGATTCTGTTCTTCTTCTTCTTCTCCTCCTCTTCTTGAGATGAGCTGTTCCTCCATTGAAACGCTCTCGAGTTCTTGTTTCATCTCTTGCACTAACTACTAACCTTTTGCATGGTGGCGACACTCCTTTTTAAAAAGGAGAATGGAGTCACCCTCTGCGATTCATGTGTGACAACTAATAGATGATAATAAGGGTAATAATGTAACATAAAGTAATAAGGTATATTAACCTAATTCTATTAATTACATTAATACCCTTATTAGATGATTAGGACCACTCCCACCTTTTTTTAATTATTATTATTATCATGTGAAATTTACAAAATTTGGCTTAGAGAGAATGATTGGGGGTGCCATTAAGAGTTTCCAAAATTTGACTAAACCCTGCGTTTCTTGCAATGCCCATCACTTATCTTGGTGTTGATTGGAGGAATTATTATATCTAACCTATTGATATTGTCTGCCCAAGTGGCATATATTCCAAATTATGAATAGCCATTTTGGTTAATAATTAAATGATCGAAATAATAGTATAAAACATAATTGAACTCGATAGGATATATAAAAAACAAATATTTATAATTTAAAAATATTTTTATCAATAAAAAAAATCAAATAGAAGAAAAAAATATAAAAAACGAATGATTATAATTTTCTTAAAAATTAAATTAACCGAATTCAAATATTACCAAGTTGGTTAGGTTTGGCATTTTTCGTTCGGACGATGTCTCTCGATCCATGTTCGAGTTTAGCGTGTAACAAACATAAATTCCCAAAAAAATCGGCACCTTTCGGTAATTAATTCGATAGAGATTTTAACTATCAATAACTTTGAATTGGACCGATCCTACAATGCACATATATATATATATATATACACACGCTTGTGCGTGCATATGTGATTGTTTTATACGAATACAATAGTATTTTGTAACAATGAGAATCTGAGCAATATATATGCTAATTAACACCGCCGGGTCTTCCTTTGGTCGGAGCAGGCTTCTTCGGTGATTTCGGTTTCGGCTTTAGCTTCCTTTCCGATATCTCCAACCCCTCGACATCATCATCATCCTGAATCCATCAAAATGACATTTCGATTCAGACATTCTCTTCAAACTTTGAACAAATGTTTTTTTTTCGTAACAAAAGTTATATGTGAAACAACTTAGATATTGGACTCATACGTCCAAATGTGAAAATACCCATTTGGGAAAAAAGATAAACTTGTGAATATTATATCTTCTAAGTACCGAGTGAAATTCAATCTCCGACGAAGATGATGACCATGACCATGACGATGATGATGAGGATGACGATGAACGTTGAAGGCCGAAACATCTCAAGAAACCGGAAGCAGACCGGTGAAGAAACTCGGACGGGAGCCAGAGATTGTGGTTTCCTTCATCTATTCTCTCGTTCTCCATTTTGATTATCACAGATTTTCTTTCTTCTTTGGGATGGAGCTTGAGTAAGCAGAGGCCACTTGTTTTAAAGGCGATCTTTGGGTCTTCGGTCAACTTCAAAAGGTCAAACCATAATAACGAGTTTTTTTTATATACATTAGAATTAGACCGAGTCCATTTCATTCGCCCGTTATGCATTTGGTTCAACGCAGTTACGTTACGTGCAGCACTTTGGAATATATAATTGCAATTTCACCAAATCAAAATGTAATGTGAAAATTAAATTTCTATTAAACTGGTTTAAATTAAAGCCCTGCAATGCAATTGATTTCCGTACCACAGGAAATGCATTCAACTCGAGGTCAATAAATTGAAAAAAAAAAATTGATCTTATAGCTGAATCCCAGAATTTATAAGTGTAAAATATAACCCACATTCTACACGAATATATGAAAAAAAAAGTAAGAAAAATGTTTTTAATTATTTTGTATGACGGTCAAGAAAATAAAGCCGCAAATTGAAATTTCTCTTTATTCAATATCGGTCAGCCCCACTAATCAGATATAGAGGGATAAATATGTATTTTTCCAAGTGTATTATTAGGTTAATTCACTTGCATAAACACCTCATTATGTAACTAATAATATTAAGCTTCCGCTTGTTGAGTATATTAGATCGGTTACCAAAACTCTTAAACAGAGGTTTAAACGCTAAATTCTCATTGTTAACACCGATATATTCCTCTTACACAGAACCTTGAATCTTTAATTTATTTGATTTGGGTTCAATTTGTTTCGAATTCAGTTTAACAGTACTTAATTTTATTGGGTTCAATCTATTTTATTAATTCAACGTTATTGCACAAAATACTGTTCAAACCCGTTAACATGCAGTATGACATGACGAGAATGAATTTAGGAATTCAAAGTCAACGGTAAAAAATGCAAAATATTATATATGTTTTTTTTATACGAGAGCTGACTACTAAACCAGAAAATATTAGCACCTCAGTAGTTACATATTAACGCATAGATTTTTTTTTATTTATAATATGAAAATTTATCGGATTTTCGGTTCAATTACATTTCCGAGAGGACCGGGGATTCGAAAGATTCAGCTGAATTCCTCCCCCCAAACCTGATGAAAGAATTTTGATCTATTTCTCAAGAGTCAAGCCATCCAATCTTTAGTAATAACGTATAGATTTATACAACAATAGACGTGATTATACTCTGATCATCAACATACAATTGGACGAGGGAATTAGTTTACAATTCTTCACCGTTAGAGGACGTTTCCCCGACAAAAGAAGCGAAGAGTTTTTAGTTAGGATTAGAACAAGGGTGTTATTTACACGTATTACAACTGCTTCTTAGGTTCAGGTCTACGAGAGTCATCGGAGGATGTCGGATCAAGACCTAAACACTTGAGAAATGCCGATCGAGCTATCTGAAACAAACTACATGGATGATACGAATTCCGGGTCGACCCTTCTCCCCCCGTGCTTGACGACGTGCATGGCGTTATCTCCCCTTTTATGCTCTCCGATCCTCCTCCCATCTGCATTATAACCACCATCATCATCGTGTTTTATATATATATATATATATGGCAAACATCGACGAAATGTTGTCCATTCGGATTTCTTACGTCAGATTCCGTGACCATCGATTCATGAGGGTGATATAAGGTCTCAACCCTCGAGGGTTTAGAAATTAGAAATCAGAAAATTTCCCATGAATTCAAACGATCAACTAGCTTAGCAATTTATAGAAAATAAAGACAAATCATAGCTACCGATACGGATGGGTCGACAACTAGGTTGGTAAACAATAATCAGACAAAAGAGTTGCCCGTGTCAACATTCACCATCTAATAAAACACACGCACAGAGGCACGAACATATAAAAGAAGACAAAAATTGCTCGGATGCAACTACGCGAAACCCCGTTGTATCATATGAAGATGATGTTACTCTGTTACGGGAACTATACTGCATCACTGGTGTAGTATTGAAGAGAGAACAAAACACATTGAATTAAATAATCCGCACAAGTGGGTTATCTTCTGACCTTTACATGTATTTTAAAACGACCCTTGAACTTATAAAAAGCTTCCAGACCTAATCATCCACTTCTTAACGCATGATGTGACCTCCTGCATGTATTTTAAAACCTAATCGTCTTCTTCCTAATGCACGTTGACCATGGAACTGTACACGAAAATCGCCATAGCAGATAATATCAATCACGGTTTCTATTATTTGAGCAGGGAATTAGAACTGGATTAGCTCAAATCACACTGCTTCCTACTGAAACCGGCAAGCGGTTTTGTACATAAAAGCTCTGTTCATCATTCATGTTTTGTAATAACCGGAAGTTCACCGGAACTTTTGGCCCAACTATATCTTCTAGAGGATTAGGAAAATCCAGGAGAATACTCCTCCCAGGTACTGAAACCGGCAAGTGGTTTTGTACATAAAAGTGTTGTTCATCATTCATGTTTTTTAATAATCCGGAAGTTCACCGGAACTTTTGGCCCAACTATATCTTCTAGAGGATTGGGAAAACCCAGGACAATACTCCTCCATGGTGGAGATTCAAACCTGGTTGTGAAGGAGTTTTACCTCATCCCTCACCAGTTGAGCCATCCAAACTTGAACCGTCTAGACCATATGCAATTTGCACAGAAGTAATTCCCCAAAACTTAAAATCATCAAAAACCATTGAGAGGAAAACAAAGGACTAACTTTGTTTCTTAAAGGCACAACCAGACACCAGTTGTGAAACTCAAGCAACGACACAATTAAGCAAAGGAAAATCATCCAGAGGTTTTGTTGCTTGGAAGCCACGACAACACATGGGCCCTAATAACAGATATGATTACTGATTTCCTCCCCTAAACCTCGCAAAGACCATTTGATTAAGCCAATAACTAATCATTTTTCTACAGATTAGCGCCATACTATTACTAACAAAAAGAATGTGATTAATCATTGCTTATGATTAACACCATAATTAGGAACTCATTTCCTATGTTTAGATGACTCCTAAATCAAAATTGATTACATATAATTTCAAAACTTTTCTCCTTATCTACAGATAAACGTGGCCAGCCCATTTTCGCTGTCATTTCCTCGTCTCAATCCTCTTTTATTCTTAATTGTAATTCAACCCCTAATTTTAACATAAATTACACAAATGGCCTCTTATTTCTTTTTCCTACTGCACAGTTAAAGGGAAAAAGAGGAAATAGAATAGTCCGACTTCTAATTTTGATCTAACAGCTAAACAAATTCAATCCCAATATGCATATACCAAATTATCGCGAGAAATTATTCTCAGACTGGGCAAATTTGAGGGGGGAAAAAACGTCGAATCGAAGAGAGCGAGGGGGAGAGAGAGAGAGGGGAACTGCTTACTTGGTTAGACTGCACGAGACTTGAATTGCCAAAAAACTTCGAGCCACAGTCCGCCGGGACTGGATCGCCGAGAGGAAATCGCCGAGGAACAGAGGCGCCGGAGGAAGAAGAGGCGGAGGAGCTGGAGGAGGAGGGGTTATTTTCGTAGAGATCCGGAGATAAGATGCCGAGGGCGCAAAGGAGGAGCAAGAGGAGGAAGAAAACGAGCATTTGGATCCAAATGAGCCATGGGATCCTATAGCTATCGACTATAACTAGCTCCTCCCCGAAGTCCACCATTACAGAGAACGATGAGGCTTTCAAGGGGGAGAGAGAGAGAGAGAGAGAAAAGTTTTGACAAAGCGAGAAGAAACTGCGTTCCAGAGAGACGGTGGGAGGAGGAAGGAGACCGTCAGGTAAGGCGTGGAAGGCTTTGTGGGTGAAGCATAAAGCGACAGAGCTTGTGACCTTTGGCAATGCTCGTGAATCAGAGAAGTCCACGTGTCACGTGGCTTCACGCGCTCGGCGTCATCTTTAATTTTTTTTCGACTAAAATATTAAAATATGACAAGTGACCTCGGCCCAAACAAAGGGCCTTATTGGGCCTCAGAAAGTGGTATCCTCGCATCTCTTTGATCACGTGCTTCTCACGTGATACATTGTTTTCAGCTATTAAAAAAAGTCTCAAGGACGGCAGTCGGCAGTCGGCAGTCGTACCTCTGTGGAGTCGGGAAGCAAAATAGTCGAATTTTTCATGTTTAGTATATTATAAGGTTTTGTGTAAATTGGAAACTAGGTTGGGAAGCTGGAGTTGGACCAACTTCGTCATGTATTTTTTTTTAAAATTTGTAGAAATAAATAATAAATTAAAAAATAACGCCCACCGTGGGGCTCGAACCCACGGCCACAAGGTTAAGAGCCTTGCGCTCTACCAACTGAGCTAGACGGGCTTTGTAAAACTAGTCAGTTTTATTTTAAATCTCTCAGAACATTCAATATTTATTCGAAAGAAAAAAGCAAAAACGCATTGAAGAGGGGAGGATGCAAATGGACAAAATGAGAAGCCACTTGAGGTTGAGGAACACGTGTGATGAGAAGAAAACAAAAAAGGGGGGGAAGAGTGAATGTCACATGACATGAACACCCCCAGCCACTAACTCCCTCCATGCAACTGTCATGCTTTCATATCTATCAATCAATGTTACAGACCACGACAACTTAGCATTCATAACGATACGGACACGGGGTTTTTTTTATACATATATATATGGTCATATATAGACGATACATATGACCCATGACTTAATGCTTTTGCCTCTCTCTCTCTCTCTTGAATCTCTTCTTAATTTGAAGGTATATACCCTATCACGGTAGATTCATTCTTGTTTATTTTGTAACGAGTTTTGCCTCTTTTTGTTGTTTGTTGGGGAATATTGTGATGAAACTCGGCTCGAATCTGTAACAAATCTCCCTTATGTGACCACATTGAAGAAAAATGTGTTGGAATTGGGAATATAGACCATATTGAAGAAAACTGTGCGCCACATGCATTTGCCGGTCTCTTCTCTGTCTGAGGACTCCCCCCACCGACACATGCTCCGTCACTTGTTTTGTTACATATTTTCGTAAAAACTCGGTTACTTTTATATCAAACATGGTATTGTGGATTAATTAAGCTACAAGTGGCAACTTCAGAATTTCAATATTAATTGAGGAGATCAAATTTTCACCCAACAGAAATTTCCATTTGAAACGGTTCCAAAACTGGAGCCTAGACCGCTCCACACACACACACCATCACATAAGGAAAAAAACATAACCTAGCAATAAAAACACAGAACACACACACACACACACAAAACCCCTAGCGATTCTTGAAAATACATATCCCCCGAGCCATTTTCTACTTCGTCTCCACGGCGACGGCTCGCCACGGGCGTTTCATCTCACAAGACAGCTTCAAAACCTCGGCCAGGTCCACCGGCTCGCTCGTCTCCTCCGCCCACTCGAACCGCCTCACCAGCTCTGCCAGCCACCGGGTCACGGTGGCCAGACCCATGTTCTTCCCCGGACACGCCCTCCGACCCGCCCCGAACGGCGCAAGCCTCATGTCCCCTCCACGCACGTCCACGTCAGCGCCTTCCCCGTTTAGAAACCTCTCCGGCTCGAACACTTGCGGGTCGCTCCACACCCTCGGGTCGTGCGTTATGGCCCACATGTTGACCATCGCGGTGGTCCCCGCCGGAATCACCATGCCGTTACTGAGCTGGACGTCCGACGTGGACAGCCGAGCCCACGACAGCAGCGGCCCTGGTGGGTGCATCCTCAGTGTCTCCTTCACCACCGCCTGCAAGTACGGGAGCTTTGCCACGTCAGCGTCGGCAATAGGGCCGTTCCCCACGGCGCTATTGATCTCGTCACGTAACTTGGCTTGCACGTTAGGGTTTATCACCAGCTCCGCCATCGCCCACTCCGTTAACAACGCTGTTGTATCCGTTCCTCGAAAAATCATTTCCTGCATTCGAGAAACAAAATTACGATTGGAACCTTTTTGTTACAGTTATATATATATATATATATATATATATATATATGTATGTAACGAAAATTTAGACACTCAAAACAGAAAGAAACCGTGCATGTGATGAATATAGTGTGAACTATGTAATATACATACCCATAAAACAGCGATCATATCATTTTCTTCAAGCTTCTCATCACCATCTAGAGACAACAAAACGTCGACAAAATCTCCGCTGTCACCCTTCTTCCCTGAGTCACCGACTCGGTGCTCGTCGATGATCCTCCTGACGAGTTTTCTGATTCGTGGAACGAGTTCGGAGCACCGTTGGCTTATACGGAACGGGTCGTAAAAGTAAACGAGCCACGGAAGATAATCTGACCAGTTAAAAGCACCCAAGAGCTCAAAACCTTCTCTAACCATCGATTTAAGCTCTTCGAGATCCTCTTTCTCGCTCGGAGGGTCATATCTTATCCCGAAAACGCTTCCCATGACATTGTTCAAGGCGGCTAACTGCAAGTGCTTCCTCAAAACGACGGACCCGTTGTCGTTTTGCTCGACCGATATAGCCCTCACCATCTCAGCGCAGTCTAGCTTACGTCCAGCTTCGTGGGCTAACATGCGCCTGGGAGCGAAGAGGTGAGCCGACGCGATCCTCCTCAACGTGCGCCAGTAAGCCCCGTTGGGCGCAAACCCTATGGCTCGGCTGAACATGAGACTCTTAGCCGACTGCTTAACCGGCCGGTCAGCGAAGTGAACCGAAGTCAGGATCTCCCGCGCCGTGCCGGTCTCAGAGGCCACGACGACCGGCGTCGAGCCCAGGCTAAGAGCCATGAGATCGGTTTCGTCTCTGCTCCGAGCAAAGGCGTCTAAAGTCCGGTGAGCTAAGCCGCGGCTTAGTGTGAAGAGGCTCCCGAAAACGGGTAAACCCCGAGGGCCCGGGATCTTGACCCGACCCATCCGGTTCCTGCCGTTCTTCCACGCGCCACCGCCACCTCCGGCGAGAACCCATGTGAGGAGATAGAGAGAGACGGCAGCGACGGAGAGGGAGATGAGGACGTGAACATCGAGTAGGTTTTGGGTTCCAAAAACGGCAGGTAGTGCGAACATCCACCAGCTCGTTTCTTTTGACACCAACTTCACTTCCATATTCAATATTTTTCCCCCTTGAAGTAACGAAGGAGTGATAACAAGTTGAAAGAGAGAAATATTATAGGACTATATAATTGGTGTCTTTGTGTATTGAACGTGTGAGATCGGTTGATAAGGAAAATATAGAGGTACTATATACATATATATATACCCTTTGATATTTACATACATACTTGTATATGCGAATGCATATATATGCAGGTGTGAATGATATTTGAGTGTTGAAGCAGTAAGACTATACGTCGGTTACAATAATATCAATAAAAATATTGATGTTAAAGTATGATAGTTACTACACGATAATTAATGACATAAATATTATTTATATGATGTAAATGAAGAGAGGAGGTCGAAATTCACGTGGAGGGAGGAGGGGAATCGCATGAAGGTTTGGTGTGGAATGAGAGATGTGTGTCTGACGTGGGCGTTGATGAAAATGAATTCTGCATTTTTCTCCATTTTTAAAAAATATTTTTACTTTATTTTATTATTATGCAGAGAGAGAGAGAGAGGGAATTTAATGAGACCATAGATTTTCGGACAGGGGAAAACAAAACGGCGAGCTACGTTTATATTTGATTGATTGGCGATGGTGGTGGATACTGCTTGCATTAAATTATCCGATACGTACAAAATCTACTCAATCTCCTTTGGTCTAATTAATTAAGTTGTCTTAAACTATGTGTATTATATATATATATACGTGAAAGAGAATATATATACATCGGATAGAACCGTTATTATTGAGGGAACCATAACGATAATTATCATTCTGAGATAATTAACAATTTTAAACGTTTTTTTTTTCAAGTAACGTATTTGTAGTGCCATCTTTGTGATGAGACTTGTCCTAATTGGTATATCAATTGTTGTTATATCGACGGTTTTCATATTTGCATGCATGCACCATATGTATCATGAATAACCATATAGTTACATGCATCAACCTTATTATACGCATTTGAAGCTCCTCTTTACATAGTACATACCATTCATTCCCTCTGCGTACATCTAGAAACGCTGATGAATGAGAGATGAGGGGAAGTTTGACAGAGAGAGAGAGAGAGAGAGAGAGAGTAAATAAATATATATTGGGGGGAGGGCCCAAATGAAGTGCACGCTTTCCTACTATTCTCCATCATCGTCATCATCATCTCCATTCCTCCATGCATGCCCCCATCTACATACACGTATACGTATACTGACACACACGTACATACGTACATGCATGTCCTTCCCTCTCCCTCGGTACATGTATCATGCATGTACCAACATAGTTCTACGAGACAAATCCAACATGACTCGTGTTTTTATCTGACAACCATCAATTTGACCTTTTTTTTCTCTACCTCTCTGGCCACAGCATCGATATCACAATTTACGCAGACCCATCATAAATATTTATACGCCACTCACCACCACCACTAATAAATCTATAGTAGTTGGATTTCTCTTACGAAATTCGGTGGTATATTGAAATTAGTAGACCGTCTGTGAATGTATATACGTGTGTATATACACACACACACGCATCCACGAATGATCCATGGTGAGGACAGTGTGTTGCACTAATCCATATGATGTATTAATATCATTTCAATTCTAATAAACAAACTGGTTATAATGTTAGAAAACATCGTAACCGGTCCACCGTTTACATATTGTTCCGACAGTGTCACTGGTCTGCTCGTTATATTAAGTATGACCCAATTATTAGGTTCGATTTCAAGCCCATCTGCACTCACACAACTTTAGGATAAAGAGCCCAAATAGCCTTCTTCGAATGATATTTTCCTATAGTTAACTTAAATATTGTTTGCAATTTATACCACCCGTCCCCTTTGAAATGGGAACATATTTATTCTCTAATCTAGATATATACAATTATTCATATAATTTTAATTGCCATTATATAAAGGTTAGTGTTCTTTTTTGGGCAAATCTCAAGCTATACAAACAAGACTATACTTATAGTAAAATCTAAAAAGTTGTGATTAATTCTCTCGGATATTCTTCTTGGCACAACGTAAACTAAATTACTTCAGCCATAGAGATAATTATTTACTATAAACACCGATTCTGGTGAAAAAAAAAAAAAAGTAACTCACTGCATTTTTTTTTTTGACAATACATAAATCTCTAGCGTCATTGAATTGGGGATTTTGGCCGTGGAATCGCATTGCCCGTGAAAATGGTCCCATTTCAAGCCATTCAGGCTTTGACACAGCAGTTGAAGTAGCTGAAAATGCTTCTCCTCGTCTGTTCCATAACCACACATCAATTAACGACCCATTTTAAAATTGAAACCCTAAACACAACTTTATCATATTATATATTGATGAATTGAAATGGTCCGTTAATTGTAATAATTATAACGGGGGACCAATTCAGACATCGGATCTGTTGCTTCGTTGTTGTTTTATAGCTTTTTTTCTTCTTCTGATTTACACGATCTCTTATTTCCACATGTCATTTAAGAATGTCTTGTAAAGCCAATATAGTTCGGTCCACATGGTGGGTACCAAAATGAAACCTACCAACAGAAAAAGCCATAAATTATTTTCCCCGTTAAAGATTACTTTCGTGGAAAGAGATCACCAATGTAATACGTAATTTCGGTAGTCATCCTATCAATATATATATATATATATATATATATATATATATGTATATACGACCAATTCCATTTCTAGAAAACGATAACCATTTTGCTATTACTAAATTTAGACTTTATTTTCAATCTACGTAAGCACATAGGTTATAGACCCGTGTGGACCGCACAGAGGGGACCATGATCTAACATTTTTTGTGGACTAACCATATATTGTCACAATTTAAATCACTAACCTAATCGAGAAATGAAACGGACCCGCAAGCTTGAATGGACACAACTAAGCCAAGATATTCAAATCGAAACTATCAAGAAGGAAAGAGCAATATAATGAGAATCTAAGGAAAGAGTTTAAATGAATCTTACGGAAGGAGAATGTGGGTGGTGATTATTATTGTCGACGTGATGAACTGTCGTCAGCTTAGCCGCGGCGGCGGCGGGTTGAGGGCCGAGAAGGTCTTGGTCGTTGCCGAGACTGGCTCGGGACGGATCTCTCTTGTTCTGTTTCCTCATCTCTCTGATCTTGGAGAAGTCCATCGAGTAGTCGGGCATCACTCCCTTCTGGTCCCAGTCTCCGAACTGCGGTACCGATAACCACGGAGAGTTTTTCTGCAAAGCCACCACATGCATCAATATCGAGTCCAATCATGATCTTGATCTTGATTCTTGAATATCATAACTAAAAAAAGGTCATATCCCGAGAGAAGAACTTCGATCTTGTTCTTGATGTTGGGGAGCCAAAAAAGGCCATGCATGCATCATTTAAAACCCAGTTGAATCGTGAACCATTTCTCCCTCTCCCGAGAAAATTTTCTCGGGAAACAGACAACACAGAGGGGCACACAGAAAGGAGAGACGAGACATGGGTCTGAACGATTTTACCTCCTTTCCGTCTTCCATCTGATCAAATCTGCAGAGAGAGAGAGAGAGAGAGAGAGAGAGAGAGAGAGTAGTTTTTGCTCTGAGTTTTTTTTTGGCGGTCGACAGTCAATTCTTCAAGCTAGATTGTGAGTCAGAACGATTGGTATATAAAATGTCACATAAAAATGACAGCTAGATTGGTGTGTGTGTGTGTATATATATCGAATTTTATATAAAAAAAAAACCCGGAAAAATATAAACAGATAACGTTGAGAGACCAATAATGCTTGTATAGAATAGGTCTAGATATTGCGAGTGAATTACGATAATGCCATTCAGGGGACACGCTTTGTCCGTGTCCTGCTAATCAGGTGTGTACGCCTTTGCCTCTCCTTTCGTCTTTTTATCCTTTCGTTGCATCCACACAAACGAATCTCATGTCAGCCTTCCTAAACGACATCGTTTCAAGCTTTATCATTAATCTTTTCTCTTTGTATATTTTATAACACAAGATATTTGCAGCAAATAGATATGTTCATTTGAACTAAAATATATATATTATATATAACGTAGTTATCCGAATCAAACTGAAACCATATTCCCTGTTCAATACATGGCTACAATCTCAAACTCAAACCGATATTTTATTTTATCTGAAGTTTGGAACTTGACTGATAATTTCGTTTTCTGATTTTTTTTCCTCCACTTGAGAGACTTTAATTACATGAAATTGTTAGCAGCTTCTAAATATATATATAACAAATATACACATTATTCCATTTTTTCACGTAAGTAATATAAATTTTGAAAATATTATCACCTTTCCATAATAATGATGATAAAACTTTCAAAGTATAAATATTGTGTTTGATATTTCATATTATTATTTTTAGGATATCAAAATTTCGATAATGATTCAAATCACATTTATTTCGGACGTTAGTATTTTAAAATTCATATATATATTTTTTTTGTGGAAATTTCACCGACTTACTATATTTATATAACTGAAAAAGAATTAATCAATTCATGGAAGTGTGTGTCGTCACGGGATGCATCCTTAATTTAATTATTGGGCTTCATGTCATCTTATCTTGGTAAGTTGTTAAGATCAGATCCTTAATGTAACCCAAAATGAGCCCATTACAAAAGTCCATTATTGATAACATTTCTAGGCCCATTAACACCGCGACTTTTCCTTACCCCATCGCTAATTGACATTAATATAGTTTTTACTATGTATTTATCTTTTCTCCACGTGGATGCTTCATGATGCGCCACGTGGCAGATAGTGAGACCCTCATCGTCAAACGGCCTCTCTGCACCACAAAGCTTAGATATCCTCCTATCTTTTCCTCCGCTCCACATATATTTCCAATATTACTGTTCCAATTTTTCTTCTTCTTTAGTTAATTATTTAATTTTAATTCTAATTATGCATCGGAATTAATATTCGTAGCCTTTGGAATATCATGATATACTACTTTCCAGTAACACTTTTTTCGTGTATTTGAATTATAGAAAATATTACCAAATTTTGGAAATAATAACATATATTGGATTAATCGTTCGGACGCTGTGGTCGGAGCTCGAGAGATCTTCCTCTGCTTACTCGGTGGAGAAAGACTCTCTCGGTGGTCGTGAATCTTGGCGTTCGTCTTCAATCCCGCATTTTTCTATCTCGTCTCTTCCATTTTCTCGTTATCTAAACATGGGTTTAACGACGAATCTCCATCGCCTCGACCTCCGTTCGACCTTCTTCACTGGTCTCCGTCCATGCCCGTCGCCGATACACTCGAATTCCATGAAAATCTCTTCGGTTTCTAACCCTAGACGCGGAATCTCTTGCATCAGAGCCCAAGTGTCCACCATCAGCGTTGAGTCGTCGGTGAAACAAGAGGAATACGACGTCGAATCGCTCTTCTCGACCGGAACCACCGATGATTTCGATCGGAATCGCAACAACAGGCAATCCAACAGTGGGGCGTCTGGGGTTTCGTCGGGTGTGAAGCTGGAGAACATAAGCAAGAGCTATAAAGGCGTGACGGTGCTCAAGGACGTGAGCTGGGAGGTGAAGAAAGGGGAGAAGGTCGGACTGGTCGGCGTGAATGGCGCCGGCAAGACGACCCAACTGAGAATTATCACAGGTCAGGAAGAACCCGACTCGGGAAACGTGATAAAGGCGAAGCCCAACATTAAAATCGCCTTCTTGAGTCAGGAATTCGAGGTTTCCATGAGCAAGACGGTGAAGGAAGAGTTCATGAGCGCGTTCAAGGAGCAGATGGAGATTGCTGAGAAGTTGGAGAAAGTGCAAAAGGCGATAGAAAAATCCGTGGATGATTTGGAGCTGATGGGAAGATTGCTGGATGAATTTGATTTGTTGCAGAGGCGAGCACAGGCCGTTGATTTGGACGCCGTCGATGCGAAGATCAGTAAGCTGATGCCGGAGTTAGGGTTTGCGCCAGAGGACGCAGATAGGCTCGTGGCATCGTTTAGTGGTGGATGGCAGATGAGGATGTCACTTGGGAAGATCTTACTTCAGGTATTAAGTTTCGGATTTTGCACTTCATGGATGGAATCATTTGCTGTAATTTTGAATTCTTGGCTTTTCGATCAATTTGACGTTGCACGTTAGGGATCTTGACACTGTATGGTTGTAAAGTTTCATGCTTTAATAGTTTGACAATCTCATTTCATTTGGTACGCTAACCGTTGAACATTTCGGGGTTAAGACAATATGTAAACTAGGAGGCAAGTTACTCGTGTCTGGTTTAATGGGCTTTGCTGCCGTGTGCTACTGTGAACAGGAACCGGATTTACTGTTGCTGGATGAGCCCACGAACCATCTCGATCTTGGTACTATAGAATGGCTGGAAGATTATTTGAACAAGCAAGACGTTCCTTTGGTGATAATATCCCACGACAGAGCTTTCCTTGATCAGCTCTGTACTAAAATCGTTGAAACTGAGATGGGTGTGTCAAGGACATTCGAGGGCAATTATTCTCAATACGTAATATCAAAGGCCGAGTGGGTTGAAGCTCAGAATACTGCATGGGAGAAGCAGCAGAAAGAGATTGAAGCAACAAAGGACTTGATCAGCAGGCTGGGTGCCGGGGCAAATTCTGGCCGTGCTTCTACTGCAGAAAAGGTTATCTTGCTGAAGCAAATCCTTATTTTTCGTGGCATAATAGCGTTCACATCCCTATTCTTGCTTGCTGCCCTTTGTGTTTGAGTTCTATCTGGAAAATCTAAGATTTTGTTTCTCTTTCGTGGCTTGTGAAAGAAACTGGAGAGGCTGCAAGAGGAGGAACAAATAGAGAAGCCGTTTCAGAGGAAACAGATGAAAATCAGGTTTCCAGAGCGTGGAAGAAGTGGAAGAATGGTAGTAAATATGAAGAATCTCGAGTTTGGTTTCGAGGATAAGGTGAGACGGTAGGATATAAGCTGCTGCTTGTAAGAGGTTGTTGGATAATTCCTTCTGTGCCCTGTCCTTTTTTCCTGCTTAATAATTCCTTCATTACTTTGTAAACCAGATGCTATTTAAGAAGGCAAATCTTTCAATAGAAAGAGGAGAGAAAATTGCAATTCTTGGCCCGAATGGCTGTGGCAAGAGTACATTACTGAAACTGATTATGGGTTCGGAGAAGCCTGTGGGAGGTGAAGTTATTCTTGGGGAGCACAATGTATTGCCAAACTACTTCGAGCAGAATCAGGTCTTTTTCAATCGTAAATCGGGTTTCTCACACAGAAATTCCAAATGGATAAAAGATTTACGAGCTAATTGGCTACATCTGGCATTCCTTTTTATTCAGGCAGAGGCCCTTGAGCTGGATAAAACAGTGCTTGAAACAGTTGTAGAAGCTGCAGAAGACTGGAGAATTGACGATATAAAGGGGCTTCTTGGGCGTTGCAATTTCAAAGCTGACATGCTCGATAGAAAGGTCTCTCTTCTTAGCGGTGGCGAGAAGGTATACCTAAGATTGAAACTAAGAATCTTGAATGGCTTTCTGGTTTTCTTGTCCTTTATGGTTATGGACCTTATTTTATAGCTTCTCCATGATCTTGACTCCTAGGCTCGGCTTGCTTTCTGCAAATTCATGGTGAAACCATCCACTCTACTCGTTTTGGATGAACCCACCAATCACTTAGACATTCCCTCGAAAGAAATGCTCGAGGTTTCTATTCCTACCTCTCTCTCTCTCTCTCTGCCCATATAAAGGCAGTGGCAAAGTGTTCATGGCTGCTGACTAAGGCTTTAACACTCTGAATTCTCTCATCAGGAGGCGATAAACGAGTACGAGGGCACGGTCATCGCAGTCTCCCATGACAGATACTTCATTAAACAAATCGTTAACAGAGTCATAGAAGTCAGAGATGGAGGGTTACAAGACTATGCAGGCGACTACAACGTAATTTTCTCAGTGTTCTCTATTATTCTGTATGGGACCATGCAAATGGTGATGATATGTTCATCCTAGATATGGTAGTTTACACTGTAATGGTAACACTATGAATGAACTGGCATGTGAATGTATCAGTATTATCTGGAGAAGAACATGGAAGCAAGAGCAATGGAGCTGGAGAGGGAGGCGGAGTTAGAGGAGAAGGCTCCAAAAGTGAAAGCAAAGTCGAAAATGTCAAAGGCCGAGAAAGAAGCGAGGAAGAAGCAGAAGATGCAGGCTTTTCAGGCTGCTAAGCAGAAATCTAAGTCCCTTAAGAACTCCAAGAGATGGAAGTGAACTACTTCTTCCTTTCACCAGAAGAGAGAGGAGAGCAGAATGCTTTGTAGTGAAGAGAAGTAAATGGTCTATTTGTATATAGTCCTTTCCCATAGCAAAAATGCAGGTTGTGTCCATTGCTATTGGTAGAAATGAGATACTGCATTCCATATTTGGACACATTATCAAAACACCAAATTCCACTGTAAATGGCTTCTTTGAGCAAAGCCCTTCTTCAGAGTTTGTTCTTGGAAATTTCTCTTTTGAACTTTCCCACTTCAGCAAAGGACAAGTTGTAGACTCTTCTTATCAAATTAATCCATTAATAATGCAATAGTTTTTACAAAACACTGAAAAGAAAACCCCCAAAATCTCATCTCTCACAACATTTTTGTTATAGTGAAGGTGAAACTTTGAAGATCAACCACCATTTGCAGAAGCCCAATATGCTTCAGTCTACTGTGTACATAAGACAACAATATCATGTCCAATCTATCATCATTCAAATCTCTTGATGAGGGAGAGATCGTTTAGCATCTTCTCGATAGCTTCATCGTCGTGAACTCGTCCCTTCGTCTGAACAAACAGAAGTCGACACTTATCTCAGAAGAATGCTCAAAATACTAGAATGCTGTCTTGTGGGTGTAACTGGAGAATGCAAAAAAAAGACTTTTTTTTACCTTAAGAGAAGGAACCATGGCAACAGCTTCCTCAACAGTTTCAGGACAGAGGTTTCCAAGAACACAGAGCTGTTCAGAGAGCAACCAACAAAAACGGCTAAGCATGTTTGGTAGTTCCTTAGACGAGAAAAATCAGATCAAATAGATTTTACATCACCTTACCTCAAATTCCGTTAACTGGTATCTGCTCAGGATTCTATTAGGCTTGAGTTAAGGTCAAGAGATGTTCAAGAGAGAAAGAATGATATTAGACCAATTTTCAATGCTAACCCACAAATTAGATGAGCAAGTATTTGCAGTAGCAAATAACAGACACTGATTCTAAAAGGGGCATTTGCAAAACTAGGCCATCAAGAGATGCATATATGTGAAAAAGAAAGCACAAGTAAAACTTCAAAAAGGATACTCCCGAACTTGTCGTACAGCATCCGGATTCTTGTAGCGGCTAAAGCGCTTCACATACTGTAGGGACTTCTCAAACACTCTGCAGTGTGGAAAATAAAAATTATACCCATGAGAGCAGGCAAAAGGGCCGATTTCATGAACATTATGCATTGATCCATCAGCGAGATCCCCAAGATAATCGAGAAGGATAATGTATTTGCGTAAGCAAATAACAGAAACGAACATATTTTTGGTTCAAAGAGAATGTGCAGTTGTCAAATCCTCAGAAAGAGGACTGAAGCAACCATCATGAACGCGAAATATAAGATTTGAGCATACTCAGGATGAATACGGATGCAAGAAACAGTCTTGATATAAAAATCTGAGAGCCCATCAGGCGAATCAGATTAAGACAGTCAAGTAAAGAATCAAGGATTTAAAAAAGACACAAAGCAAGATTCTAATGGCAAAAAAGTGAGGAGGACCGAATCAAAGTCGGGTTCTTTCGCATGATTTCTGGCTATCAAATCGGGACTTATTTACCATGGCGCAAGAAGGGAAATTACTCACTGAGAAACTTGATTCATGGGATCTTCAGAAATCTGCTGAAGCTGCTCATACTTGTGCTCCAGAATCAGAGCGACTTCGCAGTTCATCAAGCACTTTGCCTTGAGAAACTCTACACCAAACACGGCCAAAGAAGGTTCAATAATTTCAGTGCGGAATCTCTGCGGCGTCAGACTTGTGTGAAATGATTACCGAAAAGGCCAAATCAAAACCAAAATCGACCCAAATCGTTCAGCTTGAGCAGAGAGAGAGAAAAACCCTTACTTTCCAAATTCAAACGTAAAAAGCAGCAATACTGGAGAAAGAGAGAAAGGGGTACCATCTCCGATCTTGAGCTCGGCGGCGTTTTCTTCTTCTTCACCGGACATGGCGACGACAATGGAGGGAGAATCAGGCTTAGGTTTCGACCGAGGAAAAGGAAAGTGAAGACAACAGATCTAATCGATGGTCCTTAGCCTTATTTATAAGAACGGGAGAACCGACTTAAAAAAAAAAAAACAGAAGTAATATTTTTTTAAATAAATTCCGATAAACCCCGTAGCCTAGCAATAAGGAAATTTTCCTTAAAAAACTAGGAAATATTTAACACGTAAACAGACGAAAATCCAGTTTCCACGGGAAAATATCAAAACAATTAAAAAAATTAAAAACATATATACACACATACGTATATATGATGTATATATATAAATATATTTTTAAAATTATTTTTATTATTTTTCATTTTCATTTTTATTTTTATTTTTAAATATTTTTTAATATTTTGTGATGTTAAGTGCTGATGTGGAGACTTAATCTTTGAATGATATTAGTTTTTATTTTGAGTTTTTAGTTTTGAGTTTTTGGCTTTGATTGGAGATGGCTTTTATTTTGGGTTTTTGGTTTTAGTTTTTGGATTTTGGTTTTTAGTTTTTGGTTTTTGGTTTTTGGATTTTATAATATTTGAAAACTCAAAAAAAGTAGCTTTTGGTTTTTCATTGATTTTTTTCACTAAAATGACTTTCCAAGTTTTTAGGAAAAGTAATTTTGTAAAAACTTGAATGTTGTTTTTTTTTTGTTTTTGGATTCTAAAAACTCCAAAAACTCCTACCATTCAAGGCCTTTAGTTTTTGGTTTTTGGATTTTGGATTCTGAAAGTTTATAAATCTAAAAAAAAGGTGGTTTTTAGTTTTTAGTTGATTTTTTTCATAAAGTAGATTTTCGAGTTTTTAGGAAAACCAAATTTCAAAAAACTTGATTGTCGGTTTTCATTATTTGAAATCCAAAAACTCTGAAATCCACCCCATAAACACCTGAATTATTGGTTTTTTCTCCCTCGGATTTTAGTTTTCGACGTGTCAAATATCGCAGAGGGTATTTTTTGGAGAAAATTTAAAAACTAGATGAATATTTTCGTCTATAGAATTTATTTGAATATAAAAAAATATATTAAATTGAGATAAATTAAAAGTACAGGACTAACTGGTAATTGAGTTGGGTCATTAGGCGTTTCGTGGGCCCAAACTACAAAACCCAAATATAATTTCACTCAAAATGTAAAAGTAAAACAATTTTCTTAGATTGTAATTAAATTTATATACATTTGTGGGCAACTTGTTTAGACTTTTACTAGCAATTTCTATATATCAGTTTAATTTTATAACGTATTAATCCTTTATCTTCATTTGTAAAAGCAAATGAAGATATTTGTTTTTTGGTCAAATTTGGGAGAAAGAATAGTTCAAATCATCAGAAGGCTTGAGTTGATGCGAGATACATGGCGCCCATTTCTCCTTGTGCCCTCCCCCCACGAACTTCAACTGCTGTGTTAAAGCTTCTTTCTTCACCATTTTCTTTTCCTTCCTTTTCTTGTCTGATTCAGACATGACGGAATCCACGAGAATCAGAGTCACCGTATGCTTCTTCTTTGTCGCCATCCTGTTCTGCAATCACATTTTCACGGCTTCTGCACAAGCAGAGCAGGAGAAGCCGTCTCTTTTGAAGATCATATTTCGGATATTCGGGAAAAAGTTCCCTCCAACTTCATGGGAACTCATCCAAGCGGCAATCCAGAAGATCAAGATGAAGATTTATCATCCGAATCTAGAGTGAGTTTCACAATTTCTGCCATACCCTTTTGGCATACAATCTCAGTTGTTCTCATCGAAATCCATGATTGCCCTTCTCCGTTCATCCATTGCTCGATCGACCTTCTTCTGCGTTCACTGTCAGTTTCAGAAGCAAAAGCGAAGGGAAGGGTGAAGAAGGGAAAGGAGGAGAAAACAGTGCTGGGGAGATGGTGAAAGAAGCGGCGAAGAAGAGTTTGGAGACAAGCAAAGAGACCATTGAAGGGTCTGCAAAACTGGCGGGAGATGCTGTGGGCGGAGCAGTGCAGAGAACAGCCGAGAAGGTGAAGAACAAAGCCTCGCATGACGAGATCTGATCTGAGAGACATTGTTCAGTCCATCGTGAACGAGTTCTTTCTCTTGCTGATAGACCACCATCAATATGAATCTGTTTTCCTGTCTGATTACTCAAAACACAGATACATATAGAAGCGAAACACGATGAAATCTAGATCAACGATGCACGGAACAATGGTGGGTTAAATCCAGATCAACTGTAAACGAAACAAAAACACAGAGAGAATCTAAACTGAACGAGAAGACGAGAGCCTAAGGCACTCGCTTTGGCACCTTCTGAGACAAATGTCGTTCCAGTTAGGCACTTGATGATTGTTGACACAGACGGTACGGGCACAGGCGTCGGAACAGGCATCGAGCTCGGAGACTCCACACACCGTTACACAAGTGTCGGGAATTGGGTCCTTGGAGAAAGCTCCGATCTTTTTCAACATCCTTTTCGACGTGCAGACCCTTTCGCACACAAATATCTCATCAGAACTCTTCTCTCTTCCTCTAGCGCTCTTGATCCTCCCTTCTTCAGCTCGTCTCTTCTTCATTCTGATGGCTTGCCCTGCGACAAGGGCAGGCACCGCTGCTCCAAGAAGCGACCACCACACTTCCACCATTACTGAAAATGTTGCAGCAAAAAGAGACTAAAATTTCTCTGCGCACGACAAAACCATTAACGCATTACACGATCGGAAAAGCCAGAGTAGAAGTTGAAGGGCGCAAACGGGTTAAGGAAAAGGAAAGGGTGTTTACGAGAGATGTATTCAAATCCATAAGCAGAATCGATTCTCTAAACTAGAAACCGAAACTGTGGGAACCCAGAATCCAACCGGGGATACAGCAACAAATCTCACTTGGGTTTTCTCGTAGGATGTCGAATTCTTACAAAAACCCAAAAAAAGAGAAGGGAGTCGTAAAGGCAGAACTCCTTAACAGCGCAGTGCAAGAGGATTACTCTAATACCATACGGCTCATATGATTACAGATAACTCATAAGCTCAGAGGACCTCCACGAAACAATCATCCAAAAAAATCGCAACTTGCAATGGGTCTAGGGTTTATGCGGAGAGAGAGAAAGAGATGACCTGTTAGGGAATCTGAAGAGTGAAGACCCAGAGGAGGAATCGATATGATCAAAGCGAGAATTCCATCAAAAAGGGAATTGATTTTGCTGCTCCACAAAGCCTAGAGAGCCTTCCCTCCCGTCTGATGTTAAAGAAAACTGCGAAGTCCCTCTTTCTCCTTTTATTAGATTTTTATTTTTTAATGCTGCATTTTTTTTTTAAATCGATCTCGTGTAAAGACTGGAGAAACACTATTAAGCTGATATTTTTTTTATTCATTCATAACCAAAAAAAAAAAATGTAGCAAAAAATGAAAAAGAGCACATCATTTAGCTCTCACAAACATTACATTATCAAAGAATTTGCTACTCTATGTGAACCCACGATTACATAATTCCATCCTTGGCATCAACTTTGCACCCGCACGCACCTCTACCATTGGAACCATTGATAGAGAAATCCAATCTGAATTAAATAAATAATAAAAAAAAAGAATAGAACAACAAAAAAAAACATCCTCTGCATCAGCATTGGACACAGAAGACAAAAGCTATTGAGATGGTTTGAGGTTCAGACGTTAATGTCCATCCGCTTAGACCTGGCACTCCCGTTATTGGTTTCGTGAGCACTGGTAAGAGAAAACCTCGGGATGGAGGCGTAGTTGTCGGGTGTCAAAACAGGTTGCTGAGGATACAGAGTGGGAGGTGGGGTGAGGTTTCTCTGCGCTGGAAGCGGCGGTAGCATGTTGTACTTGTAAGGATCTCCCTTCAAACTGCAAATTTTACATCGCATCAAGTATCGACCCACATGTTATTTAACGAAAGTTACCACTCTAGTTTTTTTTTTTTTACCTTGGCCTTCTGTAAAATTGATCGTCGTCGGTTGTGCTGTCGTCTAACCGCTGTGAAGGTGCAGCTGGAATAGGGGAAACTGACCACGTAGAAGTTGCAGGTAATTCATCTGAGAAGTATCTTCTCCTTATCAACTGCAAACCGAAAAATTTTATTGCTTTTGAGTATTGAGTTCAGGGTTGAAGATATATAGCTGACAAGAGAAGATGCGAAACCATGCGGAAAAATTTGTTCAGAGCTTCCTTGTCGAATCTAGCTTCCTTGGCTGCCTGCATAAGGGCAATTTGACAAACCCTATCAGGTTATAGTTCCGAGATACGTTCGTTATTGCGATGAATAAAACTAGTCCTCACACTATTTTCATTCAAAAGCTCAAAGATTCTTTTATTCACCATGAAAAAATAACAACCGAGATAGTACTCGGTCATATGCTTACAGCTATAAGGCCACCATTGCCGGGAAAGCTCTCAGTGAGAGGGAGATCCTCACTCGACCGAAGCAAACCTTGCTTCTCAACCCACTGACGAGCTGCATCAACGAGATTGCCGCTGCTTCCTCTCGTGCCTTCTTTTGTAGCGGCATCCGCTTTGTTACCGACGATGATGTACGGGACAGGAAGGCCACCCGGCCCTCCAGAAGGAAGAGGGGCAGAAAATGTCCCAGTAGCTGCAACCTCAGCTGCCCATTTCTGCAAGCTTGTTTTTGTTCTTCTCTGGGAAAGATCATGGACAAAAATAACTCCTGCACAATTTAATTCTCAAACATGAACTTTGTGATATAACACTGTTTGAAACAGAATCAAGAAGAGCGGGGAGAATTTGGCGCAGACCATTAATTTGTGAATAGAAAAGAGAGTGGCAGTCTTTGTATCTCTCATGCCCAGATACATCCCAGAGTTCGACAAAGAAGTCCCTCTCTGAGTCACCTTTAATGCTACTTGAAGAACTAGCAGGACTTGCATAAGTAATGTGCTGAAACAGTGATAAAGTAGGAAAGTGAGGAATTGAACTCCAGCTCTTGGCCATTTTGAGAAATTTTGAGACGACTAAGTTACCTTTATCCCAACTGTACATCCAATTGTCTGCGATGGGCGTGTAATAGAGGAACCTTTGACAATGAGATGTACAAGAGATGATTTTCCAACGCCTAGCAAGAGATGCAGAAGAATTCAGAACTGAAATTTACTCAAACAATGCAGACTATGATGAAAAGCAAAAGAAACTTCTTTCCATTTTGTTGTCCTGAAGGAGCAAATAGGTTGACATTTATCATGAACAAGAACAAGCAAAACCTAGATCATAAAATTACGCTCTCAGCATTGTCCGATGAAATACAGTAAGGACCACACCACCAAGCTCTCAACCTCTAATGATCTCCGATATAGATTACATGCGATGTACATGAGATCTGGTCCATCAGAGTATCAGTCCTTGACAGTGCTGATCTCAACAAATAAAAGCATTGAAGGCTCAAAAAAGAAGAAACATTTAGCCGACCATTCACATCAAAATCATTTGCCCACCATGGCACATATGCTAGATGGCTCAAGTTAATCTCAAGAGAGTGAATCCCGATTTTTAGATAAGTAGAACAACAACGAGCAAAATTTAACTTTCTAGTCTCACTAGATCAGCAAATCTAGTTAAGAACAATAATTGATCATCTTGACATCTATCACACCACAATCAATCTGGCGAATTGATTTTCTTGAGTCACAAAGGATGACACTAGGATCCAACTTGGAAACTCGGAACTGATCAACACCAAACGGTGAGATAATGGCGACCAAAAGCCTCGACAAATCTAACAGATCCATTACGGCATAATCTACATCAGAAATGAAATCTGATATTACCTGAGTCACCGACCACCAATACGCGGACTTGTCCGCACAGCAACCCCACGTTCTGCTCCTTGGTTGCGCTTTCACGTTCCCTCCAAAACATCATGTTGCTCAAAATAGTAAAATCAGATCAGTATCAGAGACGCCAGTTCTGCTCAAACAATTCCCAATCGTCCTGCTCCAATCAGAAAGCAAAAAGCAACTTCCAGAAACAATCATAGCAAGTCCCGATTCCCTGATCTACTTTTACACTGATAGATTTGTACGATTTATCCACCGTCAGTTTACCAGAGCAGAGCATAACTCAATTCCATATACAGATGTAAGAAAACAATCCCCGGCTCAGATTCTTCGCATTCCTCGCTCGAGATATCCCTGGAATACAATTCGAAATCAATACTGAAGTTTCCAGAAATGATCAAGCAAACAATGGATCTGCGGCCACATACAAAGATTCCTGTATCAACACTTCCCAGGAGAAATCAAACCAAAATCCAAAGAAGCCCCAGAAATCGTCAGCTCGGGTCCTCCTCCTCCCCCTTCCTCGACGTTCTTCTTCTCGATGAATCTAGAGAAAAAAATCGCAAAATATCCTTCCGACTAATTGACAATACAAGTGAACGAGAGAATCTGGAGATGAGATAATAGGATAAGAGACTCTGAATCGAGATTAGGGCTCGAGAATCCTTTCTTCTGCTTCGATTCTTCGAATACACTTTTGCTGAGATTTGATCGGAA
>NW_010960188.1:1131791-1178563 GCF_000463585.1 Tarenaya hassleriana
AACTGTCGACGCATTCCTGGTTCGGGTTTTTTTAACTACATGATTAACAATAATTGATTATGTTTAATTCTATAATTATCTTTATTTATTTTTTCCAACATTATCTTCTCTCGCTTGTATACCCTTTGACTTACGCAGTCACATTACGTACTGATCAAGATATTTCAGTGTGTGAAAGACAAGTACCACATAAATTGATAAATGAAATTTCAATAACAGAAATACAGGAAAAAAATAAGATAATAAATACACTAGAAAAAAACAAATAAACTGCAACATAAACTGTCACACTCTAGAGTAAGTTTTTATGTGGCTTGAATAATTTATTGAGAACTTTCCAATAAAATATTGCATCCGTTGATAATTGACAATTAAACCAAGAAATATCGAATGGTTGAAATATAATGTATGTATTGAATAGTTCATTTCTGTGATTTGTTTGGTTTAAAATCCTATCTTGCAGATAAATAAAATATAATCAAATTTACAAAAATTAATTATTTTCGATTTCTAAACATTAAACCCTTGACACCTAAAAAAACTAGCCTAACATAAGAGTAAAAGGGTCAATTCTATATTAAAATTTTATTAGATCATATAATTTGTTTAATAGATTGATAGTTTCAATAACATTGATTGGACATGTGTGCAGCTACAAAAATCAGGCAAACCAAATGATGTGCGTGGGGAGACAAAGTCCAAATCGTGGTCTATACGTACACAAATATACACATAACGCCTTCACTAGACAATAAATAAGTTAATTATGAACATTTAAAAATGCCGATGACCAAAACATTCGATATGGGCAACTATCATTGAGAGTTTTTTTTTTTGTTTCGGAATAAAAATATTATACAAAAAGCAGCCGTACATTGTTAATGGTGTTTTTATTTTATTTTATTTTTAAGGAGGTGAGTTCCATGAAATGGAAGCAGCCCTTTGGGTCCAGTCATCGTTGATATCGGTGAAATAGACATTGCAAGTGCTCTCGTGATTGTGCACTCCTTCATATGTGGTTATTACAACATCCGAGTCTTCGTTGTCCCTTTCTATCCTCTTCTTCACCGGACAACCTCCACTCGAACACTTGTAGTAATTCCTATATATATATATATATCACATATTTATATGCACATGTCATATATATAGATATGAAAATGATATCACTTGATGCATGATATGATGGCTTTATTGTGTATGTGTGTGTGTATATATTGATAGATGGCCAAATTGTTTCTTTTATAATGTATATGGGTCAAATGAAATCTCTATAGCATATGGTCGGCTTTGCATGCCCAGAGAGAGGAGGATGAAATAAAAGGTACAGCATATTTAATATTATATGTCTCATCAATGATGATGATGATGATCCAACTGCTTTTTTTTTCTTTTCCAAGATTCGTCTTTCAGATTCATCAAGATAATCATGCTCTAGTTATTCCTCGTGCTTCTTTTTAGTTTGAACGAAATCATTATGCATATACATATATACACATGCATATATACACACATACATGCGCATGACATGAAGTTCAATCACTCTGCAACGGATATCTCCAAGTGGGTTGGTAGGAAATATAATAATCATGCATTGCATAATATTGAAATCACTGGATCTACTTAGTGGCTGTAATATATAGTATGATTACTAGATGCATGATTCAATAGAATTATCATCATGAGCACATGATGCTATTATAGAAAAAAAGTTAACAAATTGGTTATCTTAGCACTCGTTAATCATTAACTAATCTCTTAAAACAAAACCCATAAGAAAAAAAAAATCAAATCAATATATAGATTAAATTACCTCTTGTTAGAGTTGTTTTTGACCGATTTCTTGCCGTATTTCCTCCATTTGTATCCATCGTCCATCACATCAATCTTGGATCTCGTCCTGAATGCAACTCTATGGACCGCCTCCTTTTTACTCGTCGTCTCACCTTCTTTACACTTCCTGTTAATCAAACAAGAAAAAAAAATCAAATTTAACTAGTTTTTTTTAATAACCTAAGCTATACTTTGTGCATATATATATATAGATCGGCTATATGCTTACGTGGCTTTCTTTTTACTCGATGTTGCGCCGCCGGATCCGCCGGTCTCGCCGGCAAATGTCTCCGACGACACCATACTTGTCGGAGACGAACTCTTCTCGTCCATCAATCCGCAGTCATCGAACATCAAGTAAGAAAAATCGAAATTATCCATCAACGGATCGAAGTTCTGATCCATTAAATTAGGGTTAGGGTTTTGAGGACCCTCCATTTACGCCCGAAAAAGGAGTTTTATTGAGAGGGATTTGGGGAGTGGAGAGGGGAAGAAAGGGAGATAAAGGCTCTATTGTTTATATACACAGACTAATTCCATAATTTATTTACAAGCTCAATTGTTTATAAACAAAAAAATAAAGAGATAATATTATTAATTTTACTACTCACTTGCAATTTCTAGGTAGATACTAGGAAGCTGCCTCATGCCACGTGTCACGAACGGTGACGTCATGTTTCTGACGTAAGCACAAACGATATAATTGTCCCTTTATTATTATTTCAACGCTTAGCTTTGTGAGGCAACTTTTGGAGTAAACAAGTCATTAATTGATTGCTGAGCCTTGACGGACCGTCATGGAGCCATTATCCTCTGCGTCAATGTTTAGCGTACGATGATAAACGTACGGCTGAGATGACCAGTTGATGGGACCGTACATTTAATCTAACGGTTAAAGATTTAGAAGATGTATGTTGCCTCGGTGCGGTGGACGCAGAGGCCGTTCTTTGACAAAAACTCGAAAAGTAATTATCCTCTTTTTTCTTATACGAAACCAATCATATATTTAATGGCAACAAATAATCATATATATATACTGTATTGCATTTGAAAAGGTAATCAATTGAATATATATATATATATATATATGAATTTAAGTTTGATATTTTATAATAAATTTGTATATATATACATATAATTTTAAGTTTGAACTTTTATTTTATCGTATCTTAACGAGTAAATCACCGGGCCCTAATTATAGCAGCCATGGGTATTTGTTGTTGTTTTTTTAATCTATACTTGCAAGAAGGTTTTGATACCTTCGACGCCTTTGTGAGTTGACTCGTTGACAAGTCGTCTAGTGAGCAGATCATTCATTTTTTTAATAATTATTTTTTCGGCGTTTGGTATTTGTCAATCATGCAGTTATTTCTAATTTGAATGGATCCAATAACCAATATGAAAGATTCAAAGATATAAATTATTATCCTAATGGTCCGTCGTTGCTGCTACTTTTTTAATGAGTTTGGCTGGTTATTAGTTTTGTGCATTCCATGATAATGTATGTATAGTTACATTACAGAAATCACACGCACACATATATACATATATATATTGTGTTTATATGCGTGTGTGTGTGTTAATCATAATGGTCCATGATTAATTTTTTTCGTACATACGTATTGTGTATGTATACGGGAAATCTCTTTAACGTGGCCGTACACGTGCGGGATAAGGATTGTCGTTGAATATCCATGGGGGAAAGATACGTACGGTCTCCCCTTGAGTCAACTGTCTCCTTCTTGAAAGGTCGGACGAAGCTTCATCGTGCCTTTCTAATTTATTCGCTTTCTATTATTATTATTATTTTGATAACGATTCGCTTTCTATTATTAATAATTCGTAAAAATAATGTAACATTGCATAAAAATATTACGAAGCCATAATACAATCAAATGTGTCGGAAATCATATCGAATGGTTCACGGTTAGTACGTAATTGTTTTCTGTGTTGGACTCGATATCATTTCTATCTTTTTTTTTTTTTGAAAATCTATCCATTATATGATTCTAAAAATTAAATATATAATTTACAAAAAAAAAAAAGAATATATAACCGTTGATGTTAATAGCTAATCAATAAGGCAATCACGTGTTCATAGGTTACTTAACATATATATGTGGGGTTAAACTGAAACAAAGTTATAAACATGTCGGTGGTTTTGTGATATATGTACCTTCAAAAATAACATGACAAAAAAGTAAATTAAATTGTGCATAAAAAATCTAAAAACCTAATAACTGTAACAATTAATGTAACATCCTGAGAAACCTGAGGGAATTCCTTTCTGTCGTTGTACTAAAAACTCTCCTACATACGTATAAGATCAATAAATTTGATGTTTCGTGTTGCTGGAAAAAAGTCCGTGTGTATATATGATTATATACACACACACAAAATAGAAAACATAATTCTGATTTGGAAAGCTCCGATGAGTGTCCCTCCATTTATAATTTTGACTTCAAAACATATCATTCTCAGATGGTGATCCTGTGATCACAGTGGCCAAAATTACAATTTGATCACATGTTGATTATATTGGTCATACCATTAAATTTATGGTGATTACACTATATTCATTCCTTATATATCTCATTAATCATTTGATAAAAAATTTAAAATTTAACGTTATGATTATTATGACCGACATGTGACCAAATTGCAATTCTGATCACAATGGTCACAATTGGGAAATAGTATGAATTGAAATCAAAATAGGAAAGTAAATGTATTTTTGATATAATACCCTTCAAATTATTATATATTTTTAAACTTTGATTTCATTTTAAGTGCAATTAATTCTCAAAATCACACATGTATGTTTCAAAAAAAAAAAAAGAAATACACGTATATTGAAAGAACAAAAACTCCTTCAATTGTGAACCCTAAAAGATCAAAACTTGGATTTTTCCTTTAGGAGGTGAAGTATTTCACATGGATACAAAAAGAGACGAGGAATAAGATCTTTGAACACAATGGGAATAAAAAAAGAAAAAGAAAGTAAACTCATCATACTCGTGAAGAAACCAAATATATATGGCGTCTCTCTCTCTACCGGTTGTGCAATGGGTTCGGACCGGAGGGAACTCTTCGCTTCTCGTCAACGAACGGTCCCAAAGCTTCGAATTCGGTCTTTGTCCGAAAGGCGGGCGAGCCGTAGAGATTGCTGAACATCTTGGGTACAGTCGACGGCTTGTGATCGTTCTCTTGATCTCTCGTGAATCTCCCATCGATCCAACTCGAACGTGCAACGATCACAGTTATGAACATGACGAATACGATTCTAACAATTCGTCTCATTGCAAAGTTCGAACAGGTAAATGAAGAAAAAAGAGATTCAAAGATCGTTGACTCTCTCTCTCTCTCTCTCTTCTCGGGGGCGAAGGAATAATGAGGAGAAATAGAACGGAAAGAGAAGGATATCTGCGACATTGCATTAAATAAAGTTAACATTATTTCATCCAAATAAATTAAATATCAAAATCGCATTAAATCCGAATGTGTTGGTGAGATAAAGATTATAATCTTGTATTTCGGATGATATCTCATTGGTCATCCTTTATGTACTAATGTTATATACATAAATGTTATATATATCACGAAATTAGGAGAACTCGTTGATTACGGATAAAAATAAATTAAAAATTTTAATTAAAAGCATGTAAAAACCAATTTGCTGTTCAAGCCAATTCAATAGAAGTGAAATTAAGACGAGTGAGATAAAAGAGCATTATTCTGCGTTTTTTTAAGACTGGCATTTAAAACTCTCACCGAACCCTATTTAATGCCGATGCCATTATTTCCATTAGTTGGCACACAAAACGTGCATTAAAGAAGCTTACTTTTCTATTTCAAAATTCAAATCCATTATCGCCTCTTTATTGCGTGTATAGAATCTATATACCGTGAATTTTTTTAATTAAACATGAATATACCAAAACGGTCCATTTCTAATTGGGACAAATTAACAAGTAATTAATTCTATAAATCCCCCCTTAATGTTCGTTTTTCGAGTATGCATATATGATTAAATACCAAAACGTTCGATCAAGTAATTAACGACATTTAATAATTCGAAGTCGGCCGAAATTATCATGCGAACGCGAGCAAGCCGAGGAACACAAGTCCAAGAACAGCGAATCTCGCGTACACAAAGCTCAAAAGCTTGCCGCTTCCGCTCACTATCTGCACGGGAAACAGACAAGTCCCGACCGAAGCGTTTGTCTTCACGATCGAAGCCGCCCCTCTGAAATCGCAAGCTCGAACGTCTTGGCTCTGCATCTGGAAGTACATGTTGAACGCGTACGAGATATTCCCGATGCTGTCGAGCTTGTTACACGTGGATCCGTACAAGAGAGCCGTACAATCTCCGTGGTAACAAGCGTAATCTAGGTCAGGACCAACGTTGTCTAGATTGATCGTCTCTTTGTTCACGACGCACCATTGCTTTTCCATGTATTCCACTCCCTTCGCGCCCACTGGCATGATCTTACGGCCTTGCCCCGTGAAATCTAACACAAACTTGGGTTGCCCATCATACCTGTTGATGAAAATGCATATGATATATACGTAAGGCCGAATCTAATCTAATGGATTAGTTTGCATATAATTTCGGTCCGAATTCATTGGCTTAAATTACTTAGTGAACAAGTTACCTGAATATTCCCCAATGTCTTTCAAAGGGTCCAGGAAGAATACTCTTCATGTCCTCGTCAAGTAAGCCGAAGAGATACACGTCTAATTTCCCAGGTCTTAACGGAGTTCCTTCGTCGTTAGCGAGTTTCTTCATGAGGCCCGAGTAGAATTTCTCGGCTAAGCTCGGGCTCGCATATATGTGACCATCCGTTGGCCACCCGACCTACAAAATGTCGCAAATTGATGTTCAAAATGTTAAAAACATGTCTTGCATTGTGCACGTATATATACGTATATGGGTATACGATACGTGCCTCCCCGATGATGATCTTCATGTTGGAAATTCCGGCCTTCTTCAGCGCCCAGACAAGCGTGTCGTAATTCGCATCAAACACGCTGTCATAAGTCCTGCCCTTGTCAGTGATAGCCTGACCATTGCCATTGAAGAAAGCGAACTCCACCGGAAAATGTTGGTTCTGATAGAGACTAAGGAAAGGGTAGATGTTGACGGTGAAAGGGTTTCCGTTATCCTTGAAGAAGTTGACGATATCGAGCATGAGCTCCTTCACATCGCTTCTGAAATCTCCGTCAGATGGCTTGTCGGAATCTGAATGGTAGACCTCGGCGTTCTGAGGGATCGTGGCTTGCATCTTGTCTCCATGTCCGGCTTTTCTCAAAGCCTTGTGGATGTTCTTAAACGCCGGGAACGTCGTCTTCAGGAACGACCCGTTGTATGCCGACAAGAACGGCTCGTTCCCGACCGCAACATACCTAATCATCAGAAACGCAAAAACTCATGGAATCAAATTCATTTTACGTGCATGCATGCATGTGGGTTTGATCATATATATATGTATATATGTACTTGATGTTGACGCCTCCATCGCGCATGTATTTGGTGACGTTCTCTTTAACCCAATCCTCGGCATAGCCATAATCTTTGGCAAGGTCTTCGAGCATGTTGTTAGGGATTCCGACCATAACCTCGATGCCGGTCCCAGCCAATGTCTCCATGGTCCATGGATCTGCATCGAAAAGCTTAACCTTGTTGATGTTGTTGTCTTTCAGCATCCCAACCACGAAGTTCGGATTCAATGGATGCGATGCGATGTTTCCCCAATTCACGCCGAAGCCTTGGACCAGTCCGGTTAGGGGTAAAATCGTCAATATCATTGCATTGGCCACGAGCATGGCTCCTGCTCCGGCCATCTTGGCTTTAGACGACGACCCAAAAAAAGGGAGAGATGTTTAGTTTAGGGTTCGGAGAGGTAAAAAAAAAAAAGGAAGATGTTACGGTTCTTTTTTTTTTGGTCTTTTTGGATGCTATTTTTAACTGTAATTTTTTTTATGAAGTTCCTTTTTTTTAACTTGTTAGGAATAAGAATAACCTTTAAATTGTGTTTCTATTTTTAGTACAATCAATGATAGTAATTTTAGTTGTCTATTCTTTTAATGTCTTGGTCACAATTAGTGTATCCATATACTCCGTGTTTTAGTTATATATATTTGTACGACCAAAATGTACAAAAAAGTATATAACGGATATATAAATATTGGGACCCACATGCAAAGTGACAGTCCACGTGGCAGAATAACCGTAGAGCGCCCCCCCAGCTTCTTTTCCCTCACCAATAATCCTTCTTTCCTTTACCTTTCTTCTCATCCGAAAACTTCCCCGAAGAAATTCGGAATCGGAAAAGCGCGACGGCAAACGAATCAAAACCCTGGGAAGAAAACAAGGGTTTGCTCTGATTCAACTCCAATGGCGAAGAAGAGGAAATCGGAGGCTACGCGGCTAGACGAGATCGACCGTACCATGTACTCCGCCTTTCGCGGCGCAGCCAACTCGCTCTCTCAGCTTTACACACACGCCATGTCCCATCAGCGCCTCTCGTTCCTCGCCGGTGAACGCCGCGCTCTGGTTTGGACTTTGTTCTCCACTGGTTTTTTTCATGCCTTATGGGTTTTTGTCTCGGATTCGGTTTTGAATGATGAGTTTGTCTCGTAATTTCCGATTTGGAAACGGGGCCTGAATGATTGGATGATCGGAGAATGATGGGAAACGATAAATTTTGATGCTTGTGATTTTTCTAAGTGTGTTCTGTTTTGGACATTTGCTGACTAGCTCGATTCATAGGATGGTATTCTGTTTTCGGATTCGTCTGGGGCAATCTGGGATTGGAGTTCATGAAAGATGATAGTCGTGGAATGAATCATAGAAGAAATTGATGCGCTTTATACAGAATTCATGCAAAATGGATTGTGATTTCTGTGTTGCTTCAGAAAAAATTGAAACTTTGGACACTGCAAGGGTCTTAACTACTTTCCAGTATTTCATTATCTGTGTTGAATCTGTTCGATTGACTATTACAATGTCCGAATTATCTCTCAAGCTACATGCTCTGCTCTTGTTATTCATCTTGTGGCTTCCTCCGCGGTCAGTCTCGCTGCTTAAAGTTGTGATCTTTCCTCTAGTTTAGTTACAGAATTGTCATCATTGAGCAAAAAATGAAAGAGGTTTCCTTGTATACTAGCTTTCCTGACTTCAATAGAGTTATTCTTCTCTTACTCCTTGTTTTCTGAAATGAGGACAAAGTAAGACTGTCTTGATCACAGTGCCCATGTTTCAGTTGCCCTTGCACTACCTTAGAGGAATCATGTGGCAATTTTTGATGACCTAGCTGATCCTGGTGTTGAATTCCATAGAACTACCTTTGCTTATTGCATGGTTTTTTCACGAGCTTGCTTGAAGTTGAAGTGTCAAATAGTCAAATCGCGATACGTTTGTCATATCTCAGGAGAAACTCCATCAATGGATTGTGAGACAGCAAGAAGAAGGAACAAAGGCCTCAACGGTTGATATTATAGCTTACTTGCAGGTTCTTTCCTTTGCTCTTGTCCTATTGCTATCCTTTAATCACTCTCTCATATGCTCATGTCTGAAAATTGTGTTTACAGACCAATTTTCATTGAACCTGATGCAGAATGAGCTACAATATGAGATAGAGGAGGACCCGATATCACCTACGCTTGAGTTTCATCAGTCGCAACACCAAACTGCTGCGCCACCAAATTCATTCTCCAGTGGCCTGTCAAGCCCTGTTCGAAGGACCCTTCAGCAATTTAACCTAGCCGAGGCAAGTAATCACCATCTGAATTCCTCCCCAGGTTCTGGAAATTCCTTGGAAGCACGCCCAGATGATAGCTCGTGTCAGGATCTCTCTCGGTGAATTCGTGTATCATATTGTCTGATGAATTTGGTCACACCTGCAATACAATTTACATGGTGAGTTGAGTTCATAGATGTCTAACCTCTGGTTCTTCTTGTCAAGCAACTGGAGAGAATCCTTTGATATCATATTACCATTTGATAGAATTCTGAAACCCAGGAGAAGAAGAATTCTCACCCATTTGTCATTTTTGATTTGTGGGTCAGACGACATTTAATGCAAAAAAGAAGAGGTAACTTTGATGAAACAGAGAGGGAAGAGATGGATTGAATTCAAAGGGCCAAAACCTTGCATGTGCTCTTATGGCCCCTCACTCACCAAGTTGTCTGCCCTGCAAATTTGATTTTTTTTTTGTATGATTGATGCTTTGATGTTGATTGATTCGTTCATGTAAAGTCCGAGAAGTTTCTCCACAAAAATCTTTTTTTTTTTGCTTTTAAAAAAAACATAGACGGCCCTCCGACAATTTCACGTGATGAACCACTCGGCTTTGGAACATTTACTTGCATGTCTTGGTTGCTTTGCTTTTTGTCTGAACCAAGTTCGTATCTTTCCAAGCCATTCTACGTCCGATTCTTGTCTATAGCCTGTCTTCGTTTCTGGCTGCACGACGTGATGTTCTTCCTGGCAATATATACATGTATATTCATGTGTGTATATATATGTACTGATCGGTGTGGAATATAATTATTAGATTTGCATTCACATGGAAATTTCTTCAAGTGTTCGTAATTCCGTTGACTACAAGGCAATGCATCGCGATTCCCAAAACACGTGACTATACAAATTACGTGTCCTTTTAGCCACATATGTACATATGGCTGAATGTCTACAACACATGTTCCACCATACCATGCATGTGGTCCAATGTTTTTTTCTTCTTTACAACACATACATATGCATATGTATTGTATATATGGGCACATGTCTGTTTATCTATTTGGTTTGTTATCATGGATGTATAGTAAACACACGAAACATTATGGAGGGGTTACATTTCTCGTCTCCTAAATCTTATATGGTTACTGGAAATCATATTCGATTTTCTTTCGCAAATTATCTTTATTTATGTCAAGTTTGATGTGTGCATACGGTCTCATACGTGACACTATAATCACATTCCTTGAAGGACCACTCCATTTCCATATGGCCATGCATGCATGGACCACTCTCCGATCTCCATAATTAATACATACAACAACAACAACAAATAGACCAAAGTTTAAGTTTTATTACTTCATGGTGTCGGTTCCAATCATGAACCCTTTCAAGCTCATTCCAATTCATTTTTTTGACATAGCTATAAAATTAAAAGGTGTCAATTACATTAACTAAAAAAATGCATGTAAGATAACCTTTCATGTGTATATATATATGTTCCATATCCTTCGATATATATGCTTATAGGAAAAAAAAGTACTGAAGAACATTTGTCATACCATGCAACAATTTCAGTGGAGCAAACATATTTGACTACGTGGCCAACATGTCGCGAGACATCGACGTCAAATCCATCAGAACCTAGACCCATATGTCTCTCAATAACTCCCAAAATTTATCATTCTCATATATATATATATATATATATGCACAAAAAGGGGGAATATAGTTCATTACAAAAATACCAAAGCAAAAAAGGATAGAAAGAGAGAGAAGAAAAAAGAATCTGTTCCCAAAAGATGGCAATTAGGGTTTCCTTCAAATCCATTTTTGTGGTTCTTCTTCTTCTAGTACTCCTCATATATTCTCCTGCTAAAGGTAAGCCATAAACCATATTCTTTCTTTTTTAATATGTAATAAGCCATCAACTACTAACATTCACGCATACGCATGTATATACATATTCATCATCATCATCATCACAATTGACATGTAGAATACGTGTTTCATATATATGCAAACATGTACCAGAGTCCGATAACTCACGGTTTCCTAATGTCGGGTTTTCAGCACGAAACTTGCGAGAAACGTTCAAAAACGGGAAACGAGAGGCAGCGAGGGAAAAGGGCGGAGAAAATCGATCATTCGGAGGAAGCGTGGAGAGCGATGGATTGGTGGATATGGACTACACTGCGGCTAACAAGAAAACTCCTATCCATAATCTAAGATAAAAAAAAAAATCATTTCTTTTTTTGTCAACGTTTGTTACTCGAGAGAGTCCAAAAAAGGGGAGAGCCAAATGTATTAATCCAACAAAGCTTTGTGTAAACAGTTTTTTTTGTACACTGATATAGATGGAAGAGCATGTAGCTATACATATATATATACACACACATACGATATTTTATGATGGTAGTATAGTTATATCCAATACATGGAATATCAATGGTCTTAATCATGACAATTTATGATATCGTATGTGTGTATGTATAATATATACGCACACACAGACATGCATTTGATAAGACAATACGTTTACGTGGACAAAATCGTGAACTCCTCCGAGTATAAGATCACTTGGAAATAGTACATTTTTGTGTGTGTGTATGTATGTATGTATGTATGTATGTATGTATGTATGATATACTATTGTCTCAATGGATCTACAAATATGATTCATAATTATAGTTGCCATTGATATCTCTCTCACTTATGTCACATCTCATGAATCGTGATGACTTTAGTTACGATGAGATCAACGCTAAGCTGTCATCATTACCGGCAGGAAATAACATGGTCAGGCTCAGGGGTTTTATTTTAAAAACAATTGGGCTTTTTTATGAGCCCATATTCAATGGGCCTAATTCATCATTCAAGCCCATTTAAAGGGAAAATGGATCATCGGCCGTAGAATACTAGAATCTGACATTTCTTGTTCAAGGGGTTCAACTTTGTCTTCCTCCAGTCTCTGTGTTCGGCGGCTCCGAAATCTCTCCAATCTCTCTCTCTCTCTCTCTCTCTCTCTGGATTTGCATCACTCTGTCTCTCTACTTTCAATTGGATTAACTTTCTCTGAGGTGATATTCGGTGGTTCGTCATGGTGAGTCTCTGATTTCTCAGATCTGGCGAAATTTTTTTACCATGTTCGAATTTGCATATCATTCTGTGGTACTTGTGATTTTCAGGAGGACAGAGGGAAACTGGAGGCGGCTATAGATCAGCTCCTGAACGAGGAGAAGCAGATGAGGCTCGCCGGAGATGTCCCCGGGACGAGGAAGGCTGTTACCGACATTCTTCGGCTTTGTTTCGAGTCCAAGGACTGGAAACTCCTGAATGAACAGATTGTCAATCTGTCGAAAAAGCGCGGTCAGCTTAAGCAGGTGTGTCGATTTTGTTCGCAAATAATTTGGAATTTTTCTGGTTTGTGGACTGATTTTTTCGGGAACCCCAAATGTTCGATTGGCGTAGCCTGTTCATTGATAGTCCGATGGTTTTTAGTTGTAACTTTTCCTGCTTCTGAGATTACGATTCTCCTGCTTTTCTGCTACTAATTCTCATTGTGGGTTTCGGCTACCAGTGATTTATGAATTGCATAGACCTATTGTCTGAAAATCCCTAATATTGTTACAACATATGAACTCAGAGTCTCTGTATCATGGATTTCGGAGAACTTTAAACTCATGATTTTGGCTTCTCTTGTGTGACGGGCTGCTTTTGAGATCTCCGTTGCTATGATCTCGATTGAACCTGGCAAGTGCCAAACTACAGAGTTTCCGCTGGACTACATCTACATTTTATTTCTAAATTCGGCCATTGCAGAAATTGGTGGTCTTATCTTATGTCATTCGGTGGTTGTGATTGGTATATTCTTCGCTTCCGGGTTTTTTAGTTTTGGTTTGATACATTTCTTGTTCTACTACCTTTCTTCATTAGGAACTAAATCAAGAGTCTACAGAATTGAATATAAACTTGCAAAAGTTCAGCTTTTTCCTGCGAAAATCTTTTTCTTTTTATTGAATTCTCTTGCTCAACTCGCATGCATTTTAAGTTTTTCTTCAGCTAGTAAAATGAGAAAATAATTATCCTTATGGCGAAACATTTTGTGGTACCTGGTTTCTTATATCATATCTTGTGGCGTCTTTCATGGGCTTTTCCTGTATTTGCAGGCTGTGCAATCTATGGTCCAGCAAGCAATGCAGTACATTGATCAGACACCAGACGTCGACACCCGGATAGAGCTTATTAAGACACTAAACAATGTTTCTGCTGGAAAGGTTCTCAGTCAAATAAGCTGGTTTTGTCTCTTGTTCTAATTCTGTCATCCTGCTGACATATTGCTCAACGATGTTTTGCTTGTTTAGATATATGTTGAAATCGAGAGGGCTCGTTTGATCAAGAAGCTTGCTAAGATTAAGGAAGGCCAGGGTCTTATAGCTGAAGCTGCAGATCTTATGCAAGAAGTTGCTGTAAGCTTTTCTGCCATGGTTTTCTTATATGCTGGCTACCTCTCTTCTTCCTAGCTAATCCTCTGTCTTGTAATTTATGCCAACAGGTGGAGACATTTGGTGCTATGGCAAAAACCGAGAAGATCGCATTCATTCTTGAACAAGTACGTACTATTGTTATATTGTCATTGACTGGAAAAAATGATACATATTTATATTTATTTATGGCGCCAATTATCTGAGTCATTCAATTGTTGATTTAAACTCCAAAGGTTCGTTTGTGCTTGGATCGGCAAGATTATGTCCGTGCACAAATCTTATCTAGGAAGATCAATCCAAGGGTTTTTGATGCCGATTCATCGAAAGAGAAGAAAAAACCTAAGGAAGGTGAAAGCATAGTGGAAGAGGCTCCAGCTGATATACCATCCTTATTGGAGCTAAAGCGAATTTATTATGAGCTAATGATTCGGTAATCGCCAACTGTCCTTGCCTGATATATCGTTTTGAATTTCGTTATCGTCGATTCTTTGGGAAACTTATCTGCCCCCACCCCCTTTTCTTTCTGTATCCTTTTAAACTCTATTAATCTGTGAAATCCGATGTTTGCTTTGCTTTGTTCCTTCACTTTACGTGACCCATGTCAATCCTCCTGCTTTTATTTAGCATGACTGGTTCTACTTATTTGAACTAGCTTTAGCTTGATTTTTCCTGTTTTTATGGAGACCGGTGACTTGTTTTTGGGTCCTGATAATGGAGTATGAAATAGGGGCAAATTACTTGTTCCGGTGAATGCATGCGTAAAGCTATCCATGTGAAACACTTTAAGTGTAGATACTTGCTCTCTTGTACTGTCTAATTTCTCACACAAAAATCGCTTCTATATTTACTCTAAAGTTTGATGTATTGTATGTCCTGGCTATTATATATATATATATATATATATAAACCGTTGGATCATATATGCTGATTTAATTTCTGCAGGTACTATTCTCACGACAATGAGTACCTTGAAATATGCCGTTGCTACAAGTCAATATATGATATCCCTTCTGTAAAGGAAAACCCAGAGCAGTGGATTCCAGTAAGGCTCATATCACTGTTTGGATCCTCCATAGTACATTTTATCATTGTGTTTGGATTAAATTTCGTCTAATCATCGAACATAGGTCCTGAGGAAGATCTGCTGGTACCTTGTCTTGTCACCATATGACCCGATGCAATCAAGCTTGCTTAATGCAACCCTTGAAGATAAGAATATGTCGGAAATTCCTGATTTTAGGTATTCTTTTTGTCTCTGTATGTTTGATGTTTGGTTATTTTTTTCTCGTCTCATGTACTTGCCCACCTTGTGTTCATAAACCATCACAGGGTGCTTCTGAAACAACTGGTGACAATGGAGGTGATCCAGTGGACATCACTGTGGGAAAAATATAAGGAGGAATTCGAGAAAGAGAAAAACATGATCGGGGGCTCTTTGGGTGACAAAGCTGCTGAAGATTTGAGGCTAAGAATTATTGAACACGTAATAAGAGACCTAACTGAGCTACATGTATATTTTTTTTTTGCATAATTGATACCGTTATTCACTTGTGATCCTTCATGTGTTCTGCAGAATATTCTGGTTGTCTCGAGATATTACTCAAGGATTACCTTAAAGAGACTCGCTCAGCTGTTATGTCTGAGCATCGAGGAAGCGGAGAAGCATCTGTCAGAGATGGTGGTATCGAAAGCGCTCATGGCAAAGATTGACAGACCATCGGGAATAGTATGTTTCCAGGCGGCAAAGGACAGCAACGACATCCTCAACACGTGGGCATCAAACTTAGAGAAGCTTCTGGACCTTGTTGAGAAGAGTTGCCACCAAATTCACAAGGAGACCATGGTTCATAAGGCCGCACTCCGAGCTTGAGCATAGCCGTGGTATTCGCCACTAGGCCATCATCTTCGTATTTCAATCAACAGGTTGAACCCTCGCTCCCCTCTTTTATTACATCATGGTTTGTGGCTTTTGTTTACTTGGGTCTGTCTCTCTCTCCTTACTCTGAAGCTTCTCTACTGCTTTCTGTGTTGTTGGAAGAGAAGAACTTTTAGACCAAATTCGTTGAAACTTAATAGTTGGGGTTTGTACACTGAAGGAGTTTGCCACCTTTCATTTGTTTCTGTTAGGAAATTCCTCAAATCTATTGTACTGTCTTTTTTTTTTTTTAAATCAATGTTTCTTGGTTACCCTTTTGATTAAATTTCTATTTTTAAGTATAGTGAATATGCATGTAAATGGGATGGGATGGAATGTGGGCCGAAATAGTTTGGGTACCAAGTTGCCGACGTCGAATCATTTGTCTTTGCCCTGACAGTAAACCCTCACTCTGCCAAAAAAAGAGGAACCCGTCCTCTTGTCAACTACTGTCTGAATAGAATATTATTTTGGCCTTAGAATTTAGCAAGTTGGTGTCCGAAAACTCGGTTTTGTGCCACAAATCTAATGCTATTTCGGCTATTTTTTTTAAATGTTTACAACAAATAAATTATTAGCATGGACCAACAAAAGAAAACATTTGGGATAAAGCAGCCTAAACCCGAAACCCTATGGCTTTCCCAAATCTTGCATGCCACTGAATAACACAAGAAAGTCCACAACATCGTCATCATCCCGATGAACTGTGATCATGTGTCCTGTCTGACCACTGTAGCTCCGAGAAATACGCGCTGCCCCCCCTGCCACTCTCACTGGCAGTTTCCGGTGGTTGCGCGGCCGGGAAAAACGGAAGAGAAGTTGATGAAGACGACGACAGAGAAGAGAGGATGGTCGACTGTAATGAACTAGAGGATCGCATTGACGGTACTCCAGCTTGCTCAAAAGAGGATGAGAACACCATTGGATCATACATATTCATACTTTGGTGGTGATGATGATGATGCGGCCCCTGAAACGGATGATAACCGGCGGCGTGATCCATCTCAGAACGGTTCACGTTGTAAATCCCTGAGCCGTCGCCTCTCACCATCGTCATCATCGTATGCTGTGAATGTATGATCGGGTCGGACGCAGGCTGAATGGGCAAAAGGGTACCTCCAGAACCGGAAATCATCAACTGGGTCGGCCTCTGTGGCAGTGGTTGAGGTTGCGAAACCGGTCTGACAAGCTTAACGTTCTCGGGGAAGTTGAGTTTAGCCTTGTTACCTCTGAACCGAAGAGCGGCTTCATCGTAAGCTCTAGCGGCCGCTTCCGCGGTGTCAAACGTGCCTAGCCAGACCCTAGCCGCCTTGAACGGGTCACGGATCTCGGCCGCCCATTTCCCCCACGGCCTTTGCCTCACCCCTCTGTACCTTCTCTTCGGCTGTTCCTCACTGGCTGTTGCGGCTGCGTACTCGTACGTTGGACCAGTTTCTGATACATTATTACTCGAAGCTTCTCCAACTGCAAAATCAAAATTCACAAAATAGTTTTTTTTTTTTGTTAACTCGATTCCTCCACCTTAGGAATAATATTGCATCATTTCTATATTTATGAATAAACAATGAATGTTTCGAACAGCTGTATCATGATGTTTCGATATGCTTTTAGTGTTTAAATCATTATATGACATTCCCTAAAGCCGGATTAGAAGAGGAGGCGATAGAAAACGACCCTTGAGGCATATGGAGAGGGAGCAGTGACATTAGCATATATATATATATATATATATATATATATATATATATATATATTGTACAGACAGACATATCTTTACATCTCCATTATATACGTCATCCCTTTAGATTTAACATATTATCGATTTTTTTAATATGATATTCTTGATTTTGTAATAAGAAATGTGTCCTATTCCTATATATAAATATAATTTAGATTAAATAATCCAGCAGAATTTGCCGTGTCAAGATCACGTTTTGGTTAAGATTATTTTCGCACTTTTTTATTTGTTTAAGAGACAGATGAGTTCTGTTAAAGAAAGGTGACGAAATGTTAAAAGAAGCTTAGCGAAGCTCACCTCTTACACTAGAACCGCCGCCGCCGACCGACCAGTAATCAGCCACCGTCAAAGGGGAGGCCGCCGACAACATACCGGCGGTGGCAACCGTTTCGCCGCCGTGCTCTTCCTCTCTTCTCCTCTTCTGCCCGGACGACGACGACGACGAGGTCCCTTCTCCTCCGCCACCACGACGGGACACCACCGCCTCCGCCGCCGGCGAAACATGAACTCTGGGGACATTTCCGGCGACGACGTGAGTGAGAGCCGAGACGATAGCGGACATCTCCGTCTCCCTGGTCAGGCCCGACAAGAACGACGGCGTGGCGTTGCCCATGTCCTCCGGCGGCGGAAGAAGATACATCCACCGGTCAAACTCCGACAACGCCGGTCGATCATCTCCTCTCGCATCTGGTTTCTCGGCGCCCTGATCTTCTTGATTTGCCACTTTTAGCCGACACATACACAGAATTAAGATTAAAAAAAAACCCTTCTCTCCTCTGCTTCGCAAAAGCTTGAAACTTAAACCCACAACAAAAAATGGTTTCTTCGAGGTAAAGAAACCTCTGTCAGACAGGAGAGAGAGAGAAGAGAGAGGATGTTTCGTCAGGGCGAAGGACGAGGTTTCAAGACGGTTAATATAAGAAACCAAGTAAACCTTTTTTGGATTTATTATTTTTTTCCCGAGAAAAAAAAAATGCTTTCATTTCAGCGCCGCCTCTGCAAAACAAGAGTTGTCCTGCTCGTTCGTGTGAACGATCTTTATTTTGAACTTTATAAGAATACGCTTTAATAATATTAATAAATATGCTTAATTTATAAGAATCCCACCTTTCTTAAACACCTTAAAATATAAAATAAATAAAAATGATAAATTAAGTAGCCATATAGACAACAAATTATCTATCCATTTGGGATTGCAACTTGTGGGCCGTACTATTCTATTTTTTTCCTGGTTTTAAGATAAAAAGAAAAATATCTATATAACATATAAATAATTAACCTTTTCGGGTCCGAGATATTAAAATCATGGCAGGCAAGTTGCCAAGTGAACCAAGAAAAAAGTCACTTGGCCAACTTTTACATTTCACCGTCCCGAATAATAAAATATTATTCTTTTTAAAAATAAAAAATGCACTGAATTTAAAAATAAAAAACTCAAGTTTATATAAAATCTAAGTTTGAGTGGACTAGTAGCGAGAGAACATGCTAAAAATATATTTTCATCCTGGATTCAAATTCAAGTATGGGAAGGGGTATTCATCTGAATTTTTCCGGTTTTCTGGGAAATGTAATCGGTTCAAAGATACGATGAACTTTCGGATTATAAAAAAAGTAAAATAAAAAGAGGTGGAAAAAAGAAAATAGGAAAATGGATTGGTAAAATGCAAGGCTTCAAGCGCGAGTCGGTGGTGAGGACGTGATGACGTGGATCTCTTTGGATCGATGTCGGTAATAAGGCCTTTTTGTGCGCATCTTTTATTGAGCCTATTTATTTATCCTTTTTTTGTTTTTTTATTTAATTTAATTAATTTACTGAAAGAGCTGCTCTGTAATGTTTTAATTCTATAAATTAAATTTGTGAACAAAAATATAAGCCAAAAGGTGATAATATATTTAAAATAATATAAACTTTAAAACAAGTTACAATTCCTACACACATATATATATACCTGTGTGCACACATATACATACATATATACATATAATTGTTAAAAACGGTGATGAATTTGGAAACACATTCACACTTTACCGACATTGTTTTTTTTTTTTTACATATTTAAATATAACAAGAAGCCAAAAGGTGGATAATGTAATGTTGTCTGAACTAGGAGGGTCGAATATGCCCACTATTATAGATAATATAATGCGATTTTAACTATTTTGGAACAAAGTGAGAATAAATATTAATAAAATAAATAAAGCTTCGAAAGGATTCAATGATCGATCTTAATACGGAAACCAAGGGCTATTTAATACGTGCCTAACGAAATATTCAACCACATTTCCACGAATTAATTGCACTTCTTATTATAATATTTATTTAATAATATTTGTCTTCAACTTGTATGATGTGAGATATTCTAACATAGCCAAAATTATCTGAGGAGCATGAATCATGTTTTGGATAGCCACTTGCCTCTATATCTGTTGTGTTTTTATTATTACCGATATATTTTTTCAAAAAAATATTTTCGTTATATTTATTATTTTTCTATATTTTACAATTGGCAGTACTGCAACTTGATAGTTGTGAGTAATTAAACAAGTAATTAATTAATTCGTAAATTGATATAATGTGGGACCTTAATCTTGGAGTTGGACGGGCATTTAAATAATGGTATTATTCATTCTCTTTTTTGTTAATTAAATAGAAAAAAAAGGTATTTCGGCCACATGGAAATTCTGTTCGAATTCTACTAATACGCTCCATCTTGTCGTGTTTTATATATAATGTTCGTTGTATCTAAGCATGTTGTTTGCCGCTCGTTTACAATTTTTGTTCGAAAAGATTTTGTTTTATTTTTTTTAATCAATATTCATAATAAAGTCTCTCCTCAGTATATGAATTAGATTTAATTCCATACCAGAAATAAATAAACGAAACCCACTAGTTGGAAATTCAGTAGTATTTTAAATTATTTATAGCTCATTATCAGTATTATCCAATTAATTTTGTTAATCTTTTTGCAACTAAAGATAATATTGTGATTTTTTATATCCCATTATTTTTATAAAAAAAGATGAACAACAGTAAGTATTTTCCGTCAACGATTTTTCAAAGTCAAAATTTTTGAGCACTTGTGACAGACCGTACATGCAATGTCAAAAGTCAACCTATCTTTTTTTTTTATATAAAAAAAATTCCCTTTTACTTGTGATCCAAATATGTCGAATCCGATAGAAGATCACTAGAAGGAAAACAAAAAGAATAATACAAAATTAAATTCTTCTGAGAATTCATCTATGACAAATACTCAAAATATGTTATATATATATATATATATATATATCATTTATGGAGTTCTTTAATTCTTAAATGCGCATCCTTTTTTTTATTTATGGAGTTTCGAATACAGAACGTACGTACAAAAATTTACGTGCAAATAAGGAGATGTTGCAAATCCAAAGCGGCCAAAACAGACATCCATACCCCTTTAAGTGATGTCCAAATGTATGCATTTTTAACCCAACATATCGTGGACGAGTGGTGAAACTTGGGTGATAGATAATTTTATTTTGAGGTTGAATGTTCGATTCCTGACGAATGGAGAATAAGGTAATTTCTGAGTTTATACGGTCCATATACAAAAATTGTTATCGGACCGAAAATTTATCTAGTTAGCACATTCGAAGGATACGGGATCCTCCATTAAAAAAAAATGCATTTTTCAAGTCGACCACGTGTCAGAAGATGGCTGACTTTGGAGAGAATCTAGAATTCCAACACCGACAAGTCAACGCTCACGATCTGAAGTTGGCCACATCTCAATCATTATTTATTATTAAAATAATCAGACAGGAGAGAGAGAGAGAGAGAGAGAGAAAAAACATTCCCGAGCTCATCTTTCACGTACGTATGGTCAAAGATACAGCTTTGACGAGCCGAGTCAAATAATCTAAAACCCATATGCTGAATTGGGACACATTTACTCTATCCCATCAATTGCGTATTTTTTTTTTATAATAAGGCCATAGATATATTGTTAATCATATTTTTATTTATTTCGTTGAACAATGCATGGGGGGGAATTAAACATGTAATTAATACATTTTTTGATTTTTTTTTCCGTTGGGATATAACTGTACCAAAAATACCCGAAGAATGATCATTACTCTTCAGGGTTTATATCCTTTGAGGATGAAAACTCATATATAGACATATTTATATATGATTACAAACACTTATATAATAGATATCAAAGAAAAATAACATATATGGTTGCACGAATAAAATGTTGGGACATTTCCTTCCACACTTGATTATTCATGTATTGTAAGGCGAACTTAATGGACTGCATGGCCCAATATCATAAAGCCCAAAACAATAAACACCGCTCACAAATTTCAATATTCGTGTATAAATACCCACGATTTCACTGAAGAATTACGATTCTGCCAGCTGCTTCTAGATGTCGATAGACAGGAAAGGAAAGAGAAAAAACAAGAACATTTATTATCCCACACAAAAATACACATTATTGAGTATGATTACAGAAAACTCTACTCTGCAATAAATGTTTGCCGTCACTAATACATGTTTTTATACGACAATATCAAATAACCCAAAAGTTACAAAAATAAATAAATAATAATAAACACAAAATAAACTTCATCATCTCCAACTTCCTCCTCGCACTCCATGAGCTTTTCCAACTTTGGTTCCTTCGGTTTCTTCTCTTGAATCGTCGAGACACAATTCCAACAGCAGAAACAACAAACATCGTACTCCTCGGACAAAAAAAAAACACCTAAATCTTTTTCATCTCTCTTACCTCGGACACATTGAATCAATTATCACAGTTCAAGCCACATATTTCGAGGACCGGACCGTCTTTGGAGACGAACGGATTGACTCGGACCCAGAGAAGGGTGAGGATGGACGACAGGAGGATCGACCAGACAAGGATGATGGTCGGCATTCTGTCTTGTTTCCCCAGCAACCCCTTCAGGAACGGATACAGATGGATGATCACCCATAACGCGAAGAACAGCCTCCCGAAAAGCGGACCCCACGAGTCATACCCGTTGTTGATGGCATCCGAGACTCCGACTATGACTCCGATGACGTTGATGATGAGAAGGGTCGTCGGCGGAACCAGAAGGGAAGTCCATTTGAAGATGTATAGCTCTGAGAATTCTCCATCGTCGGCCGCTTTAGAAGTGACAGTGAAATTTGTGCTGACACCTGCAAGAACCTTGAGGAGACCTTGGAAGAGCGCAAACAGATGGGATGAAGCCCCTCCGATCACCCAGAACTGCTCGTTCCTCCACCAGTCATCGATCCCGACCTTCCCCCACTGCATCTCGAGAATTCCCGTCACAGCTATCGACAAGAACAGCGCCATGAACAGGATACTGGCATAGTTACTGATCTGCAATATCACAGAAAGAAGAATCTTCTTTAGTCACATAGATCATATACGGAAGCAAAAGATTGAAACTCTGGAGAAGAATCAAAGATTCTGGACCTCGGGAACGATGAATTTGCCAGTGAGAAGACAGATAGCCGGGAGAGAACAGTAGACTAGAAGCGGGATGGAGGTCCATGGATAGACAACAGAGTTTATATACGACAATCTTTCCAGCCATTTCAATCCGCCTCCATAACCATACCAGATAGGGCAATGTCTGCTCAAGAAAATCTCGACCGACCCAAGTGCCCAACGAAGAACTTGATGGAGACGGTCAGAAAGGTTAATGGGTGCTGATCCCTTGAAAGCTGGCCTCTTTGGCATACAGTACACCGATCTCCAGCCATGGCAATGCATCTTGAAACCCGTAAGAATATCCTCAGTAACCGAACCATAGATCCACCCGATCTGAAATTTGACGAGCCCGCGAAATTAGAAACCATTTCAATGATAGAGAGAGAAGTATGAGTTCAGATATAGCTCAGCTTACCTCTTTCCCCCATTCGGTTTTATCTTCGTAGCCACAGCTAATGACTTGGATGGCTTCTCTAAGCAGAGATGCCGGGCTAGCATTCCTTGCCAACCCACCATCCTCCATTACGGTAGATTCCACGAAAACGGGAGACTGCCCGAACTTCTTCTCCAACTTCAATTGCATTGCCTCGGGCGATTTCTCTGCATTAGAACCTGAGTGAAAAGGGAAACAAAATATAAGCAAAGAACCAATGCACGAGAAAAAATGTAAAAAAAAACAAATGATTTGACGGGTCTTTTACCTTCTTCGATGTTTTCGAAGGCGTGAATCTGCTTCGATGCTTCTCTGTTCTTCTTTTTTGTATCCTTGGTCTTGGTTTTCCGATTCTTTCTCGATCCACAACACAGGCAACACCACTTTGGCCAGCAATTGCATGTCTTGCCTGGAGGCTTCTTCTTCTTCGGTGCATCATAACCGTAAAGCGCCTGCCTCCTGAAAACGCACCCTGTCCCGACATATATCGGCCCTTGTAACCCATCCAGACCCTTCATATTGATCTGTTTCGTGATTTAAACAAATTATTAAAGGATAAGTAAGAGCTGACAAGAACGAGAAATAAATGGACCCGAGAAGTAGTTAGCAGAGAATGTATGTGTACATACGTCAAAGAACACGACATTGCGATTTGAGTATCGATCATGCCGGTCTATTCCGTCAAATCTTTGAGGGAACTGAACATAACAAATCTTCTTTCCTGACTGAGGATCCATCATGAAACACATTGCTTCTCTAAGAGCTTTGCTATTGTTGATGTAGTGATCACAATCTACATTCAGCAGATACGGAGCATTTGAGAGAACTCCCGAGACCCGAATCTTCAAAACGGAAGCAGATAAATGGGTTAGAGTCGGGAAAGCTATGGCAGAGAAAACAAAATTTCAAAGAAAGGGTTAAATGTTTGGGCATTTTTTACCAGTGAATTCATGGCTCCGGCCTTCTTATGGTGGTCAAATCCCGGTCTCTTTTCACGAGAAACATAAACCAGACAGGGCAACTCGTTATTTTCTACATCACGGACACCATTTTTCCCAAGGAAGACCTTTTAAAGGAACACAAGAAAGAATCTGGTTAGTTTGGGAGAGAGAAGAGAGAGAGAGAGAGAAAGAGAGAGTGTACAGAAGCTCACCTGAATCATGCCGGGATGATCTCGGACATTGTTACCAGGCCAAGGAGTGCCATCTTGCATGGTCCAGCCTTCCTCAGGCACCTTTTGTGCAGTTGCAACTAATGCATTTATCTTAACCTTGAATTCTTCATAGTCTCTCTGCAGTCAAGAAAACAAGACAAATCTCTGTCTTTGAATAAAATATGTCTAAGACAATCTCTTTTACTTTGGACCAGACACAGTTTAAGTCCCGCAACTAAAGGAAAAGTAAGAATTTTTTTAACCTTCATGGCACGTCGTTCCCTGACAAATGCTGGGTGAACTTTGTTCTTCAAGTAATCCATTTTCTGATTAAAATACCACTCGGGGGCTCGTGGCTCAATACTGTATTTCTTACAGAAAGGAACCCATTTCCTTGCGAATTCCGCTGTTTCAGAAAGGGCTTCAAAAGTAAGCATGGCGGCACCGTCATCAGATACATAACAAGCAACCTTGTCAACTGGATAATCAACTGAAAGGATAGACAAGACAGTGTTTGCTGTAATGAGAGGCGGCTCTTTCATCGGATCCACTGTACTGACGAAAACATCCACAGCAGCTAACTCTGATGGTTTCCCTTCTTTCTCATACCTTTGAAAAAAGAAATGAAATGCATTGGCAAAGATTATTCTCTAACAAGTGGTATGTCAGAAGTGTAACTCAGTTGCTAGACACCAATACCTCAAGGACAGTCGGTCCAAGTACGTTTCTCGCTCGATAGGGCACCATTTCGGGAATTGATCAAGAACCCATGAGACGGCAAACCATATCTCGCATATCACGGATGTCAACCACAAGGGATATGCATCCTTGACTGGGTGAAGGATCCGATAGTGAAAAAAGAGACCAAGAATCACAAGACGCAGAATAATTAACATCCTGTAAGGATTGATTTTGCTCGACTTGATCGGTAACTTCCTTGACAGAGGCTGCCTGCCTTCGTCCATCCTAATTTACAGAAAGAAAAAAAACCCGAAAACAAATAAATATCACTGTGATTTGTGAAGCATGACAAGAGCAAGATTCTGGAAAATGACAAAGTTGAAAAAGTGATATTTCCTTACATGGGAAAATCAGCTTCATCATCACCACCTTCATGTTTAACCACTTGAAGTTTTTCCTTTTGCTTTCTTTTCCAATCTTCCATCCGATCCTTCCAAGCAACACTTCCATATCCATAAACCGCAATATCTTTCTGAGGTGCCATAGGTCTCGGATGGGCTAAAACAAACAACAAAAACTCTGTAATAATAACAAAAAAAAAAGAGAGAGAAAAGTAACATGAAAAAAAATATGTCAGAGACCGATAAAACTAACCAGCCACAGATGGATCAGCGAGTGGCACTGGATGAACCTTAGTGCCATGCCCCAGTGACGGAGGAACGATAAGAGCATGTCTTTCAGACGATATTTCCATGTCCTGAAAAAGACCACAAATCAAATCAATTACATAGGCACCTGAATAAAAACCATTACATAACACAATCAGTGGAACAAAGAAAATATGAGATTACCTCGCCATCATAAGTCAGCAAGGGAATATGAGAGCCAGGAGGAGCAGAATCCAAATCATATTGTGGAATCCCCGAGTGGTGACGAGAAGAAAGCATACCTTCAGAAACATGATCCGGGTAATCGAACTCATTATCCAGATCATCAATGCCATCTTCTTCCTCATCACCTTCAACCCTTGGACTTCCTGAAACATAATTTCAGCCAAAAATCATCAACCTTTCATCACTATTAGGAGATACGTAAAACCTTAGAGAAATCCCGATCAAGAGCTTAATCTCCTAACAATGCCAAAACACTAATAGTTGACAAAAAGTTCCTCACTTAAGCAAAGGCTCTGAAACACTATTAAGAGGAAAATCCATTGATTACCTTTGATACGTTTGTATCGGGTTTTGCATTGTGGGCAAGCTTGGTTTCCCTCCCTTCTCTCGTACTCATAACAGGGCCGACACACGGGGAAAGCACATTCGTTGCATGCCACAAAGGGCTCTCCATCTACCGTCAGCTCAATCTCATCTCCACAAATTTGACATATCTGCCCGCTCAGTTCTTGAACCGATCTTATCTACACAGAGGAATGCCACCAAACAGGCCAACAATGTAAACATCAGATCAAAAAGACGAATTGGCAGACAAAAGTATATGCTGCTACTTCACAATTGATCCTTTTGGTCAAAATCTTCAGACTTCTAAGAAAATTTCGTCTTATCAAATCAATGAAATCTAACTAGGAATACCAGATTATCTATTAATAACTTCAAAATGCTTTAAAATCTCCCCCGAATCCTACTCCCTGAGAAGCCCCAATCTATACTTAAAACCAAAGATAGCCTTTGATTTTCACCTTAATACCAATCAGATCTCGTTATCTACACCAATTTCTCGAGATTATGAAACAATTTCGCACTTTGAACTCATAGAACAGAGTAAAACATCAATCCCAGCAATCCGAATTAACAGTTCCCAATTGAATCCCCCTTTCCTCTCCCCTGCGATTGAGGTGTTACACAAACACTAGACGATCGAGATATCAAATAGGAGATGAGATTTGGGATTATCTCGATTTAAATTGACAAATTATACGCTTGATCGTGGTGAAATTCAGACAAGTCAACCCGCATACAGTTCCACCGACACAAACAATTCACTGTAACCCAACCTGTACTTTGCTTAAAGACTGCGAAAGCTTAGATTTGGACGAAAACCCTAATCGTTTTATACAGGTTAAAACCCAGATCCAGAAAAAAGACAAAACCTTTACAGCAAAACCGAAGAACCCAGATCAGAAACAGCGAAATGACGGAAATGGGTGCACAGAAGATGAACCGAAACACAAGAAACAAAACAGAATTTCTTACTCGGGCATTTTCATCTGCATTAATCAGGACGAACTCGTTCCTGTTGTGGGAACCGGCAACAAGCCGACCGCCGGTGTTCATATCTCCGAAAAAGACGCTAGAACCTAGGATTCACAGATCGATAGACAGATCCAGATAGAGACACAGAGAGACTGACGATTCCGCAACCGGGTCAACTCAGCCCAACTCGGTTCCGAGAGATCCAGTCGTTCCAACTCCCATCACAGAGGAACTGAACCCCACAACACGCAATAACCAGCGGCAGAGCCGAATCCAAGACAATGGATGTCGGATTTTCTCAAATGCAAAGACGCAATGAACAAAAGCACGCCAGCTTTTTCTCCCGGGCGATGGTATTGAATTGATTCAGCCGCAAGACAAATCCCCTCTCGCTATCCCCCCTCTTAACGAGCGCAGTACACATAAACAAAGGAAGAGAGTTCCAGAGAGAGAGAGAGAAGGCAATGGCAGACAGAGAGAGAGAGAGAGAGAACAAGCTGCAGATAAAATAAAGAATGAAGAGGATGTACAAGACGCGTAAGGGGGAAGGAGAGAGAAAGCGAGGAGAGAGATTAGTGAGAGATACTGAGATTTATAAGAGTAAATGTATATACTGAAAAACCCCCCAGACACAAAAGAAAACAACAGATGTAAAAACAAATGAGATCAAAAGGGAAGAAAATCGTGGGGGAAGAGTTGGCGCTCGTCATTAAGAGCTGGTAATATGGTTGAAATCAGGAAAACTCCGAATCATAATATTATTAATTTTCTCTAATCAAACCATCTTAAATTTCTACCACAACGGGTCAAAATCTTAACTTGAATTTCCATATAAATTATACAAAAAAAACCTGACGTGTTTTTGGTAAAAAGAGGAAAAAAAATCAAAAAATTTCCAGTTCTTGATTTTTCATTCCTTATAATACCACTTGTGAGTATAGTAAAAAAAAATAATACCACGTTTTTTTACCGGATTCCACAGCACTTCTCTTTGATTTTCTTGGTACGGAATGGTTTTTGTTGACTATCTCTGCATCGTTCGTTGACTTTTTTTTTTTCACTCAACGGCCGTATTTTACTGTATACTGTAAATTTAAATGATTTGTGTCCTTAGTGATATTTGAAATGGAACCAACGTGCACAAAAAATGACAAGTTTCTAAATTTTTTTAAAATCAAATTGATAATTATATTTTAAAATTTGTATTTTATTTTTTGATCTTCTATTATTTTACCATTCGTTTAATTTAATTTTGTTTGTCGAATTTTTATTCTCTCAACTGGCCATTATTGTCATTTTGTTTTCTTATACATCCATCTATTGTACACAAGAGACACAATGTGCAATTATTGATACGATCGTATCACGGCATAAATATGTGTATATGTATGTATACGTTTGCCGACACTTGATTTATACAGATACATTAAATAATAATAATAATTTTATATTTTGTTTTTTTTTTGTTTTAAATTTATTGCCCTGTGGGTAGACGAATAGACTATAAATGATAATATAAGAATTGAACAGTGTTATTAAATTTTTTGGGGCATACTTTTGATTTAAAAAAAAAAATTACGTCCAACTTTAGTAGGTTACCATGGAATGCATGTCCTTTCTCCAAGCCCTCGTGCCACATGTTCTTGTGGAGACTGTCGGTGCCACATTTCTTTTTTCTTTTTATATATATTATTTAATATACAAAATTGTGGCATAATTTAATACATTATTTTTATACCATATTTTCTTATTTAACATTCAATCAGAATACATAATCTAACATGGTTATTCCAATTTTAATCAATCATATTTATTTTGCATGTTGTTGAGAATCATGAGGTGAAGAATAAAAAATAATGTGGCCGAGACTAATTATTGATTAATCACAATATAAAATATCAAACTCTAGATTAAAATTTACAAACATTTGTATTTTGTTTGTCTTGAAAATTGATTGGACATGACATGACATGACATGACACAACAGTAAATAATAAACTAATAATATTTGGCAAGCCAACCGCAATTAGGTAAACTCGTGAAATTTTCAATAGTGTGTATACACAGTGATTTGAGTATGTAATGATATGGTAAAGTACCCAAAATGCACTAATTCCATAATTATTATAAAATTTATTTTTATCTGATTATTACATTAAGTATTGTTTCAAACAAGATAATGAATATATGGGCCAAAAAATATCGACCGATATGTGTGTGTAAAACAGCTGGCATCGCGATGGGGGACAAAAAGGAGAAAGACCGAATGCGCAAGGAAGGATCTCTAAGTTCGGGCAGCGGTCAGAGTACAGTAGGGCCGGAGTCTGCCCGTGAAAATTTGCCAGCTCAGCACCAATGCGAGTACGATTCTCTTCTCTGTACTCGCGCTTCTATTGGTTCGTTATCTCCCTAAGATTCGAACTTAGTTGAGAAAACACAGTTTCCAGGTGTCGGTTCGGGTCCCCGGATTGTCGGATCCCGACCCAGCTAGTTTTGTTCTTCTGACACGTGATTTTTGTTTTCCTTCTCGAAAACGATTAAAGGAACAAAATTTAAAAAAGCAAACATTTCAAATGAAAGGGGAGATGGAAATGGAAATACGCAGAGTTTGTAACTGTTTCGAGACGGAGAATTAATAAATATAATCGGTTCATGAATCGGCTGATCGAATGAATAATAATAATAATATTTCTAATGCGGCGATTAGGAAATTGATTCGTTGCGTATGTCTATGTCATATATTTAGGATACATTTCTTTTTGTAAAATAAACAAGTAGTGATTAAGAGAAGAGGAAATGCGAGAAGAACACATGGTAAGACCGCTCATAATGCCATGGTCCATGTTCACCATCCCATTTTCCAGCTCATGCGATTCTCCCAAAAAAAAAAAATAGATTATTCAGTCAAATCAAAACTTTCATTTTCTTTATCTTTTCAGTGGAGAAAAAGGGAAATAAAAAAAAGTTTTCTGAACATAGAAATTAATAAATTAGTTTCTCCAGAAATATAAAAGTGGCTGTAGTTTAGTGGTTAGAATTCCACGTTGTGGCCGTGGAGACTTGGGCTCGAATCCCAGCAGCCACATTTTGTATTTTTTTTTTCTTTTCTTTTCAGCATTGAAATGGGTAGCAATAGGCTAAAATAAAAAATTGAATTTGGAACTAATTACTTTTTTTTTTTTTTACTGCACTGAATGAAATGGGTCACAGCGAAACAGCTGAAACTGAGTTTGGAAACAACGAACAAGCGATTAAGGGCAAAATATTGGTCCTTGCTTCCAAACAATACTTGGAGTTTGTGCACAGATATCCGACAACATGCCGAAATGCCCAAAACACCCAACAACACATGAACGCATTGCCAAAACAATTCTTCACGTTTTCCACACACGAACTGTTCCATCAACTGAAGATGTTATCATCAACTCATCCCTCGGATGGTAGCTTACGCTGGTTACCTGTTGTCCCAAAAGCCCGTGCACACACACACAAAAAGTATTGTTGTTTCCTTTAAATTTCTCATGTAACACACAAATTATAAAGAGGAATAGAAGGACTTTTTACCACTAAACTGTGTGCCCGGAACTTCTTGACGACCTTCGCATCTACCAGATCCCAGAAGAAAACCGAACCATCCTCTGATCCTCCGACTACATGAGCGTCTGAGTTGGTCAGACAACAATCTGTTTTGTATGACTGCAGCCCCAGAATTCACAAATCACAAATTACAAACTCTGGTAAATATTAAGACCGAACTGATTGAAGGTTCCAAGACTAATTTGATGAAAGTTCCAGGAGGTTTTAGAAATTGGTTTGATCGTCTGAATTTGGGGGACTAACCTTGCAAATGTGACCTTTATAATCTTGCAGTAGCTCTCCAGTAGTTCTGTGATTCGAAACATTCAGCAGAAATATGTTTTGTTAGGATAAATATACCAAAGTTCATCAGCAATTAGGGCGGATTTAATGTGTACCGATCAAGAAGGCGTAAAGTAGAATCCAAGCAGCCCGCTAATATGCAGTTGCCATCATTCGACATCGATATACAATTCACTGGCTGGCCTAGGTTGTCGGAGAATTCTCTGTTTTTATTAAAGAAAACACGAGAAATGAATTTTCCCATCGGTCTTATACCATCATTCACTTCTAAGCACAAACTATGAGGTTCAAGTGGCAGATTTACACACCTTCCATTACGAATATCAAATGTCCGCACTGTTCCATCTACACTACCACCTATGATCTCCGTCTTTGTCAGAACAACCGACATGACAGTATCCAGGAACGTATCAATGATCTGAACATCGGTATGAAACAAATTAAAACAAATCAGTTACAGCAAAATATATCACAGACTAATTCCCTAGAATGTGAAAGGAACAAAAATCTGACCTGTACTGGCTCGGTACTATGAGATCTACAGTCCCATACACGCAATGATCGGTCAAAACCGGCTGAGACAACTACAGACGCATAATCATTGAACTTCACTGCATTTACCTGGTGAGATCGTTGTCCATTAACACAAAAGATGCAGCAAAAAGAATGTCCTATCTGTTCTCTTGGACTCTACGTCCTGGAATTTTTCTCTGGAACTGATGATGATGATGATAATGATATCTTACATTGCCTCAAAAACCATGGCAAACAGCATATCTATACGACCTTAGCACTACAAGTTATACAAACATACCTCTCCATCGTGTCCACGGAACTTGCGGATAACACGTCCAGTGGCCACGTCCCAGTAAAAGATTTGCCGGTCACCGCCACAAGAACAAAACTTGGAATTATCCCTGCAACAGGAATAACACGGAAACAACATTAACTACTGCAAGCATAGAAAATTCAACTGCTAGACACAGTGAAACACAAATCCCTAATTCCACAGTCCTTTAGCAATGATCAAACACCAACCAGACAAAGCTTGAAGCTCCACTACCATTTTAAGCTCCAAGCAACGCAACATCAAACACTACAGAAATTAATCTCTTCAAAGCTAGAATAAAAAAATCGATCGGACATCGGATAGAGTTCTACGAACACAGAACGCCGATTTAAACCGGAAAATCATCGGACAGAAGACACGATCAGAATCGAAGTGAATAGATACGTACGGAGTGACATGAACATCGCGGACCTCGCGGCCGTGGGACTTGTAGGTCTTGATGTGGATGCCGCGATGAGGGTTCCAGAGACGGATGGTGCGATCCTTGCCGCAGCTGAGGCAGTAGTTTCCGTCGGCGTTGAACCTCGCCGCTAAAACCGCCCCTTCGTGGCCCTTCAGCACCTGCGCCTCCTTCGTCGGCAGCTCCGCCGCCGCCTCGCTCATCTCCCTCCGCTTACGCAGCCATGGATGAAGGCGCTCGAGCTTCGAAAATATATTTTGGAATTGTGAACAAACGAGTTGGGCCCACTCAAAACTTTATATGGGCCGACTTGAGTAAGCCCAACTTAAATCGGCCCAAAACTAAAAGGTCGATGCTAATAACTTAAAAAATATTTTAGTCGAACAACATTTCTATATAATATAAATGAAGGGCTCACACAAACCCGACCAAACCAGTCATCTCAGAGAGCACTGTGATTCTCAGTCGCCGTCACCGTCTCCGGCGCCGGAATCTACGACGTAGGTGTCTGCTCCGGCGGCTCATATATGTATATATATGCTTTTGCGAGTGATAACGGCTGGTGGGTATATCGTTATAGATTTATTTTTTTAATATTCATTATAGTCCGGTTTTCAATGTTTCCTGCATGCATGAGCCTTTTATTATTACGTAGATATGATCGCATCCGATTTGGTTTGCAATATTCGTCACGTCATGGGATTTTTAGAATTATATTTTACTAATTATTATATATATGTATGTAAGGGGATTGAGTATGCACTTATGGCGATGATACATGCATTACACGTGGCAATACAAAATGCGTGGTATCGTCATATTGACATGCCAACTCGTGAAATAATGTTAAGATCATGCCGACGTGGTCTTAATAATATATACCAAAAATCTAAAAGAGAGATTGAGCAAATATTGACACGACGTCCGAAAACGCTTTATAATAAAAAGATCCGAATATTCAATGGTTTTGATGCCATGTGCGCTGTTTATTACAACCAACGGGCCTATCAACTCATTAGCCAAGTTGGCTAACCTTCATATATATATATATATATATATATATATTATATGGTTTTATTGGATAATATTGAAGGTAACATCTTTAGAATTTGAATCTGCAACGGCAATAACACGTGTGATTTTGTATTGCATGCAGAGTTTATCGACCCACCCACCATTAATTCAATTTTGTCTATTCACAATTTAAATATAACGTTGGTACAGCATTTTTTTTCTTATGCTAATGTTTTATACATTGAGTACGTAGTAGTTCCCAAATGAAAGCATCGGCGTTGAGCCCATCATTGGTATATTATATAAGAAGTCTAAGATAGAGATTTCAGAAACGACTCAATGTGTTTAACATTTTAATTTCAGATGTGACTATATACAATTGAGAGTCCCGTGGTTTCGGCCCATAGATTTATTATAATTATTTGGCTCATTTGTATCCATTTTTTTTAATGTGTAAACACGAGCATATTTTTTTATAGTAATTGTAATAAAATGTGGATAAGCATGAACAACCCTAATCATAACAAGACCAAAAACCAACCCTTTTATCAATAATATATTTATAAAATAGCTTTCTATTTCATCAATTCCGATGCCTAAGTTACATTTTCAAGTCCATCTTTCTCTGAAATTGAAAAGTAAACGCCATTATTGAACACTGTACCTCTCTCTCTCTCTCTCTGGCTGTTCCTCTTCCCCAATCACAACGAACCAAACCGGCTTTGCTATTTTTTTTTTCTCGGGGAAGAGCGCACATACGTAAGGCAAACTCCTTTTTGTTTCTCCGTTATGTCAGGAAAAAAAAATCAGAAAATTTTAATCGGTAAATCTGCAGTGGAAGAATGAGTGTAAAGCAAACGCCGACGAAAATATAGAGCCTCTGGTTTGGAATATACCCTTTTCCCATTTCTTTCCTCTAAATCTTCCACTTCTTTTCTCCGTTTTCATCTCTGCGACCCAAAAGGGAGGAGGGGAAAAAATTGAGCGAAGAACAAGAAACCCAAGCTCCTGATTTCGTCTTCTTGTTAGTGTAGCGTCATCAAGGTTCATAAGGATCTTCCTTTTCTCTATAATTTTCTTTTGTTGCTTTCTTCTGGATTTCCTTGGCTTTTCGACCTGGGTTTCCGATTGGTTGTCGTCTTCGATCGGAAAAATCTCATCTTTGGTAGGGTTCTTTTTGTTTGGATCTTCGCCGCTCCTCCGATGAATCCCTTCCGTCGCACGATCTCTTCTTAGATCTGGTGATGTGACTCAAGAATCGTGCTTTGTTTGAATTTGAAAGTACCCAAATCAAGAACTGAAGGCTAAAATTCCCGGCGACATGGATTTGGATGATTTCCGGTCGATTCTTGACACAGCCGGTGTCGATGTGTGGACATTCATCGACACGGCGATCCTGGTGGCTTCGCTGGATTACGGACAGGAGCTGAAACTTCGGAGAGACAACATCGTCGAGCGTCTCTTCGCGACGTCGATGGTCAACAGATGCAGGAATTGCGACTTCGGTGACGGCGCCGCGGCCGCGGAAGTTAGGGTTAACGGAAGGGTTGACGAAGAGGAAGAAGAGAAGAACCACGATAACAGCAACAACGGCGGAGAGAGAGAGAAATCTGGAAATGGAGATGATGACGAAGATTTCGATCCTTACGCGGGTCTGTTCGATGACGAGCAGAAGATGGTTCTGGAAATCAAGGAGAAGCTAGAAGATCCCGATCTGGTTCCAACTTATTCCGTTGTATTTGGATTGAGTTTCCTATTTTGTTTTCTATGTTTGGACTTCGGGTTGAGACAGAGCTTTCTCCTGTGTTTCAGTCTGAAGAATCTCTGGTCGAGTTGCTGCAAAGTCTGGCGGATATGGACATAACATTCCAAGCTCTTCAGGTACATGACTTGCCTTGCCGGAAGAAACAACACCTCGACTGTTAAATTCGGAATTCGAACCCTATAAACATCATCAATTCATGAGTTCCCAGAGTTGGGGACTCATCAAAGTTAAGATATTTCTGATGAACGTGGTCTGGATTTACATCAGGAAACTGATATCGGGAGGCAAGTGAACCGGGTTCGGAAGCATGCTTCCAACAATGTCCGGAGATTAGCAAAGCAGCTCGTCAAGTTAGGATCATTCTATAACTCATAAAAGTTTTTATCCGTACCCAACCCTTCTCCATAGTTTCTTGAATCAAAATGCCCTGTTTCTGCAGAAAATGGAAGGAAACAGTGGATGAGTGGGTGAAACTTAACCAGCCTGGTGATCTCGAGCCATCTACTTTGATAAGTAAGAACATCTCTAAACCCAGATAGAACATTCTTCCTATTTTCCCGGGAAATTCTCAGATATGATCTTTTTTACTGCAACTACTTATAGCCGACGGGGACTCACCTCAGCAGAAAGCTCCCCAGGATGGTAATCGGCAACAGGTAAAACTGAACTCTGTTTTTTTCCCTGCTCCACTTGTTTTTTTCCCTGCTCCACTTGTTCTGTGCCTTTGTGTTTCTACCTCAAGTTTCTATCGTTATATCTTGGCAGGTTCCAGATTTTGGGTACTCTCCAGTGCCTCAGACTCAGAGTGAGTATTCGAACAGGATTCAAAGTTCAAAATTTTTCAGTCTTTTTCTTTGGTATTGATGCATATTTTGCTTAAGCCATTGAGTATAATCTTTTTGTTGGCCGGTTTTAGCAGATGGGTATTCAGGTCCAAGCAAGAATATTAGCAGTACCGAGCCAGAAAGAAAACCGAGACCCACCCCTCCTCCTTCTGCTCCTCCTAGAAGAGAATCCCCGTCTCCAGCCAAGCCTTCTCGGCCTTCACCGGCTCCACATACCTCACAGGTGCACATGCCAATTCGGGTCCTAAAACTATTGCTTGCTTGTTTCACTGTCAGCTGAAGAATTGAAACGGATTCATCTCATGTCTGAATTATCAAGAATCAAACTTGTCCTCGGACTCCTTGAATTGAGTGGTTCATTTGATTATTACCATGTCTAGGCAAGAGATATACATGGCATTCTGATCTAATAAAGTGTCGGTTTGGCAATGCAGAGGGAGAAAGGGCCGTGGGAACTCAACGATTTCGACTCAGCCCGGAAAAGGCTTCAGCAGAACTACAGAGAAGCTGAGAACGGTTCGATCCAATCTGTCACTGTTTCTCTCTGGAAATCGATTCAATGGATCGGACTAGTAACCGGGTTCTTGCTATGTATTTCTCGTTCTCTACAGCGAAAAAGCAGAGAACTATACAAGTGATGGACATTCACGAGATTCCGAAACCTAAGAGAGCCTTCTTCCCTAAGAAAGGAGGCAGCTCTCATGGCAGACACTTTTAAGGATTTGATGAGAAGGAAGAAACGGTGGTCCGATGGATATAACAGAAGATTCAGAGTGAAGTGGAGGGAAAGAAAAAGGACAGGAGATCAGAACAGAACAAAGGACACTACTTTGTCCACGCCCACAAAGGACAGTGAAAAGAGAATGTGGCTTTGGGTGCCTTTGTGTTTCATTTTTTTTTCCGGGTTGAATGGGGGAGAAAAAAAAACATATTTACCCCGTTTTATGGAATTATGAATAATAGTAATCATAGATTTTGGGGGAAAAATACAGTTTTTTTCTTCGAGTTATGGCAAACTATATGAATATTTGAAATATTATGTTCATTGTTAGGGGTTTTGATAAAATGTATAATTTTGAAAAGTGCCATATTTCTTTCGAGTTTCTTCCATGTAATTGAGATAACGACAAGTGCTTTGAAGAGATAAGCATTTCTGGGTTCAAGAAATTAATTCCGAACAACTTGTGTGTCTGTAAGAAGTGGGTCCACTCTTGGGTGGTGGAGGAGACATTAGTCTTAGGGGTGTAAAAAAAAAAAATCGTTATCCGGTCCGAATCCGATCTAAAAGTCAACGGACTTAGGCATGAATAATTAGAACCCGATCATTTATCGGGTCAGACCGGGCCGGCCCGAAAAATATAGGTTCAGGTCGAGCCGTCAACCCGATAAAATTTTAATTATATAATATAAATATATATATAGATAAATATATATACATACATACATATATAAACATATTCATTCACTAAATCATATATATATAATAGAGAATTATAAAAAAAATGAAAAACTTAATAAATAACATAATGTATATAAAATTATAATATCATTAGTATTAAAAATATAACAATTTAATATTTAAATAAACTTTTTTATTATATAAAAATTTAAAATTTTGAGTTTTAATTTTCTTAAATCAAAAAAATATATATATATAATAATAAATGTTTTTATCAATATATATATATTAATTTTTTTATTTGGATGATTTTTTATTTATATTTTTATAGTTTATTTTTTGTTTGTTAATTTTTGTTTGAAAGTTTAAGTTCGAAACCCGGCCCGAACCTGAAAAAAGCCCATGGGGCTGGACTTCGGGCATAAGATTTTAAATCCACACATGTTTCGGGTCAGGCCGGCTCGCAATTCTCTGGGCTTCTGTCGGGCTCAGATCGGTCCGACCCGATCATTTTGACACCCCTAATTAATGTTTTTTTAAAGAATAATGATGAACCATATACGACATGAGCTCTATATGTGCGTGTACTTGTCTATTTTGGTCCCCATACGGTATTTGCATAAACCGGATCAGGCCTCCCGGTTTTGCCAATTGATAATTATGTCCATGAGGATTTAACCGGATTCGGTTACATGGAGAAACCAAAAACATGAAGCCGAATACTATTTACCATCTCTACTCTTATCAAAATTCTGAAAATCTCCATAAACGATATCAGAACAGCGAAAAAAATGTGACGCATTAATGGAGGTCAGGTCACGACAGATTTTTAGGGTTCATCCCTAAATTCTTGACTCACCTAACTTCTTCTTCAAGCTACCCAATATTCCATCTACCAGCTTTTCCTTGTCGATATTTCCATCTGAATCCTCCACGAAAGAATACGTCGTCGTAGGCTTCTGCTTCTTACTACCGCTGCCTCTGCCGACACGAACTAGCTTTGTCTTGTACATTGTTTCAGGCTTCTCCTTGTTCTTATCATCATCACCTTCTTTGCGGTTGTGCCATAAATCCAGGATTTGTGTCAAGGAACTATCTTTCTCTTCTCCACGCATGTCCTGCTTCTTCTTCTGCTCATCTTTCTCTTTCATGGCGGCTTCAGTCTCTGGATCAGAATCAGAATCTCCTGAAAGAGATGGCTCGTATTCAGAAAGCTTTCTGGATGTGTTAGCTCCGGAAACTGGACCGAGTTCATCAAATGACAAATCTGATTCATCATCTTTTCTACATTTCCGGTATGGTCTGCCATCAGGTGGCGTGGTCGAAGGAACAATCAATCCCGATTCGATCCTTGCTCCGGGCAGTACTTGGATCAGGGATTGCAGTTTTTCGTAACCGAGCTTCCGAACGTCTAAATGGTACCCGAATTCCTCCAAGAAGTCTTTCCTGAAGCTGCCCATCTTATAGCCTCCAGGGTTTTCCACAATTATCTTCTTCACCAGCTTCTGACAATCTGCCAATACATCGCTTCTGGATCTTTCAGGCAGTTTCCGGTCCACAGGTGTCGTAACAGAAACTCCAGCATGAGCAACATTCTTGGGCATTTGCTCACAATCTTGTTCTTGCGACAGTGATTTTGAGGAATCCAAGAATAAGAATCTCAACCCATTTGCGGCATGAGAATGGCTAAGGCTAGAGCCTTTCTTGGCGACTCTAAAAGGTAAGGAGTCTGCAGGATTCTGTTCGATCCATTTCTTCTCTGATATTAACAGATCAATGAAATTAATCATATTGGATTCGCTCAGAGGTTTGAGACATGAAGGTCCTTCCTTCTGTAGATTCCTTGCCAATGCCTCCCTGACAGGTAAAAAAAAAGAACATCAAATTAGTTGAACCTCAGGACAACATATTATGATTATTGTCAACTTCACAAGGAGACAGTACTCGAGTAAGTAATTCACACCTTGTCCTTGAGTGAGTAACAATGGTGTATCCTCTTGGAGAATTAATGAAATATTCAACATCACCCCATAAAGAATCTTTAGCAAAAATTTCGTGGGCTTGAGAACTAACATCCACTAGCTCTTGAGTTCCTCTTGCTTCATGGTTAAGCTCTGCTGTGGTTGTATTCCCTCCCCAAGACTTGAGCCACTTCCGAAATCGATTAAAAAAACCTGGACTCATGGATTTCTCATTCCCTACTGAACCACTTGCTTTCACCTCCATGGCAGATCCAACAGAGGTGGAAGGCGAAGATCGGCTCATGGGATCAACTTCCTGATTGAATGGTTTTAGGCCCTTATCCTTGATCTTTCCCATGTCAACAACCCCTTTGTCCTCCAACCCATCTCCAGAAACATGTTTAATTTCTAGGGGATGCATTGATTCTGTCTCAGATGAACCAAACCATAGTCTCTTTAGTGTCTGAGCAAGTCCACCTTTTTCGGAATCCCCGACCATAGTAGCCTTATCATCCTTTGTCATGGATCCATCCATCACCTCAACACATTGCCCGCTAACTGGAACTGGCTCTTGGGAACTCTTTTCTAACTCTTGCCCTTCTTCTTTGGCATGCTTATCTATGTCTGTAAAGTTCTGCTGCATCTTTCCTAGTGTATCATCTCGTCTAGCTTCCACAGCTAAATCAGCAACTAATGCTTCATTATTTAGTTTTAGTGATGCAGCCTTATGAGTTTCCTTCTCTGCAACATTCTGTTCATTGGCAGCAGCTAAGCCAGAGCCAGGACTAAGCTGAATAGGCGTTTTCCGCATGATCCCACTAACAAAATATTGGCCGTCACCCACTTTATAAACTTTAAAGATGTCTGGCATGGACAGTAGAAGCCGGAAAAATTTCCTATACACGTAGAAGCCTTTATCCATCGGTGCATTGCTCTTGATCAGCTCCGCACGTAGTTCAGCAATGGATGTTCCCTTAGGGTATGAACTCAGAAGAATCATACGGATCTGCTCCACAACTTTTTTTGGGACTGAACGGGCAGTAGAATCCGAACTAGAATTAGAATTAGACTCAGATAATTCTTCAGTTTCAGCACAACTTGATTTCTCAGTGATTGCAAAAGGATCCAGAAGAGGAACCTTGTAATGACCATACCAAGAATGATACGGGCCGTCAGGCGGCTGGTTGAAGTGCTTAGCGGTCACGTTCTCACCTCTAGCCAATGCATTCCAGTCCCACGCAATTGTCGCGGCACTGCAAAGGACACCAGAGGCAGATTCCTTGCTCGCGAGCAATATGTTATAGTTGTTCATTCTCAATTTGTGTAATATACTTGAAAAATCCCTGTCACTGGAGATTAGGAAGAGGTGAACTGGAGGTGGATTCTGAGAAACCCAACACAGAAGATCTATAATCAAAGATCTATCAGCACTGTTCTTCCCACCTACGATCACATTAGAACGCTTCTATCAACAAAATTTAAAGCTAGTCATGCCCTGTTCTTCACTAAACAAAATTTTCTCGTTCAATTTGTAGAAATATATATATATACTTCATTGACAAAGAATCAAGGCTTTGACCCAGTGGCAGTTACATCGTTTTCGTCGAAATTAAGGAAGCAGAATTAAAGAAGAAACCAGACCAAAGAATCAACCTTGCGGGACATGAGTGAGAGTGATTCCCGTGGCGGAGAGAGCATTCTGGTTCGTCCTGGAGAGCCCGAAGACGTCGCCAAAGGCGGTGATGGTGATGGGACCTTTGATCCCGCTGCTTCTGACCGCGGCGGTGATGGCTTGAGCCACCTTGAATACATTCGCGCCCACAGGCAAGTGACAGTTATCGAAGTCCCACCACACCGAAACCCTAACGTTCCGAGACTCCTCGTCGTGGTGAGGACGTCTCGGAGGATATAAACCGGACACAGAACCCGGGCCGTTGGAAAACGAGGACGATGTGGCGGAGAAACCAGCGACGAATACGGAGATCGCACGGCGAGGCGAGGCGGAGGTGGAAGAAGAGGAGAGGCGGAGAAGGAGAGTCTTGGAGGAGAGAGAACCGAATTGCATGGCCTGTGGACTAGGGTCTTGACGGAATTTAATGGAAATGGAGAGGTTTCATAGGACTCTTCAATGGCGGAAAATTGAAATGCTTCTGGTTCTGTCAGGGCGGTGGGAATTGAACAGGGTTTTAGGAGGGGATAGAGGAAAACCATCCTAAAATAAAACCTTCTCGGCCACGTGCGCTCCACGTGATGGGCATATATAAGAGTCATGGGTTTTTGGGCCTTGGGCCATTCTCACCAAAACAAAGCCGACAATAAAATGGATTAGAAAAGCCCATCTGTTTTTTTATTCTCCCATTTCTTCTTGTAAAAACAATATTACTTTACAACATATAAATTTCTTTTTCCAACTTCCAGTGGTATAATGAAGTAATAACATAATAATAGTTTAAAATTATAATTTTGGAATAATATAATATTTTCGAATACAAACAATTTTTATTTAATATAGTGACGTTGATTTAAAATTTTTAATTATAATTTAGAAAAATAATATAATATTTGTCAAATAATATATTAAATATTTTAATATTTCAAACAGAAAAATTCCGATTTATATGAAAATAACTTCAATTTTTTTTTAAAAAATTAAAGTGTGATGAAAACGACATTTTCACACCAATCAAATTTTGACGTTTTATATTTTCATACTTGCTTCAGATTCAATTAATTTGATTTTAGTAAAATGATAATCGATTATTCCATGAATTTGTGTGTGTGTGTGTGTGCTTTTCACGTGCTGTGTACAATTGGTATATGTTTTGAAACGCAACACTTCAAGTCACGAAGAAACCTAGCTTAGGAGGAAACCTTTTTTTTCATTTTATTTATTTATTTCATTTCCTTTTAGTAAAAGAATATAACAACGAACGAGAGTTCACACAATCAATCAATCAATCAATCAATCAATATATCCACCGTTAGCTTTTATCTTTCGTCTTTCTTCCTTTATTTGCTTTAATCCTTTGGATTAAAGGTCCAGCTTCAATGCTTTGTGGGTCGAAGGAAAAAAAAGGAAGACGAAGATGCGTATATGCTTCCAACACAGACAATATATATATATATATATATATATAATGCTTAATTAGTCCTTATCGGCTTCACTACTCCGTCCACATTTAGATATACATGCATGCTTTTCATTATTTGCATGTTATGATGTATTTTTCGGATTAAAAGAACTCGAGTATGATATTCATATTAAGGCCTAAATAAGCTAAGATTATATATATAAATGATAGCAGATGCATGCATGCATGCATGCAGAATAGATATGCGTCTACATATATATATATTATGTGTGATATGTATCATTATATCACATGTTTTGGTACACAACTGGTGATCCATATATATGCACCGTACTAAGCACACAAATATATTGATCATTTTTTATTGGTAAATATATATTATAATTTATGTTGGCACAAGGAAATATCTTTTTTTCTTAACACTTTGGAGGTCCTTGATACATAACACATTCAATGTCTTCAAGATACGACATGTGAGGGGAGAAAGAGGCCATGTTTGGGCTCAGGACATGACATTACTGTTTTATAAGATAACACTTAATTAATAACACAAAAAAACTAGTTGTGGATTGTTCAATATATCAATCTAACACATTTGTTTCATTTTTACTTTACATACAGATTCATGCGTAAATAACACACCCATTTTTAAATTTAGATTATGTTACACGTCTTTTTCAAATTAAGGTTACGTACCATAAAAATATGCTGCTATTTGACACTTAAAAAGGTGAATATTATGTGATTGGATTAGCTTGATTAGGTGTCGGACACTCCCCGGCTACAAAATTTTTTTTTAAAAAAAAGTTGTGAATTGATCACATAAATATGCATAAGTGGCTTTTATTACCGCGTTGATGTTGCTCCAAAACTACACAGTACTTAACCGGAGTATATGTCCAAGACCTAGCGAAGTAAATATGTTTAAATCCGTGATTTAAAAAAAAAATCACAACAAAAATATTACAATATTTTTTATTTGTGCATGATTTTTACGGTGGTTATTGTTTATATTGGTGTATATATTTTTTCCAACGTTTGTGCTAAAAAGTAAATTATTTAGGGATCTGTAACGTTGCATGGATATTACTAAAATGGATTTAGACTCGTTGGGTGTCCACGGTAACCTTGCCGTATGCAAAACATGCAAATTGAGTATAATTTCACAATCATTGAGAATGAATATATATATATATATAATTAAAGCGAAATATATAAGAATGGCCCATTTGAAATAAGCCGAGAAATTATTGCAGCGCGCGTAAACAAATGCATCATGCATCGCCATCAACTTTGTTTATTTTATATTTAGCCACATGTTCATGAGTCATGAAACCCTTTACCCCCCTTTTGCCCGTTATGTTTTATGTTTTTTTTTTTAGTTTTGATTCAATATATCGTGTCCGGAACTACTTATTTTTATTTTCATTTTTGTGTGGCTGGAGCTACACGGATTGTGTGTATACCATCTTTAATATACACGATACGATACCATGGCACAAAAATAATAATATATTTTTTGTAAAATAACGAACATGTGCAGTGTTTGTATAAGAACTATGGATGTTATTAGTCATGTAGAAGCCGGTCCATATGTTTATACAATATTATCGGTCAACGATGACGGTAAGCTTAGATGTGACACAAAAGAAATCAAATTAAATCTTCTCCTCAATCATTTTAGGTACTCCTGCGTATATCAACTTTTCCCCTCGATTATGAAATGTGGAAATTGCAGCGAGCTTTCCCATCGGCGTGTGGGTATAAATATATATGCCACTTCAGGTTCTTTGTTGAATCAAATCGTATCTCCTAAAAGAAAAAAAAAAGGAAAAGAAAATCGAGGAGAAACCCATTTCTCTACACGATTTATTCCAAAAAAAAAAAAACTCCATTTCGAAATAATTAATCATGGAATTTAAAAAGCCCTATTTTGTGGTGATTCTGATACAGACGATTTACGCCGTAATGTTCTTGCTCTCCAAGGCTGTCTTCGACAGAGGAATGAATACATTCGTCTTTGTCTTCTACCGGCAGGCTTTCGCCACCATCTTCTTGGCTCCTCTCGCTTTCTTCTTCGACCGGTTAGCCACACACACACACACACACACATATATATATATATATATATGTGTGTGTGTGTGTATTGTTCATGTTATATATCGGTTTAATTAGCGTTTCAACTAATTTTTCATTTTTTTTTTGGTGTATGTAGGAAAACTGCTCCACCTCTTTCATTCGTGACATTCATCAAGATCTTCCTGCTTTCCTTCTTTGGGTATATATGTTGACACCTATATCACTTTGATCATATATATATATATATATATATGAATGTTAATTTACATATATGTTAAGCATATAATCCAAGGAAGCTTGTTCAGAACTCAAAGATTGCTGTATTTAATTTGTTTTGAACACTGATTAATATATTAAAGTCGTCACTATAAGATGATTGGCTAGAATTAGAAAGTTAACGTTGGATTTTCGGAATTTCAGTGTTACTCTAAGTTTGGACCTAAACGGCGTCGCATTGGCTTACACATCCGCCACCTTAGCCTCGGCCACCACCGCCTCCCTCCCAGCCATCACATTCTTCTTGGCCCTTCTTCTTGGGTATTTCATAATATAATATATTCCTCATATCTACAAATTTATATATGAAATTGAAATATATATATATATATATATATATGTGTGTGTGTGTGTGTGTGTGTGTTACAAATATATATACATATATATAGGATGGAGAGGTTGAAGGTGAAGAGTGTGCAAGGGACGGCGAAGCTTGTAGGGATAATCGTGAGCATGGGAGGGGTAGCGACGCTTGCCCTATACACCCGTCCCCATGTGAAATTACCATTCTGCCTTCACCGACACGGCCAAGTTCAGGATCACCGCCATATCATCTCCTCCGGTGGTGCCACGTGGATCAAGGGTTGCTTCCTCATGATCACTTCTAACCTTCTCTGGGGTCTCTGGATCGTCTTGCAGGTACAAACCCTAATCCATCTGTATACATATACGTACATATATATATATATATATATTATTTTAGCTAAAAAGGTTTTCATGGATCATTTATTTTGCTGTATAATGAATGTGTATGAACAGGGCTTGGTGATAAAAGCTTACCCTTCGAAGCTTTTCTTCACGACTCTTCAATGCTTTTTAAGTTCGATCCAATCATTTGTCATCGCTATAGCTCTCGAAAGAGACGTCTCGGCATGGAAGCTTGGTTGGAACCTCAGACTCCTCGCCGTCGTTTACTGCGTAATTAAATTCCTCCATCTCCATCCATCTTTTTCGGAGTTTGGCGTTATTCAATTCAAATCATTGTTATTAAAATAAATTAAATGAATGATATGGATACGAATCTTAGGATAAAGTATAAAGTATACTCAAACTATTATCCTCCCACCAACAAAAAATAAAAAATAAAATAAAAGAAAGAAGAGGAGGACTTCATCTAATACATGCAAAACTAATTAAACCCATATATATTAAAAATCTTTTTTTTAAAAAAAAATATGATCAAATAATAACGACTCGAAAATAATTTAAATAACAGGGATTCATTGTAACGGGGGCGGCGTATTACATGCAATCGTGGGTGATAGAGAAGAAGGGGCCTGTCTTCTTGTCGATGTTCACTCCTCTCTCTCTCCTCCTCACTCTCCTCTCTTCAGCTCTTCTCTTGTGCGACGTCATTAGCCTCGGAAGGTTATTAATTATGCACTAAATCTCAGTCTTTAATCTCGATTAACTAACTGATTAATATTAAATAATCCCTATATCTTATTTATTAATTATGGCATGCGTGTGGTTGCAGTGTTGTTGGTGGGGTATTGCTGATCATAGGGCTCTACTGCGTTTTGTGGGGAAAGAG
>NW_010960188.1:1178597-1200174 GCF_000463585.1 Tarenaya hassleriana
GTAGAGAACAAATGAACGGTGACGATGATCCCAAGTCTGCTCTAAGAAAGGAAAATGAAGTCAAGGTTGTGGTTGGTTGATCTTAGATTTTTTTTTTTTTGGATTAGTATATATAATTATATACACATTTACACAACTTAATCATATTTTCACGCATATTTTCCATTTCAATTGAGTAACTTCTTATTTTCCCTCTTTTTGTTTTGGTCCCACGTGTAATATTTTTTCAGTCTTATCAATTTTCGCCCCTCGTATTGTTTTTCCAAATAATTATATATATGGGAAGAGTTTTACTTATACATGCGACATGCAACGACATGCTTTGGTTGTTGACATGCATATATACGAAATTTAGAGATGATAACAGTAGTTATATAATTAAACCTTCCGTCCATTGTTCTTATTATCGTGCTTCAAAGACAATATGGCATAAACATACACACCCATATATAATTCCAAATCAAATTTACAAATAGTTCACAAAATATAATATGTAACTAATGTAAAACAATTACAGCTCGAACATTTTCTTAAACTGAAACTGTAGTTTTAGTTTGTTGTGGAAGGAACCCACAAAAAGATTCGAATATTACTGAAAATCATATAACCATTTATCATGACATAAACCAGAGTTTTCACTTGGCTACTCCTTGTTTCTCTGTCTCATCAGCAAACACACTAGTATCATCCTTACCGTTATTTGCCTCTGCATTGACAGTTTCCTCGTTCTCATGCCTATCTATTGCCATTAATGTCGCATTGACAACTGGCTCGGGTTCCATCTTTTCTTGAGCGTCTTCGAACACTTGTTCCTGTTGGTCGACGGGGAATGTTCCAGAAGCTTCCTTCGCATCGACGGAAACTTCTGGTATCTTGATTACCTCATCCGAGGTTTCTGGAACAGGTGGTGGTTCCATTGTTGTGCCGGTTTGGTTGTTGTTCATCTCAACCTCGTAAACCTTTGCAACGAAATCTTCCGGTTTTGGGATCTCCGGTGACGAGTCGGTTTGGTTATCGATAACCGGTTGTGGAGCAATAACCCTAGGGAGTTCTGGAAGAGCAGTTTCTGGTTTTGGAGTCTCTGATGGTGGGTCAGTTTGGTTCTTGATCTCTTGATTTGTCGGTTGTGGTGGAACATTAAGCTCGTAAATCTCGGGAACACAAGCTTCCTGTTCTGACACATCTGATGATAGACCGGTTTGGTTCTTTATATCTAGCTTAACCGGTTCCGGTTCTGGTTCTGGTTCGTCCTCCTCTATTTGCATTGTCTCCCTCTCCTTATCCTGCATGGAGATTATCAACCACGTAAAAAATTTACAGAATGAAATTTCACATTCTCCTAAGGAAACTATTAGCCTAACCCAATAAACTTTAATAATGGTCTCGTTTTAAAAAAATTAAAAAATATTTATGGAAATGGGCTAAATTATGCTTTTATTTTTTTTTTATTGGTAAAAATTATTGTCCTTGTGAAGGGCCCACCAGCAAAACAAATGAAAAAGGGAAAATAGTGCAATATTATTAATTTTTTTAGCAAAAGGCAACAGCGCTTTGATGTGTCCTTCAAGATACCGTATCGTTCATTACCAAAGCTTGTAAGTTGTAACTGCCGACCAAACAAAAAATAACTAAAACAGCAAATTTTGTTTGGAAGTTATCATTTGTATGCGTAAATCAATGTAAGAAAATACGGAGTATTGGTTACATCCTTGTTTGATTTTATGGATAGAATGATTTAAATTTTGATGAAATATAGATTGGAATACAAACTTCTCGAATAATATTTCCCATAGTTACGTGAAATAATCGTAAGATAGAACCAATCCTACGCTATACATTAAACTAAAATGTACTGAAAGAATTAAACATGTTTGATAATAAATAAATAAATAAGTGATTATTATGATTCTTTTTTTTTTGGTGAAAAATAAAGGAATTTGATGGAATGGAAAATAGAAATACCTCGCTGAACAAGTGACTAAGGGAAGGTCGCTTTCCGGCATTAAGTTCGTCGTCGTCTTCGTCGGCGGCGACCACCAAAATCTCCTTCCCCTTATCGCTCCGCCGCCCGGCCGCCGGCGGCACATACTCCGGAGGAATCTCCTTCTTGGACTCCTCCACCGGCGGCGGAGCCTCGTCGGAATCTTTCAGAACCTTGGGCTTTGTGGCGCAGTTCCCCATCTCGATCGATCCTTGTCGCACGATCTCCGAGTGTCTCTCTTCTCTGAATTCTTTAATTTTGTTCGCCGAGAGAGAGAGAGAGAGAAAAGTGGAGAGATCAAGAAGATGAGTCCGACAATTTATCTACGACCATTGAAGAAGGGACAAAGAGAATAGATTTAGTAATTATACCAACGGTTTCTGATCTCTCTCTCTCTCTCTCTCTCTCTCTCTCTCTCTACCTGCCCGCAAACTTCGATCTTATCACATTTCCAATCTTTTTTTTCCTTAATTTAATACAATTACTGTAAAATACCAAAGATGTGATTTCGAACGAAATATGTAACGTAACGATGATTATACTATTTCTTTTGTGTGCTGTCTTCTTTACCATCGCTGATGTCACGATGACACGTTGGCAGTCTTCAGGTTGGATATAACAAGATTTTTATTTTGAGATTTTTTTCTTAAAATGTTATTAAATGTGTTATAATTGCTGTTGCAAATTTAAGTAATTTGATTTATTAGTATAATTTGGGTTTTATACCAAAAAACAAGAAGAAATAAAGTATAGTTTGTAAAATCTGATTTCTTTAAATAAAATACAGATTATATGTTATTATGACACGCTTGGCAAATAAATTTGTGTATGTGAGACTGACCGATATATTATAATATTTAATTATTATCATGACAAGCTGGTACATCTTGATAGATTTGATTAAATATAAAAATTTCTATAAGTAGAAAAAAAACACAATAAATAATATATTATTATATTGGGTTAGTGGTATTTAAAAGATATTTTTGTAGTGGGTAATCAAACAAAAGTGGGTGTTATTTCCAGGTTGGTTAAGTTTACGTAGTTCTTATTTGCATTTATGTGTAATGTCCATATGCATTTGGATATAAAGAAAATGACTAATAATGGTGTAATCAAACTAAAGGTGGGTCTCCGATTTTTATTTCCATTTTTTTAAAATATAATCATTTTTTTCCGTTTTATTTAAAATGTTATAACTTCATTCTAAAGATCCTTTCTCTCTTTTTTTAATTACTATTTTGAGCATAGTTTTACATCATTACATTTAATATGAGGTCATAAATAATAAATAACATAGGAAATAAATAGTTATAAATTTGTTCCCGGGTGAGTTTTTGCTATATACCATTGTCCCCTTTAAAAAAAAACGTAATATCATTGTTGAATCTTATTTAATATTACTGTTGAATCTTATTTATACATTTGAATCATAATATAAAATATTATAATTGGAGTATACAAACTTAGAATACAAACAAAGCAAAAATGTATGAATAAAAAGAAAAGGAGCTAATTAAATGTTGGGCTGGGTATAGAGACAAAATACAAATGAGCCCACGAAAATGGGCCTAACTATAGGCCCGGCCCACAAGTACCTCAGGCCCAAACAGTTATTTTCCGATATCGAAATAAGAACTAGTCCGGGTTGGGATAAAGCCCATAGATTAATGTACCGAATCTAAAAACCAGACACGCTTCTTAAATGTTAGGGCACTGCCAAGGTTTTTGATTTGCACAGAGAGAGAGAGAGAGAGAGAGAGAGAGAGAGATGGGGGTGACGAAGGAACAAGTAGAAGCCTCGTTGACTTCGAAACTCAAACCTACTCATCTCGTGAGTTTTTTTTTGTTCGATCGATTCCTTTGTCTGCCCCGATTTTGTCTTTTCCATGTTTCATACGTTTAATTCGGAATCATTTCTTAGGATTTAAGAGGAATCTAGAACTGTAGCGCTCTGAGAACGATTCTGCATCGACACATTAAGCGCGCGCACATGCTTGGAGATTTCGTCTCTTTCCGATTTGTGATGAAATGTGAAACGATTTATCGTACTCTAGTGAAGTAGCATGACACATTTTAGGGTTTACATAGTTCCGATGTTCCATACTGATTCAATATCCGGCTCTTTGGTGCTCTATTATAGGAAATTCTCCAAACACTAGATATGTGGTGAAAATTGGATATAGGGCATTTTACCGTTGTCGATTAAACCTGTTACTTGGTTTAGTAATCTGAAGTAATGTTTTTTAATCGTGTTGTCAGTAATCGATCCATTTCTATGCATTTGTACCCTCTACTGAGTTAAGGTGTGATCATGGACAAATCAGCAAATTTACTAACCGTGAGAAAGAAAAAAGCTTATATCTTGATGTATTTGACAATACCTCCTCTTGGTATCAGATGCAGAAGTTTATCGGGGTATTGAAACTGGATATAGCATCGTTGATCCTCTAATCTATCGTATACCCTGGAAGGGATTTTACTTATCTTGTCATTTTGATCTTAGTTCCTTTGGTCTTGTTAATGAACGTTTGGTTTTAGGACGAGCTACCTTGGTTGGATTCTTTGAGACATTTCGATATACCATGTTGTCTGAACCTAATGTTCTTCGTTACTTTTCAGTTGACTTGTTCGTTTTTTTCGTGAAACAGGAAGTCACCGACACATCTGGAGGGTAAAATTCATATCATCTCTGAATCTTTCTTGCATGCAATCATCTTCTAATTTGGAATCCCAAATCTCGTTGAGTGCAGTTGTGGCGCGAGCTTTGATGTGGAGATTGTGTCTGAACAATTCGAAGGGAAGAGGTTGATAGAGAGGCACCGGATGGTGAATGCTGCGTTGGAAGAAGAGATGAAGGAAATTCATGCTCTCTCCATTAAGAAAGCTCAGACCCCTCAGCAATGGAAGCCATCACCAGAGTCTGCAACTCCGACCACGACCACTCATGCCTGAATCTGTCTTTGAATGTTTTTGCCTGGAAACAAAAAACAAAACAAAACATGAGTCTGTTTGGTGTTTTGTTCGGGTAAACTTCGTTTCAATATAGTTTGGAAAGAGCAAAACATTATGCATAGTCAATGTGTGGTGGCTCCATGGATCCGAGGGAAACATTCTAATTTAAAGTTAAAATATTATAAAGGGAAAATCTTATAGAAGTACATCAATTTCAGAATTTTGAAAACATTAGGTATACTCTTCTAAAAGTTTAAAAATTTGTATATTATTTAATATATTTATATATTTTTTAAATTGCTGCATTTATATAGAATTTTGTGTATAAAAAAAAGGTTCAGAATGAAAAAAAGCACGCCCGGGACACGTTACTGTTTTTCATCATTCGTCCAGTGGAAACCTAAGATTCTCCAACTTCATTTAACGTATTAGAGTTCTAGTGAAACATTTCATGAACGCTCTTACATAATCTGAAACACTCTATACAGTCATAAAAAAACGATATAATTTTCAAAATGCAACAATCTTCACTCCTGAGACTTGATTTTCTTCTTAGACTTGTCTGATGACCCAGGGAGATGAGACCTGCCAACTGACTCAGAGTGTTTCCTTTTCAAAGCCTTGGGTGTTTCGGTGAAACCAGACAACGAGCTTCGGTGTCTGCTGCTATGGGCAGAAGTCGAGTTCCGAAGGGCAGAGTGTGTGCTTCTCATCCGATTGCTCTGCAAAGGGGTCGACAATGGGTTGGACGAGTTTGTCAATGCCCCAGTCAGCCTCTGCTGTGCTTTGGAAGTCATTGTCTCGATCACTTCGCTGGGTTCAGGGTAACGAACGAGGGAAACTCGTCGAGAAATCTTCCCAACTGTCAAATGCCGATGAAGAAAGCAAGAAAATTTAGCAGGGAACAAAAGGGTATAATTATAATTATGTCTGGGCTGAATATATGCAATTTAGAGACAAAGGTGAAAGCAGGAATCTTTGAAAGATTCTAATCGCATTAGACACAATCTTTATGCCACATCGATCAGCCAATATCTGTAAGCGTTTTTTAACAGAAAATATGGCCAATACAAGAGGAGTTTAGTTTATACCGATTTTGGACTCCGACCCAGAAGGCAAAATCACAGTGGCTCCAACGTCTTGAGAGGAAAAGCTAACGAGGTCAAACTCTTTTCCTACAACAGACAGAACATGCCAACAAGGTTCATGTAAAAAACTGTCAGTGACAGTACTAACAAAGTTGTTCGAGCAGTAGTAACAAGCTTTTCTTGAGCACCCACAAAACAAAACTGACCTGATGAATCCTTGACGCATCCCAACAACCCAGCCTTGTCTAGCTTAACCTCGAGTTCTTTCCCATCGATTTCGGGGAACTGAAATCAATAATGACAGCCTCTTTCAGTCTGATTAGCATCAGAACAGGAGGGTCAAGTGGTACAGAGTAGCATCCATTGATCCAACACTATGCACTTTGATGAGTAGCCAAAATTCAAGAACCGTTTTCAATCTAATCCTAATGAGCATTAATTAAGGGTATATAGGATAAAGAATTGACAGGATATGAAATCTTCAGACATACTTGATTCATGGGACACTGAATAAGCCAAAGCTCTTTCGAACCAGTTAAATCGAGGTCGACAAGGGGCTGCAGAGAATCCAATTCGAAATCAGAAGGGGGTTTGTAAGTGGCTTCCATCTTCTATCAACTCGGTCTCACACTTCACAAAAACCTGCCAAAATCAGAGATGAAATCACACACCCGCGCTCGAACAACGTCTCCAAGATGAAATTTCAACGACATTACGTAAAAACAAATACAGCAGATTAGTCGGACGAAAATCCAGGAGTAGAAATTCTTCCCGAAAACACAACGGCGGAATCGATGAACATACAGAGAAACGAGATCTGACTCATGAAACAGATATAGAATCGACAAACAGAAAGAACCACATACTAAAAAGCTAAAAGGAACATCTAGAACTAGAAAAATCCGGATCATCGAGCGAATCGACACGACGAAATCACACCACAAGCGTATCCACGGAGAAATCGAAATCCGGGAAAAACATCCGAAGGCAAGAAAACCCAGAAACACCAAAACCTTTGTAAATTAGAGAAGCAAAAATAGGTTGATCAAATCAAATCTAAAATCAGAGTCACCCACAAAACCAAGCAAAAAGAATCAAGAGACAGATAAATCGAGAGAATAAGAAGATAAACCTGCGAGGAACGGCAAAGTCTTCTCTCTCGCAACTACACCTGAGAGCTAGAGAGACAAACCTTAGCCACGAGGGACCGAAGGAGGCGAGTGGTGATTTCTGAGGTTCGAAAGAAACATAAAACCCGTTTTAAACCCTACCAGCAAAAAACGTAAATACTGAAGTAACAAGGGGTATATATGTCTTTTAACAAATGTACACGTTACCGCTGGCCATTGGATGGATAATTCGGTCATATGTATAAAATTCCTGTTTTTTTACCAAATAAAACCTCTTAATATTTCATCTCAACCCCAAATTTCTGAAACGAGTGATCAATTGGGCCTTTTTTATTTTTCTAAAACAATTGAATTTAACCTAGTTTGATAAACTGTATCAACTAATAAAATTACTTGAACAGTTCGGAATAAACAAACAACTTAATCTGATTAATTAATTTGTTTTCTGCCTTTATGGGCTTTCCTATTAATGGGCCTTTATGGGCCTCTTCATTCACATATCACTAGATGTCCGTTTAGCCCAAAGCCGCATTCACAATAAATTGTACAGAGAAGAGGCTCATGAAGAGGCCAAGGCCCATTAAAGGGAGAGTTCGTATTTCGTCTCTCTCGTCTCGCCAAGACTTCGTCTCTGCAATTTTGTAGATCCAAAAAACCCTAAGTCCCGTCATGAATTGTTAGGATTTCAAATCCCAGAGATCGAAAACCCATCACTGATATAACGACGACAAGATGATAAGAAGGAGAATCTCTTCGATTCTCTCGACTTCTCTGCTCAATTCTTCGATCCATTCCGCCAAGCCCGTTTTCGCACCTCCCGCTCCTCTTCAATGCCTTCGCTCCTTAAACCCTGCTCAAAATCCTTACTGGACGAGCAACTCTCCGTCATTTCAGGGGATTAGGGCTTATAGTTTGCTGAGCTTGAACGATCTGAGAGACAATGTGCCGAGGAAGCTCAGGACGAGGAAAGGGAGAGGTATCGGGTCAGGCAAAGGGAAGACCGCGGGAAGAGGACACAAGGGTCAGAAGGCGAGAGGTACGATGAAGTTCGGTTTCGAAGGTGGTCAGACTCCTTTGCGAAGAAGAATGCCCAAACGTGGCTTTAAGAACGCCTTCAAGCTCCATTTCCAGGTAAAGCTCACGGTCTTCGTTTCTGGGGTTTGTCTGCGTTTCAGGTGTTGTGGAAAATTATTCATCTTTAAGCTCAGAGGCTTCCAAAAGATTCAGATTTTCGGGAAATGGTTCGATTCATGGCATAGAAGCGCAGTGATATTCTACGAGTGTTATATATATAGGAATCAGAGTGATGGCTCTGATTGAAGCGTCTTATTCCTCCCTGTTGAGGCACTGATTAGGGTGGATATGGTTGTTGATTGCAGCCAGTTGGTCTAGGAAAGATTGCGAAACTCATAAATGCCGGGAAGATAGACTCTCACGAATTGATCACCATGAAAACGCTCAAGGTTTAGCCTCCTCTAATCTAATCTTGGACCATTATCTAATACCCACAGCTTCTTTCTTCCTTGTTCTTATTATCCCAGTTCATACCAATTCTCAATGCCCTGATACAGGATGCTGGAGCCATAGGCAAACAAATAGAAGACGGGGTAAGACTGATGGGTCGAGGCTCTGATGAGATCAAATGGCCGATTCATCTGGAGGTACCTTTGTCATTTCCATTATTTACTCAGATACTTTTGGGAGTGAAGAAACGAAGAAGGGCTAGGCCTAGACTTATTTGGAAACGAGTCATTAGAAATGACTTGGATATGTTGCAAATATCTGAGAATATGACGCAAAACCGAAATGAATGGAAAAGAAGAATTCATGCGGCCAACCCCAAATAAACTTGGGATTAAGGCGATGTTGTTGTTGTACTTCTCACAGTTCAGCTATCTTATTGAACTAAAGAACTTCGCTCTCTAGTCTTTATATGTATCTCTAGTTATAGTTCTTGGCACAACTCTATCTCTATTTCTTTATTCATGCATAATTTAGACAAGAAATGCATACGGCAGGTTTCGAGGGTGACGGTTAGGGCAAAAGAAGCAGTGGAGGCAGCCGGAGGATCGGTGAGAAGAGTGTATTACAACAAGTTGGGATTAAGGGCATTGCTGAAACCGGAGTGGTTCGAGAAGAAGGGGAGGTTGTTGCCAAAAGCGGCCAGACCGCCTCCTAAACAACAAGATAAGGTCGATAGCATCGGCCGTTTACCTGCCCCGAGAAAACCCATCCCCTTTTTCGCCGAGCAGAAGAACGCCGAGTCTCCTTCGGCTGCTTGATTGTTCCAAGAGTTCCAAACGTTTCGGAGGTCTGTTTTATGAGTTCCCGAGTTCTTCTTGGACATGTTTTCTTGAACAGCAACAATAACAACGTATTTCTAGTTGATTCAATCGGTTGACAGTGACGATACCACAACTTGTTTTTTTTTTTTACGCATGGACTTCTGTGATATAGATTTTAAGCTGTGAAGGTATATATATGTGTGTGTGTGTATATGAGAAAGTAATTTTCGATGATTATAATTAGCTGTGTGGACGTATAAACGTAAGATTAGGAATCATATCACTTAGAGATGTGGAAAGGCGGCAAGAGATTTGGCGTATGAGATGTAAAGTCTTTAGCTTTTACGCCGGCTTTAGCAGCAACGCCATGCCACCACGGCCCTACCACCCACCAATTGAGCGAGCAATCCGTCCCTTTTCCTCATTTTTTTTCCCTTTTTTATTCTTTTTTTTTTTTTGTTATATGAAACAATAACATATGGAATTTGATTGTTGATTGCTTAACCCTTAAAATACACGTTTTATGACAAGAGTGGGTAAATGGCATTATTTTGAAATTCGGACATCTATCAAATTCTACACCAAACTCCCGTGGTGGTCGGCCTTGACATAATACTACACCAAAGCATCAGGCGTCTTATCAAAGTAACAAGTCTCTTTCGCTGTCTTTTTCTAACGCTCAAAAATTAAATCTACGTAGCTAAAAAAAAAAAGAAAATTCTAAACCAATATAAACCGCAAGCCGATCATACAATTAAAATGGTTTACCTTGAGACTCCAAAACAATATTTTATATTGGATAAAGCAAAACAAAGGGCAAATACAATCAATATTTTATAAAAACAAAAAAAAAATAGGAAAATGGAAAATCATCACAATCACTCTCCGGCTACAAACCAACCTGGTGAAAATACAGAAAGCAGAGACAGAGCTCGAACCACAGTTTGACCGTTTCAGGTTTTAAGGACAGAGCGGTATCACGAGGAAATCTCGCGCGGGACAATAAGGGTTTTTTGGATTTTAACCGCAAAAAAATTTTAAAAAAAAAACTCACCATAAAACCAGTTGGGTCTGTGCTGGACCTAGAAGCACTTCCTGTGAACGATTGATGGACCAGACTCATCGTACTCACCCTTCGAGATCCACATCTGATTAAAGAAAACAACATTCATGTCAAAGTGTGAATCTTTATCATTACAGTGATGCAAAAAAGATCGGCTCTAGTCTTTTTTACCTGTTGGAAGGTACTGAGGGATGCGAGGATGGATCCACCGATCCAGACACTGTATTTTCTCTCAGGCGGTGCAACCACCTTGATCTTCATGCTGCTTGGTGCAAGAGCTGTGATCTCTTTACTCATACGGTCTGCGATTCCCGGGAACATCGTGGATCCACCGCTCAGGACGATGTTACCGTAGAGATCCTTTCTGATATCGACGTCACATTTCATAATCGAGTTGTAGGTTGTTTCGTGGATTCCGGGTGCTTCCATTCCGATTAGGGATGGCTGGAAGAGGACCTCGGGGCAACGGAATCTTTCCGCTCCGATAGTGATGACTTGTCCATCAGGGAGCTCGTAGTTCTTCTCCACTGAGGAGCTGCTCTTTGCTGTCTCGAGCTCTTGCTCGTAGTCAAGGGCAACATAAGCAAGTTTCTCCTTGATGTCACGGACAATTTCACGTTCTGCCGTGGTGGTGAACATGTAACCTCTCTCGGTGAGAATCTTCATGAGGGAATCGGTGAGGTCACGACCGGCAAGATCGAGACGAAGGATAGCATGCGGAAGGGCATAGCCCTCGTAAATTGGGACAGTGTGAGACACACCATCACCGGAGTCGAGAACAATACCTACCAGAAATAGAATGATTCGTTAGTTAGGCAAAATTCGGATGCATAACATGAAAAAAACATGGAAAATCCATCTGGAATTGCACTGACCGGTTGTACGACCACTGGCGTAGAGAGATAGAACGGCCTGAATGGCAACGTACATGGCAGGCACGTTGAAAGTTTCGAACATTATCTGAGTCATCTTCTCCCTGTTGGCTTTAGGGTTGAGAGGGGCCTCGGTCAGGAGCACCGGGTGCTCTTCAGGAGCAACACGGAGCTCATTGTAGAAAGTGTGATGCCAGATCTTTTCCATGTCATCCCAGTTGCTCACAATACCATGTTCGATAGGATACTTCAGAGTTAGAATACCTCTTTTAGACTGAGCCTCGTCACCAACGTACGCATCTTTCTGACCCATCCCAACCATGACACCGGTGTGTCTGGGACGACCAACAATACTCGGGAACACGGCCCTCGGAGCATCGTCGCCGGCAAAACCAGCCTGAATTCAAAACATATCAAACACCGGTGTGTGTGAGAGAGAGGGAGAGATACAGACGCCAAACAAGAGGTTAAAACATCGGGACTATATCCACTAGTCTACACACCTTCACCATTCCAGTTCCATTGTCGCAGACAAGGGGTTGAATATCCTCAGCATCGGCCATCTTTTACAACCTAAGCACAGATCAAGGAAGATTACAAATTACAACCAAGAAGATTAGCTCCGTCATACCTCAAAATTATGAACGCTCTGCTCCTGAATCTAACAATAATCTCTCAAACAGCATCAGAATCGAATAGAGCTATGTTCGGCAAAGTTCAAAACACTGAGCTCATATTCATAGATCGGTACAAAACAAGCTTGAAATTCACTTCTAATTGCAGATCCATGGCAGATCAAAGATCTGAACTAGATCAACCAAACAGAACACTGAAACAACGAGAGCATTTCAAACTAAAAGCCTTGGGTAAGCTGAAACGCAGCATGACCGACAGCAGATTCTAACAGGTCACCGCTAGCACAGAAAAAAAGGCACGAAGAAAACCTCAGATCTAACACAGAAACCCTAAAGAAACGAGGATCCAGATCGGAACCAGAATCTTCGGCCCAAATCCGACTCCGAACAAACAGACAACATTTCTTGCAAAAACGAAGCTATCCACACGGATCCGGAAAATCAAAATCCTAAACAGCAAGCAAACTTGTAAGCGAATTCGAATACAGAGCAGAAACAAGATCAAAACTCACCTTAGCGAAGATGATAGAGGATGGCAGATTGACGACAGAAGCAGCGACTAAGGTAAGTGGTGCAAAGTATATGAGCGTTTATATAGGTGGGAATTTTCTACATTCCATCTGTATTTTTTTTTCAATTATTTATTAAATTTTTTAAAAGGCACATGAAATTCGAATGAAATTGAAAAATCCGCAAGACGCCGCCCCCGAGGAGAAAATGATAGGGTGACGTTGCTTGACATGTTTGTTAGCTCACCGACGCCTCTGCTGCTCCTGATCTTCTCCTTGACTAATCTGAGCCGTTAGATCTCGAAGCTTCGTAGATATCGTCTCATGAGCCGTAAAATATCCGCTCGGCTCCATGCTGCTTCTCGGCTCCCTTTTTTTTTTTTTTGTTTCGGACAGCGTTCAAATCGGGAAATCTGCCGTCTCGATTATTATATATAAAAAAGAGTGAAAATTATTAATGCAGATAAAAGGGCTCTGTGTTTCCCGTGAATGTTTATAAAAAATATAAAATTTATAAAGTTTCAAATTTAATATTATTCTGTTTGTCAGAGTTTAACGTATAAAACTGTTTAGGATGACTTACCAGTTAAATCAATTTCGTCTAATTTAATTCGATTTATATTTAGTTGGGTTTTGTTGTTTCCTTACATTTTTTATTGTTAGTAAGGTTTCGTGACTGTCCTTACATTACATGTATACTTAAAGGAATTTATTTTTTTTATAATAAATTATTAATGATGCAACAGAAAATTAGTTTGGATTCTTTTTCTCTCTTTCTGAAATTTTTATCTTTTATATCTCGATATATAATATTTAAATGCAGGTTTATTTTTGTGAGGTTAGATTTTTTAAAAATGTTAATGTCCCTGTCGTGGAGTCGAATCTAGGTCTTGTCACAGAGACATTACGACCATATCAAACGTATATACTTCCCAAGAACATTACGACCGACCATATCCGTAACAACATATATGTCAAAGCAAATAACATGATTTTACCCTTTTTATAATTATATTTTTAAATGCCTTCTTCGGCAGTATGACACGTGTGGTTACGGTCTAGCTTAATTTTTATTTTAATTTTTTTATGACATGAATAAATGCTGTATTATTGTTTTTATCTATAAAAGACAGTAAACATTTTTAAGATGTTAGCTAATTATTAACAAAATAATAAATTGGTCGCATATTGAGAATTTCAATTTGAATATCCTTTTTTTGAATAAAGGTGACGCTGGCATGTTCCAAGCATGTGCTGCTGAGTACGTACACTTGTCAATCAGAGTTGGAAAGTAGTTTTGATTTGTTGGCCATTTATTTACTCTTTAAATAATTGTTGGAAAATAATATACTTTTGCAAAAATAAATTAAAGGGCTAATTCGTGATTTCATATTGGCATGAATGTGTGTGTGTGTGTGTTAACTTCATGCGATTTTTTTTTTTTGTGGTTAGGACAGTAACGTGTATAGAAATGTATATATATAAGATAATATATACACAAAAGGGTTATAAGTAAATTCAAAGGAAAGTCATCGATGCATTACTATCTTAAAAAAAAAAACAGTATTATTTTTTTTTTTTTCTTCGGAAAGAAACCCTAGCCTCTCCCGAATGAACACGCCGCCGCCTGATGATCCCACCGGAACTGAGCCGGAATCTCGCCAAAGTAAAAAGATCAGAACAAGGGACGAGGAGGCTCCACCGCTCTCTAATAACGCATGGGCTACTGGTGGAATCTCTTTTAGGGATAAGGTTCTTCAAGGAGCTGGAGATCTACATGACCCATTCTTCGTCGGAGATGTCCCCTTGGAGGATGAGGATGTGGCCATATCACAAACGACCCACAGTTTCCAGGTCTCACTTTCTGAAGCTTTTCTGGACCGTATTACGCAGCCTTGGAAGAAAGCCCTAGTGGTAAAACTCCTGGGCAAAACGCTAAGCTACAAGACGATGAGCTCTAGGTTGGAAACTCTTTGGAAGCCTATGGGCAGACTCACGGTCATTGACCTCGAAAATGAGTTTTTCCTGGTACGATTTCAGAAGGAAGAAGATTATCAGCGAGCTTTGTGCGAGGGACCATGGGTAATATTGGGGGCGTACCTCACTGTTCAATGTTGGTCCCCTGATTTCGTTCCGTCTCAAGCGAAACCATCTCATGTGGTAGCCTGGATCCGTTTTCCGGCAATGCCGATTCAGTACTACCACGCAGCTTTGCTTGAAATAATTGCTGGAAACATAGGAAGGGTTATACGAGTTGACTACAACACGGTTTCGGCGTCAAGAGGGAGATTTGCAAGGGTTGCTGTAGAATTGGACTTGAGTAAACCATTGATCTCTTCATTTGAAATCGAAGGCCTGACCCAACTGGTGGAATACGAGAATCTTCCGACCATCTGTTTCTCATGTGGGGTGATAGGACATTTGAAGGAACAATGCAGTAAACAAAGAACATCAGGAGAACCCGAGGGGATAGTCTCAGAAGGTTCCGCAGCTGAAAGGGCAGAGAAATCAGAGCATATAGCGCATTCAACAGTCCCATCAGAGTTAGGTCCTTGGATGCACGCCAAGAAGCCAATAAGGAGAACTAGAAAGGAAATCACTCTCCAAAAACCTATGGAAAAGACTAAGGTGCAACCTTCCAAAGCAGACTCTTACAAATCTCACGGAAAAGGCTTCCAGATTCTTGCTACATTAGAGGAGGGGGGCTCATCAAACGCTGCATCCAATGAAATCTCCCAGCCTACGGGACAGAAAGAGCTCTCTTTACCCAAAAGACAAATCCTCACGACCCACCGTTTTGGTGCAACCCAAAACGAACGCCCTTCACCTTCAATTCAGTTAGCCAAAGATATATCGCCTAACATTTCGCCTCCTAAACAAGCCAATGCTAGCTCCCTTTTACCAGGGATTCCGACCCTACCGACAAATCCCACGTCCCCGCACCCCCCTCAACCTCTCGCATTACCTTCAGCCTGCTCAATATCTGTTAAGCATCCCAACCCAGAACCCATCACTCGAATCACACCCCCTCCCGATATCACCTCTCATACTGCCATAACCTTATCCAAAAATGATCCCCCTTTGGGTCTAGATGATGACGACCCCCCCATTATTCATGATTGTTCGAACCCTGGTCGAGGGCAGGAACCTATGGAAGAAGATTCTAGGGAAGAAATTGAGGGGTCGGACAACTCCATGGTGGAGTGATACTTTCCATACCTCAAATATGATTAAGTACACTCAGAGTATTTTTTTGTGGAATTGTCAAGGAGCTGCTAGTGAGCGCTTTTTGAATACCTTTAAGTTTTGGAAGATGGATATTAAGCCTATGTTGACATTTATTCTGGAACCTCGGATAAGTGGTGATAGGGCATCTTGCATTATACGGAAAATGGGATACCCGTGTTCCCATCGAATTGAGGCAGAAGGTTTCTCAGGGGGTATCTGGGCTTGCTGGGATTCTTCTTATGTCTCTCTACACTTCGAGATTCAACACTTCCAGTTCCTACATTGCAATGTTCAGATAACTAATGGTTCTTCTTTTCTTTTTACTGCAGTATATGCTAGTCCCAGATCAAGAGAACGAGAAAACTTATGGCAAGGGCTATACAGACTAGCGAGAAAAGTAAAAGGTCCCTGGTTCGTGGGCGGTGATTTCAACTCAATGGTCTTTACTTCTGAGAAAAGGGGAGGGGCAACTATAAGTGACAGTAAGTGTCGGCCGTTCCGTAACTGTATTGAGGAATGCAGCTTGATGGATATGGGGTTTGAGGGACCACGTTTCACTTGGAAAAGGGGTGATGTAGAGGAGAGATTAGATCGAGTTTTGGGCAACCTTGAAGGAGTTTCCACCTTCCCACATAGCAGAATTCAACATCTAGCTAGAATAAAGTCAGACCACTGCCCTATTTTACTATCTCTTACACAACAGAGGCGTGAGGAAGATACCAAATTTTTCAGCTTCCAAGCAGCTTGGATTCTCCATCCGAGCTTTAATGATTTTGTGGTCAGCAATTGGAAAGGATCTACGGACATAGCTGCAACAATCTCTGAATTTTCCCTCCAAGCCTCTAGGTGGAACCATCAAATATTTGGCAATATCACGAGAAAGAAAAAACGACTAATGGCTCGTATCAGGGGGATTGAGAGGACTCTGAATCATGGGACAACAAATGCTTATCTTCAAGAATTGGAAATCAGATTGAAAGAAGAGTTTGAACAAGTATTACGTCAGGAAGAATTATTTTGGTTTCAGAAAGCAAAAACAGAATGGATCAACAATGGGGACAGAAATACAAAATTTTTCCATGCCAAGGCAGTTATTCGGCGTAGGAGAAACACAATCTACCAACTAAGAGATATGGATGGTATGTGGGTTAGAGATAAAGAACTAAGAGATCTGGTAGTAACTTATTTTGAACGGCTCTTTACTGAGGATGGGGTAAGCTCTCGAGGTTGCCTGAAAGGATCTTTTCCGTCATTGGATCCCTACATGTTAGCAAAGACAGCTCGACCACCTTCCATTACAGAAGTCCAGGAGGCTCTTTTCTCAATGAATCCATGCAAGAGTCCGGGTCCTGACGGTTTGAGCCCTCTTTTTTTCCAGAACCAGTGGAGGACAGTGGGTAGGGATATTTATAATTTTATTCTCAGAATCTTCGAAGGGATTCCCCTTGACCCGACAATTAACACTACCTTATTGGTCTTGATACCAAAAATACAGAATCCTGAGTATATCTCTCAATTTAGACCTATAAGTCTCTGCAATGTGGTCTATAAGGTCTTAACGAAGCTTATTGCCAACCGTCTAAAGCCTTTGCTTCCGGAAATGATTGGACCAGAGCAGAATAGCTTCATTCCGGGTAGACACATAACGGATAACATCATAATGGTTCAAGAGATCATCCATTCAATGGACAGATTAAAGAACAAACGAGGCTTCATGGCGATTAAAGTAGACCTCGAGAAAGCTTATGATAGAATTCGTTGGAATTTTATTGAAGAGACTCTCGTAGAAATAGGTCTACCCCACACTCTCATTGCTATTATCATGAGTTGCATCACTACGGTTAACATGAAGGTTGTTTGGAATGGAAAACAGACTAGAAGTTTCTCTCCTTCTAGAGGTCTCCGCCAGGGTTGCCCTCTATCTCCATATATCTTTGTTCTTTGTATGGAACGTCTAGCACATCTCATCAAACAAAGAACTGAGGAAGAAAGATGGAGGGGGTTCCAGATCAAAAGAGGTACACCTATTATCACACATCTCTTTTTTGCCGATGATCTTATTCTGTTTGCAGAAGCGTCAGAAACTCAGATGGAGACGGTTTGTGACACTCTCCAGCTCTTTTGTGAGGCTTCCGGGGAAAAGGTTAGTGTCAGTAAGAGCCAAATATATTTTTCTGCCAATGTGAGGCCTGAGTTGAGGGTTCATCTTGCTGAAATGTCGGGTTTTTCAAGTGAAATCAAACGTATTCCGAGATATTCTAGAATGGAAGATTGGAGCTCCTAGATACATTCCTAACTCTGTCGCACTTGAAAAACCCGACATTTCAGCAAGATGAACTGTTATCATTAGCCGGAAGAATCACTCTCACTAAATCTGTTCTTAACACAATTCCTTCGTATGTGATGCAAGTTTTTAAGCTCCCTTCGTCAGTATGCAAGGAATTGGACAGAATTATGAGAAGATTTATTTGGGGGACAACGGATTCCTCTTGGAAAGTTCCACTAGTCAAGTGGGAGCGTGTTAACTTACCAAAACACATGGGAGGCCTAGGAATAAGGCCGACACAAAGATTTAACAAAGCTTTTCTCATGAAGTTGGCGTTCCACTTTCTTACTCAAGAGAATGACCTCTGGGTGAGGTTGCTAAGAGGAAAATATCTTCCAAAGTCAAAACGGATTGGGTACCACCCTCCTACTCACGGAGGATCTATTGTTTGGAGAAGTATTAAATCAGTATGGCAGATTACTCGGGGTGGTTGCGGAACCTTAATTGGTAATGGACAACAAACTGATTTTTGGAGGGACAACTGGGTTGAAGGAGACAAACCTCTTCTTGAATATATCCGACCAGAAGAGCAACCTCTAGCCAGCTTCATTCCGGTGTCGGAATTTGTAAACTCAGATGGAACATGGCGGTGGGACCTTTTTTCAGACCATATCCCCCATTCTACATGCCTTAAGATAGCAAATCTTCTTCCCCCAGGATTATCGGAGGAAAGGGATCAGTTATATTGGTGTGGTTCTAGAGACGGTAAATGTACAGTGAAGAGTGCATATCGATCCCTTGTTCCTGATTTTGTCAATAACTCTGCTTCTATATGGACCAAAATATGGAAATGGCGAGGCCCAGAGAGAATCCGGGTTTTCCTTTGGCTAGCATTCAATCATAAACTATTGACGAATTGTGAGAGAGCAAAAAGAAAATTCAGTCCAACTGCTGAATGTCCATTAGGTTGTCCTCAGGAAGAATCTATCCTCCATGTTTTGAGAGATTGTCGGGTTGCGAAAAAAATATGGATGAACATCAGAGGGGAGACTGAACAGTCAGACTTTTTCAGATATAACGCATCCGAATGGTTTGAAAGGAACTTGTTAAGTGGCTCGGAGCTTGAGAAATTGCCATGGTCGACCATATTTGGTGTTACATGCTGGTTCTTGTGGCGTTGGCGCAACAACTTTGTTTTCCAAAATCAAGGTATCCCATCCCAGATAACGGAAAATATTATGCTATATTCTAGACAAATTCATGAGTGGGGAAGTTTAACTCTTATGTCACCATCGAAAAGACCACGAATTGTACAGGATATTTGTTGGGATCCTCCACCTTGGGATACTATGAAACTAAATACAGATGGAAGTGTTCGGGGAAATCCCGTTTCGGCAGCAGCGGGTGGCCTAGTAAGGGACAGTTGGGGCAATTGGATCGTTGGTTTTGCCTCTAATCTAGGGATTTGTTCGGTGTTTAGAGCGGAAGCTTGGGGAGTTTTGCTTGGATTAAGGTTGGCGTGGGAAAGAGGATGGCATCGAGTGATAGTGGAGGTGGATAATCAAGCATTAGTCAATGCGATCCAAAGTTCGAACATATTAAACACAGTGGATGGCTCAATCATAAAGGCAATACAGGATATATGTGCGAGACAGTGGACAGTTTCAGTTTCTCATGTCTTTCGTGAATCGAACTTCTGTGCCGATCAACTCGCCTCTATGGGACATAATTTGCCGATCGGTTTGACGGTCTTTGAGTCTCCCCCATCTGCCATGTCCGAGTTACTTTATGCTGATAGGATTGGAATTACAACCCCTCGTGGTTGCGTGATGTAATTCAAAAGTTTTAACTCCCTTTTATAAAAAAAAAAAAAAAAAAAAATCCCCCTTTTAAAAAAAAAAAAAAAAAAAAAAAAAAGGAAAGTCATCGATCGTAGCCATCATTTGTAGTTGAATTGGAAGAAAAGGCAATTCACGATCTACATATATTTTCACTATATCGTATTTAACTCTTTTTATTTTATGTTTGGATCACACCATCTTATATGTTAATTAGCATATACTTATCCGTTAGAAGTATTGTCCCGTCCTATAATTAAAATACGGTCCAAAAATGAAAGTCTAATATGGAATACATACGTGTATATATATATATATTAAAACTATGTGGAATATACTTATGAGGTTACCGGGTTTTAAAACCCCCTTTTGTAATGTTTTGATTATTTATAAAATTAACCATTCATAAAAAAAAATGTATATATTCCACATAAGTTTGGGCCTGTGTATTATAGTAACAAGCGCAATATTATAATGGATCGATGTTCTCATGTAGGCCCACTAGCGACTAAAACGCTCATTTATAGCCCAAGCAATATATACGTATTTCAGTGTATTTCGTATTTTCTTTTAGAAATAATAGAATCGTGTTGCTTTTGTTTTTATGAAAAGGTTCAGCCCACTATGACGATAAACTAATGATGTCCGAAAGTTCATAACGAAATATTTTATCGTATCGATGTATTTTGTCGCATGTGTTTGCATGCATGCACGCATCATATACGTAATGCTTATGAAATTCGTAGCGACCCCGTTGCAGGTTCACGTGCACGTGCACATGGGACACACACATGCGATGTATACATCTAGCATTTGTCACCTCACTAGACATGGCCTTGTGCTTGACTAGGGTTTATGGCTAGCCCATGGTGGACTCCATGCGGGTGTGATTGTGATTGTTGTTATATGTGTGATGCACGTTCTGTGATAATGCATGTTATTATTGCTGTATGTTATTGTGAATCATCGTTCTAACACTGTTCTCGCTGAGAACGGGTTTACCGGGTTCAACCCAGGCTACTCACTAAGCAATTGTGCTTAGCCCTCGTGGTTTTATATTTTTTTTCAGATCACGAGGATTACGCCTAGCGCGCGGACGACGACGACCTGAGAGAAGCAGCATCATGTACGGGATATTATTTTGAACCCCGGGACTCATATTCCCGCATTTTGTACGGTTGTGTTATGACTTTTCGGACATGTTGTTGCTTTACGATACTGATCGCTTGTATTTTCCGCTGCTTACTCTGATTTGATTAAAATGTTTTTGGATTTTGTATTTTCGCTTCTGCAAATTATTATTTTATCGTTATATCGTCCATATGGCACAGCCTGTAGACTGTATACGGGTTACGGGTGTCACAACCATAGGGCTTAGCCATATACCCTAGTTAAGTCGGCATGACTAGGGGCGCCTCCACGCCCGTCACTCGCATGACGTTGGCTGTTGTGTCGCTAATGCGTCTCAAACGCCCGTCAAGTCCGTGATGGTGATGGTTGAGTCTACAACCATCCTGATGAGGACATCGAACCCAACAACATCTCGAAACGGAGATCTTGATGGAAGCATACCTGGAGCAAAGATAAGGACAAACCGAGTTCCACCTCAGATCGAAGCCACCAAGTAAAAGGAAGTTGCTTGGAGTGCAAGACAAGTATCCAAAAAAAGCTTCTTCATCATCAGTGCAACTCCAACAACTAGCTTCCCAACCACCTCATTTAATGCA
>NW_010960188.1:1201811-1221627 GCF_000463585.1 Tarenaya hassleriana
CCTTGTGTATCGACAGACACACGGGTGCGCATATATATATATATATATATATATATATATATATGTATATATATAGTTCATATACAACGTGATCCTCATAAAATGAAATTCTTGTAGGAAATAGTTTGATATCAAAGATGGAATGGACTATGGCATGATATGTCTAATAATTGTAGTGTAAGTTGTATAGACTATGGTAATCTTTTTGTTCCCCTAATCTTCTACGATTTTTTTTACAAAAAAATAATTAAAGGCAATAATATATGTTCTAAACCTTTAGAGAATATTTGAATTAAAAACATGGTTAGATATGGTTTTAACATGTAACGAAATTTTTTTTTATTAATAAAAAACAATAATATATTCTTTAACACGTTGTCAAATATCAATAACGACATCTGAAACAGTCCATATATATGGAGTGGGTCTTCATTTTTGGAGTCAAATCATTGTGAAATGCGAATACGCAATGATAAAGATAAAATTTTTATTTACACGTCCTTTGTCATATAATTATATATGCATATTTACCCCAACGGACGGTGAGGTAATTTATAGCAAGAGAGAGGTAATTATGATGATTTGATTTGATGAATTTTAAACGACAAAACGTGAAACGAAAAAGAAAGTTTTCGAGGTTTCAAATCATTTTCGCCGTACGATCCTCATGTGCAACGTAACATATTTTCTTTTTATTAAAAATGGAAAATGCAATTGTTCTATATATAAGTTAGTGATATAGGCCATATATAGTTCTTATTTCTAATTCACTCATGAGTAAAAATAACTAACCGTAATAATAGTAAAACATATAATTTGAATTAATAAATGCGAAAACTAAGTTTCAAGTCATACAAAAATTCTTGATATAGATCACCGTGGGATCAGTCACGATATTAATAATTAAAATTAGACAAATAGATAGATCCAAAATATTCCATGTGTGCGCGCAATATATGCACAGTCCAAATCCCCATCGGAATTTTGGTTACAACAAACAAAATGGCTTAGAACTTGACTGGTCGTCATGCTCTCACTAACAAACATACATTGACATGTTGTCCAAAGTCAATTCAAAGGCCCAAACGTTTATTTTGATTTTTTTTTCGTGCATTTTCGATATTTACAATGACAAACACCAAAATATAGATAATGATTATTCTTATTTTCTTCGGTCAATCTACCTTTCGTGATAATTTTAACTAATTAAATATTTTGGGAAAACCATGTGTTTGTTTAAAACATGTATTGATCTATATGGCTCATAGTATGATTGTATTCACTCCTCTGCAGTTAAAAAAAAATATATGTTGGAGATATCCCATTGATATATATATATATATTATAAGATTTGTGATATTATTTTTGTGGAGAATAAGTAATATATGTGTGGGTATTTCAAATAATTAATGCACTACAATAAGAGACTGCCCTGAATTCCTCGGCACGATTACACTAAAACTCATTTCCTCCATCGCTAGCCAAACAGATTTCTCGCGAGTTTTTTTTTTTAATTACAAATTTCATCCGTCGGGGGAAAAAACCAGTTGTAGCAATATCATGAATACGAAATGAATAACGTTTCATCCAAAAGCCCAACATACAATCAGTTGTAACAATATATATCTCTATATATATATATACACACCCTGGTCCGAAAAGAATCAAAGGGAACCGAGTTCATCACAATTAATTCTTGGAAGTTTCTTTTTTTTTCCATCTTAATTTACAATGGAAAGGTCAAAAGATGGAGCACCAGAGCAAAAAAAAAAAAACCCAATAAACAAAAAGGAAAAACAACCGTGGGGTTAGGAGGACAAAGATCAGGGTGATGATCCAAAACCACGTACACCGATGTCGTTGTGTTTTCTGGAAGGACCGGAAGCTGGGATGGGGAAATGTCTGGGCAAGAACCCCAAGAACTGCCCTTTTCCGTACCTGTGCGATGAAACGGCGTCGTTCGGTCTCGAGTGGAATACGTTGGCGGTTCTTGCTCCGTCGCAGCCAACCGCAATAATAATTGCGGCGGACAGAAACATGAACCCGAGTGTTAGAACCAGTTCGGTTCTCGATCTGCCGTGTCGATACATTGCGTATGCGTGAAGAGAGAAACAGAGAAATTAGAGAGAGAGAGAGAGAGAGAGAGAGAGAGAGAGGGAAGAAGGGAGAAAATGGAGGTGGTGAATTGGTGACAGCAAGAAACATTGGCAGATTTGGTATATATATATATATATATATATATTATATGTGAGTGTGTCTGCGTACGTGCGCGTGTGTGTAGACAAAGGAGGAAAGAGAGAGTCTGACAGATTTTAATTTGAGTCGTTTGAGTTATGTTTTGTTGTGTGTATATACGTTGGTTTCGGTTTTTATTTTATTTTTAAAAAAGAACAAAAAAAATATATATCCATATATACGCATCCGTAATTACGCGTTGCACAAATATAATCACCTCTTTTGAGGATATATTTTCCATATTTATAAATAAATGATTGTGTTGTGTAAATGCAATTGACCGTGAAAAGACATGGTTCGAATCTTTCAAATTATATATATTTATATATATATATATATATATAATATTGAATAATGTTTTTGTGTGCAGATGCATGGATGGAGGTCCAGATAGCCAGGGCCCCATGAGAAGGGTTTGGTGAAAGCTCCATAGCTGTAGAATTAACTGGGACTCATTAAACCTAAAACATCACCAAGTCTTGTGATTATTTTTTTATAAATAATTCGCGTGGACCAATAATTCAATTAAATTGAATATATATTACATGTGTTATTTTCAACTGTGTTAACTTTGTAATGATGCTATCTCAACATTATCATTACGGACAGTTATCTTTTATTTCCGATTATACAAAAATTTTAGGTAATATGCTGATATCGTATGTTATAGAATCAAGACACAAATATGTTTTCCTTCCACGCACAAGAAAATATGCAGTTCGCTTATAATCACATTTGACATGTATATTTTTATATATATTTTTTAACTACAACAATCAATAGAAATAATCACATGCACATATAAAATAGATAGTTTCGTGTTTATATTCATACCTCGTTTACGTATATATATATATATATATGAGATGAAAAGGGATGAACAGAGAAGAAGGGGGCAAAGAGAAGAAAATAGAGGAGATGGGGTCCAAGAGCCCTTTACATGTCATGTCAAAACTTTAATATTTCATTATTATATTTCATTGTTTTGTGTTAGGCGAGAATAGTTTGGACCCACCCCTAAATTCAGTGGCCGACTAGAATTACATATATAATAATGTTCAATCTCTTGTCTATATATATATAACCTATAGTTTTATACGATACTTCAACATCAATCTAATGCAAACGAAATCAATATTGAATATGATAGATATATAACATTTTTTTATTTTTTTATTATTATGCACTCTCTTACGGTATATATATATATATATGTATGTATATGTTAGCGTTAGAAGAAACGTGGGAGAAGAAAGACGTGGATTTTGAAGTGTCGTGTCTTGTCGATTATTAAACCACTTTTTTTTAAACCTAAAGTAATCTAAAACCCATTCAGTTCACTGTTTTTCATCATTGATTCACGTAGCTCTGGCCGTACCTTCTTCTTCTTCTACTACTGTTTCCTCATATTATTATTTTTGGGTGGTTGACTGTACACTTACATAATATCATAATTAATAATATATTATTGTTATTACTACTACCAAATATAGTCCTTTTCAAAATAATAATAATGAAAATAGGATTCCAACTTGTTCAAGTAGGAAAAACTTTATTAAAGAAATTTTAAAAAAAAAGTACATATTATGAAATATCCACCGAACAAGCTTAGACATTGACACAAGTAAGATGCAGGAATGTTCGATGGTGATATATATATATATATATATATATATATATATCCCAATCTCTCTATCTCTATCTAAATATATATGGATATGATATTATAATATTTTTTAATGAAACAATGTTTTTCTGAAAATTTTGGTGAATCGAGTTTCATGTAATTTACGAACTTTCAGTCAAGTGATAGTCTCTCTCTCTCTCTCTCTCTCTATACATATACATGTGTATATATATGTATATAAATTCCATAATAAATACCCAAATAAAGAGGGGAAATTCAAAATTGAAAAACCATAGGTAAGAATATCTGCCACGTTCGCAACAACTACGTCGTAAATAGAGTCATGAATTCGTCTTGTGATGTAGCTAACAAGTTTGCTACATGAATCGCTCGTATCATGTTTTCTTTCCATCTCATTTTTCAACGCGTTTTATTGCATTTTATTTTTTTATTTATTTTGATCGCATTTCTCAACATGAAACGATGTTTCGAGATTTTAGAAAGAAATAAAAAAGTTTTAAAATACAGTTCTTGCGGTCCAAAAGACAACTAATAGAACATTTTATTTGATTTAATTAAAATATTAATATTCAAATACATTTTTTTTCTAAAAAATATGTAAACGTTTGAAATTAAAACGCCCTCATTGGACCACATACCGAGTCCTTAAAGATCCCCAACTGTAGAATAAATAAAACTTTGAAGATCTCACTTCTGAATGGCTTTAGTTAGAGATTTTGCGTGACAGGTTGATGTGATTTTGACGTACCAAATATACATAAATAAATACAACGTTTTAAAAATATACGATGTATTGCAGTTGAACGGTTTCCGTACACTGCATTTTATAAGAATTTTTACCATTTTCTCTATGCAGACTAAGTAAAATATGAATTCGTTCATTTTTTTTTTTGATAATCTGAAAGTTTATCAAGTCTTTTACCCGATTACATCTCTTAGAAAATCGAAAAACTCTATGTGAATATCCCTTCCCAAATGAGTATTTGAATACAGATTAGAAAAGAGTTTTGTTCTATTTCTTACCGGTTGAATTACTCAATCTAAGGTATGAACTCGGTAAGTTACCAAATACATGTCCCCTTGACCCCTCTCAATAATTAGGTGCATATTCAATTATTTCGATTTTTTGTGTGAATATTGATTGAACCCATAAAAAAAAACTATACACATATTGTCTCATTCTATAAAATCATTCTCTGCCCAAGTCAAATAAGATGGAAAAAAGCCTGGTAAATCTAATGGGCCTAGAAAAAGGAATGGGTTCATAGGCCCAATTAGAACCTTCCCCGGCCCATAAAGAAACCATTACACGACCCTCGTGAACAAATGTGCTAATAGAGAACATGTTTTTTTTTTTTTGGATAACCGGGTTTTCTGGGCCGAAGTCCAGACTAATCCCGGAGGCGGGAGCCAGTCATGTAATTTAAATTATGCACTCTATCCTCAATTTGGGGTTCGAACTCGGGTGGGACAGAACGTTTCCGTTTTAACGGTTGAACTATCCAAGTTAGATTTAATAGAGAACATACTTTGTTATAATTAGTTTTGTAATTTGTTTTGCCTATCCATTATGCTCCCACATTCAGTTACATTACATGAAATCCAATCCATTATCCATTTTCCATATATATATATATATATATGTTCTAGTAATTAGATGTAGATTGCAATAGTTATGTTCCAAAATCGAGTTTCGAGCCAAGATTTTTTCTCTTTGTAACTTATTTCGAATGACATGAAAGACGAATCATTTGAATGATATCATACGATGAAAATACTTGCAGGAAAACAGTATAATAAATAAAATTCTCTTGAAAAAATGGCAAACAATTTTGACCGCGGTATTATATTATACGTGCGGGGCGTAAATGTTTGAACCAATTGCGACACGCAACTCTCACGTGCAAGCAAAATCAGTTTTCCATTCATGTTATACTAACCATTTCATCTTTTTCCTACCTTGGGAAATACATTTAATTATTACCATATAAAAAATTAAAATATTGTAATTATGCACGGACTTTCCTTTTCCATTTTGTTTTATTTACTCCTCTGTAATATTTTGAAATAAATTGCCATAAAAATTCACCTGCTATGGTCAAATATTTTTTTTCCTTGTTTTTTGCAATTTCCGGTAATTATTCAACGTGGGTTACGGGAAACTTGGTTCTGACATGGAATTATTGGCGTGCAACTAATACGGGTTAGTTGCATTGCATGGTTCATTGACTTTGACTTGGAATTATTTGCATGAATATGAATTGCCTTAGGCCCTTAGACTTTGAATTAAGGCATTTATACAATGGACCGTTTGCTACACTGCACACGTACGACATAAAACATGAAGGCAGTCCAACAAATCCAATTTAAATTTCACACTTTTTTTTAATTGTTAGTGAATAGAGAAATGAATAGACTACCATACCCTTCATATGGCCGAAGCGAAGGAAATATTAAATGCGACACTAAGAAATAATTTTTTTTTATAAAAAGAAATGCCACGTTCAATTTTTTGCTACTCGTGGAAATAAAACAAACAGAAGTGGAGCAGAAAGATGCAAAGTGGCAAAGCAACAGAATTAATAATGTCTTTATTTATTTATCTGTTTTTGTTTTATTTGATTGTTTGTATCATCACGATAATCGTTAGGATTACGCATAAACATGATGCAGATATTTGGGTATTATTTCAACCGACACCGCAATTCATATGCGAATGCAGTAAAATGCAATTTTGGAGAAAAAATATTTATTAATTTAAAATTAAAAACAGGGAAAGAAATATCGTATCATCGAAGAAACGGACAAAGTAAAAGCCTCCGCCAGAATCAAAAGCTTCGCGAGTTCCCTAAAACGTGCAACTCGGTACGATCGACCTCACCGTGGACCCCACATTCCTCCACCTTAAAACCTATCCATCCGCGCACACTTTCCGAAAATCTAGACCGTCCGTTTCAATCGCATATTTCAGTCTAATTATTGACGGCTGCGATTTAGCCTAAGGCAAATACCTCACAGTCTACACGCGCCGAAAGATAACCAGACTCAACTCCCTGAGCCTTTGACCAACGACCGACAAGCTAAATCCGATATACCATGAATTATAAATATTTCTTTCCTGATTTTTTTTATAACATTAATATTATAATTTCGTTTATTTTTCATTGAGTTATAAATCTTTTAAAATGTGCTAAGAAATCTGCACATCAATTTTCTAAAAATATAATTCCAATTATATAGGGTTATGTATTATATTATTAGAGAAAATGGACAAGTAAATGAATAAAGTGAAATCAGATCTTTTTAAAGTTATTCGATTTGGACCTTAAATCAAAATATAATAAAGAAATAATAATTGTGTCAAGAAAGTGAAAGTGACGTCATCAAAGTTTGACTCTTTCCTCACCATCTTTATACCAAGCCCCACGCACTCTCCCATCTTCTCCCTCCCAACTTCTCTCTCTCTTGACGGATTCTCACACGCTTTCTCTGGATCCGAACTGCGCAAACCTCGGCCAAGAATGGGGAAAAATGATCTCTACATCACAGTCCCCAGCTTCTTCAGGTGTCCGATTTCGCTCGACGTCATGAAATCGCCCGTGAGTCTCTGCACCGGCGTCACTTATGACCGCGCCAGCATCCAGCGGTGGCTCGACGGTGGTAACAACACCTGTCCGGCGACGATGCAGGTCCTTCAGAGCAAGGAGTTCGTGCCCAACCTGACTCTCCAGCGCCTCATCGAGCTCTGGTCGGAGTCCGCCCGCCGCCGCACCGCTGTTGAGTCGCCGGGATCGGCTACACCAACGCGGGACGAGGTCTCCGTCGCGATCGAGAGAGTTAAGCTCGAGAAGGAAAACCGCGACGACCTCGAGATGCTCTCGAAGATCCTCCGATTTGCCAGGGAATCTGAGGAGAACAGAGAATTTCTCGCCGGTAAAGAGGATTTCGTCCCAATGCTTGTGGATCTCATGGGGCAAGTGGATTCCAGAACCTGCTCAACCCCAAAATTGCAGGTGATTCAAGAGGTTTTGAAGATTCTGAGCATGATTCGGAGCAAAATCCCCGATCGGAAGCGGTTTTCGAATCTGATCTTATCGAATGGTCGAGATTGCTTGACGGCAATCGTTGTCGGGAATGTCCGTCTGATGATCGACTGCACAGCCGTGTTGGAGTTCATCGCCGTAGACGCCGAATCGAAGCTGTTGATCGCGGAAAGAGAGGGGTTAATCCCCGAGCTGATCAATTCGGTAAACAGAGATTCTGATCCGAACTTGATCGAAGCGAGCCTCTCCTGCTTGATCGCCATCGCATCGCCGAAGCGCGTGAAACTGACCTTTATCCGAGAAAAGCTCGTATTGAATCTCACGAAGCTGTTAACTGATCCGGCGATGGCGAGCGTTTCCGTGACGGAGAAATGCCTGAAGCTTCTGGAGACGCTCGCGTCCTGCAAGGAAGGCAGGGCGGAGATCTGCGGAGGAGACGGAGCGGAGACGGAGACGGAATGCGTGGAAGCGGTGGTGAAGAAGCTAATGAAGGTTTCGACGGCGGCGACGGAGCACGCCGTGACGGTGCTGTGGAGCGTCTGTTATCTCTTCAAGGAAGAGAAAGCGCAGGACGCCGTGACGAGGACTAACGGCGTTACAAAGATTCTGTTACTGTTGCAGAGCAACTGCTCCCCCGCCGTTAGGCAGATGCTAACGGATCTGTTAAAGGTCTTCAAGGTTAATTCCAGGTCATGCCTTTCCGCTTACGACACCAAAACGACTCATATCATGCCGTTTTGATCCCTGCCCTCTGGAGATTCGTAGGATTTTCTTTTTAGTTTTTGGTAAAAAAAAAATTAATGAGAAAAAACTGTAAACAGAATGAATATTTTTTTTCCCGATAGTGAATACAAACCAAAGGAGAGATTCGATTGATTAATAATAATATAAAAAAAATTTGACGATTTATATACATATATTCATATGTTTCATTTTTTGGAAGTTGTCCCCATGATTCCCTTCTGATAAATTTCATATCGGCCGTGTAAAAGAGATAATTCTTGGAAATATTCTGGCACGAAATATGTCCAAAAACGAGAGAGGGTTACGTCATATGGTTTATAGTGTCAGGAGGGACAGATACCACGATTCAATGTGTGTGTCAGTGTATCGCGTTGTGTCATAACAGCGATGTTACATGTGATCTATCATTCGTCTGTACAAATATTCATATTCGAATACACCCCAAAGTCCAAATCTTCTTTTAATCCCCCCTCCCCTAATTATTCCTCAATTTCGAGTTATCGACTTCACAAACTTCAATTTTAATATAAAATTCCAATTAATAGCACATTAAAAAAGAGTTCGAATCTAAAAAATAAAATAAAAAATATTACTTTCGTTTTTGTTTATACGGCGTATTATACAAACCTTTATGTATCTCTCCACTGGAAATTATTTAAATCTTTATAAATGATCATACAACACCTATTATATGATCCCGATAACATGAAAATTAAACGTCGGATAATATAATACGTATTAGTATTTTAGATATGTTCAAAATGTCATTCGTCATCACCCGTAGAAAAATCTACATAATTCATATCGAAATCATTCATATTTTCTCATTTCTTTATTTTTTTCTAAATCGAATAAATAATATATATTTTATTAAATTCATATCAACAAATTTTATAGTCAGATAATTAATAAATCCATTAATAAAAAACTGACTCGAATGATGATTAGATAAAAAAAAAAGAAAGTACTAAATAAAGATTCCTCACGTACCATAATTAAACTTAATGACAAATAAATAAATAAATAAATAAATAAATAAAATTAATAAATGTAGAAGACTTGGACCCTTTTATTCTTTGACCCTGTGATGTGATCCATCAAAGTCATAAGGGCATGGGGAACCCGTGGATGAGCTGGCAAATGGCACATCAATGAATATGGTATCTGTTACGGGTACACATTTAGGGTGTTCATTCTGCTATATATTCCTCCTAGTTTCTTTTTCTAATTTCCCTGTAAATATACTTGGGCTTTTAAAAAAATATTTATATATATTCTTTTCCTTTTTCATTTAAATATAATCTTTAAATCCTAAAACAACTATTAGCTTAAGATCTTGAAAACAATTTTAAACGTTAAACTCTAAATTTTGGAGTCTAAAGTTTGGGAAATAGGATTATAGGGTTTAGATATGGTTTAAGTTTAGCATTTTATTAGATTTTAAATTTAGAGTTTATGTTTTAGAATAGAACGTTTTAATTTTTTGAGCTAAAAGATAAAATTACAAATAATAATAATTAAAATAGGAAAACTATATTATTTTTTTATAGTAACTATATATACATATATATATTTATCTTTTATAACATCACTATTGCATATATCATTTTTTTAATCCATTCATAATCGAAATTATATATAATTGATATTTACCATAAAGTTCTAGATATATGATTTGCCTTAAACGATAAAAAATGTATTCAAATATATAATTTCCGACAATTTTACAACCAAACGACTAGCTATTATTTTCTCATCAAAATGTTATTTTGCATAAACTGGTGGAAGATTTTCATAAGAGATTATTTTCGAAATTCTCAAGAAAAATATTGTAAGGATATTTGCATTTGGTTCGACCTATGCTTTGAACATGAAAAGAGACAAATCAAAGTGCCCGCAATTTATGAAATTGGGTTTCTGCCTCTTTGTTTGGTTTCCCAATTTTTTAAATACAAAAAAAAAAAAAAAACAGAAGTCTTTGGTTTCGGCCATAGAAAGATTTGGAAGGGTTTTGTTGTGTGTGTGTATATAAATTTAATATACTATAGAGATTTGGCTTTGACCATTCAAATCGTTTATAATAATCCGTCTCCACGATCCAGCCAATGAATAAATTCTCTTATTTTTTTTAGAAAAAATGTTTAATTATCACAATTATCAAATCTCCTCATGAAATAGACCAATCACACATTTTGATATGTATATGTTCTGTGTATATTAACATATTATTGATAATTTAATTTTATAAATTCTCAGATTTTAATACAACAAATTTATATATAAACTGTCGATGATGCACCACCAAATATTTTATTTTCTTTTAAGGTTGAGTTTTATTTGTCTGGCCGCTATTTCATGGAGTTGTTGTTGTTCACACAATTTGATCTTTCCTTTTCCCTTTTTTTATATTTTATTTTATTAATATTTTATTGTGTTATTGGCCTTTGAACATTTGGAAAACAAAAGAAAAAGAACCAGTCAGTGCTCCGCTTTTTCTCCCTTTAAAATATCATTAATATTACTTTTTAAATGTTTATTTAATGAAATTTAAACTTCAACGTACGAATGTGGGTCTTGAAAGCGGTGCACAAACATTAATTGGATCCCGTGTTGCGATTTTATCACTAAATTATATATATATATATATATATATATAATATAGCAACGCCCCAAAAAAAACATTTTTTAAATGTGAATCATTATATATAATATTACGTCGTATTTTGACGTTTAATTTTAATTTCTTATTGAATACAAATATGAAAACCATTCAAAAGTGAAGGGTGCATGACTGGTCTATATAATATTACATCGTATAAAGTCTATCAAAAGATTTTTTATAGAGCAAAGAAAAAATAATTTGAAATTTTTAATATTTGGTGGAAAAAGAATTTGAAATTAATTTTAAAAGGGATCTATTTTCATTTAATATAGACCAGTCTTAGAAACATTACTGATTTGAGAAAATCTATATATATTAATAAAAGAGTTTAAAGAGATTTGGTGACGACACCTCATCATCCTACATGGATGTTTTCTAAGTTTTGATTGGTTTTTATCAAAACCTCATTAGTTACATCACAATTAAATAAAATATTCTATAATAAATTCATCTACATTATATATAGTACTGGAATTTTTATTTAACTATGTTATATTTAAAATTTGTTTTTTTAATTTTGATGATTTTATCTTAATAAAAATAACAAAATAAAATATTACATAAAAATCTATTAAAAACGAATAAAACAAAAAGCGGTATCCATGTTGATGAAGCCACTAAGATTATATTTAAGATTTACATTTACAACCTATTGATATTTACAACGTCATATTGACTATTGAGATAACATTGGGTTTGTCTCTAATTTCAATATGTTACAATGATTTGGTATATATTGATTTGAATATTTGGGACATTATATCTACATAAATATAAAATAAAAACTTAGGATAATTAGTTTTTAAGTAAAAGGAATATTTTAAATGTCCAAATATATTAATAGTGATGTGATTTAACAAAAAAAATAAAAAAGATAATTAAATGATTAATTGTATAGTGCGTTTGAAAACGGAAAGTTGATGATGATATTAAATACTTTGTTTTTTTAAGAACAAGTGAACTACATACGTTTACAACCCCACTTCTGTGGGGAGAATCAAACGCCAAAATGATTTAAAACGGCCATATATTGTGAAATGATTTAAAGGGTTGAGCGGTCATGAGACGCTTCATTTTGCATGATTTATAAAGTTCACATTATAATTAATTATATTTTCTAATAAATGATTACATTAAATGACACCCATGTTGCATTTGGTATAATTCGATTTATCTAAGCGTACCCAGACAAGAGAAGATTTTGAATTCTTCCAGAGACCCTTTATATTTGTATGAATTTTATGTCGATTGCGACCACAGTTTGGTGCTTCACATGACGCCAAATTCCGCAGGTTTACTTTTTATACTGTCTCTATTTCAATTTTATGAGTTTGAATGTTTATATTTCTATAGTATGATAATAGAGATTTACAGTTTGTGTTTCGTATCTTGGGAAGCTTTAAACCATCAATGTGAGTTTCTGGGTGTCTGTGTCTGTGTGATCTGAATTCTTCATACTAACATTAACATATATTTCTTATATCGATTAATCTTTGGCCTTATGTTAGTGGAACGACCAACACCTCGCCTAAAATAATCAAAGGTAACTTAAATACTGCAAAATATTTCACCAATGTAATTTTCTCACTCCGATATTTCTCCATCTCATACTTAATTTCCGGACATTTTTCTTATAATGAGGTGATTTCATCTATAAAATGCAGGAATATGTGGTTAGTTTATACATATTTCCTCTCAAGAATTGGTTCTAAAACAGACAAAAGTTTACTTTGCAACTCATAATAAAGTTGTAAAATATTTAATAAATCAGCTTTACGAGACCTGCGTAGACTTTTGACCAAGTTTTAGAAATTTGCCTTCTATTATTACTGTCCAGAGAGGGGAAGAAGCATTACTGAAGGTCATTATTGTGAAAGAACGTCTTATCGATCTTTCTTTTGGATTGTTAAATCCTAGATCTCTATTGCTTTAATTCTTCAGTTTCTTTTGGAACTTTTGAAACATGTACATTTCTCTCTTTCTTCTTTTCCTCTCAATGTTGTTGTACTGTAATATAGTTTCTACGTCCTCTGATTGTGAGCATCTTTCAAAAAGTGGTGGTGACATCGATCAAGAATATTTCTTTTTTTCCATCATGATTTGATTTAGCCTTGTGAAGTTACCGAACTAAAAGGCTGGTTCTCATGTCTTTGTAATCTACGGTTTGTTTTCTTTTCTCAGTTGAAGAACCATTTGGTTTTCTTTTTGTTTACCTCTCGATCCATTACTCGAATTATTCTGACTTGCGTCTTATATCGCATATGGATCCTTTGCAGGTGATATTTTTTTACCAAAGCGTAACGTTCTCTATGCTATACATCTTCCACCAGAACATGAAGATCTTAGGTACATATTCAAATTGAAGTTATTTTTTGTTACGATCTACACGATTTTGAGTTTATAAAATTGAAGAACTTAGTTGTTTGGTTTAATTTATCTCTTAATATATTTTAGATCTTTTCATAGTACAAAAAAATTAAAGATTTAAACATTATAATGACAATTTAAAAGGATTAAAGATTCATATATTTATAGAGAGAGAGAGAGATTTTAAAATTTTCGAACAATGTTTTTTATCAAATAAATATCGTTGTAGTCAATTGTCTTCCTCGGTAGCACATTTCAACAAATCTATATATATTAATAATTGTGTTTAAAGGATTGTGGTGAAGCCACCTCATCTCCATGTCATCATCTATGTGGCATTTTTGTTTTAATTTTTATTGATTTAATATCATCTTTCACAATCATAATTATAATTATTATTATAATTAAATATATTAATAATTGTGTTTAAAGGATTGTGGTGAAGTCACCTCATCTCCATGTCATCATCTATGTGGCATTTTTGTTTTAATTTTTATTGATTTAATATCATCTTTCACAATCATAATTATAATTATTATTATAATTAATTTTTACACACATATATACATTTAGATTAACACTAATTTTTACATCTAAATATAATAAATAAAAGTACGAAAAGTTAACTTTTACTATATAAAAGTTTATTTTGATCTTAGTTTTTTAATTTTTTATATTTATATTTAAAATCTATTTTTTGATTGGTTATTAAAAAATTATTACATATTAAATAAGAAAAATGATATGATAAGAATTAAATGAAAACTTTTAACATAATTACAATTTAAAAAACAAATCTCATATTTATAATTTATTATATTATGTATAACGATTGGACTACATCTAATTTGCAACGTATTGCTATATGATATAAAATTAAAAATAAAACTATCAACAAAACACTTTGAAACAAAAACGTTTCTTGGTATTTATTAGCCACTAACAATCACAATAAAACAAAAACGGTTACGCCTCAACTTCATTGTATTTAGTAAGCAAAAGATTAAATATTAGACTGTAGAACGTAATATTTAATAGGCCACTAATAATCACATTTATTTTTTCTAATTAGTTTTATTATGTTATCATGCGTTATTGGTTCTTAAACGAGCTTATATAGGTTCCACGTATGGACCCATAACTTCATTGTGATTGTCATTCATTATATAATTTTTCCCCCTTTCAATCTCTGGGTTTATTCCGGTTTAAAATGCGTTTGTGTTTTTGCAGGTGGTGATGCTATGTGGTCCAATAGAAGGAATGAAATGGTATGCATGTCTTCACATCCAATTAAGAGAAAGGGTGATTGAACTTCATTGATCTATTTTAAAATATCAATTATCTTTACCTCTCATTTTCTATACATATTGAGCCAGTTAATCCGTGTTTGCAAATCTAAACGTTTACTCAAAACAGTTTTGTCCTTTTTTCTAGAGTTGACTCAAGCATTTTACAGATATATGTATATATGTATATATGTGTGTCTCTCTCTGTGTGTGTATGATTGTATGTATATATTTTTAAATCATTCATATTTTATATTTGATTTTTAATTTATGTGTATATATGGATATATGTATATATATATTATTAAACTATCACTATTTTTTGCTCATGAAAAATAGGTTTAAAAAAACAAGTGACACGTTTAATAAAAAATATGTAAACATATATTTATATATATATATATATATATGTATATGTGTGTATTTTTAATACTTTATATTTATATTTTATATTTGGTTTTTTATTTATGTATGTATGTGTGTATATATATTATTAAACTGTGTCCCTTTTTCCTCCATATGCCTCCTTTTTTTTAATCATAAAAAAGAAATTAAAGTTGTCAAATGAAAAAGAATATATATATATATATATATATATGTAGATATATTGATTACATATTTCAAATGAGAGATACAATATCGATCTGATTGCACAAATAATATTTACTTGGTTTTGAAGATTATTGTTATAATTTTTAAAAATTACAACAATAAAATGATTATAAATACAAAATAATATAAAATATTTTAACAAATATTTAAGATATTCAAATACCATATATACATATATGTATGCATGTTTTAATATATTTGGTATAATTTAGTTCCATGTAAACAAAGTTTGATATAATTTATGCACACATAAAACAGTAAATAGTAAAATTTAATAATATTCAATTAATTAAAATATTTTGGTACATTAAATCAAAATTGGTGTTTGCTATATGAACTTCTATTAGAGAAAAAAAGTCAAATTTAAATATTATACCTTATGGATGAATAGTTTTGATTTTATATTTTTATTTCTATTTATATTATATTTTAAAAAATTATATTTACATTATATCTAATCCCTAAATATTACATTTTAAAAAAACCTCTAAATTGTTACAAATAAATAAGAGACAAAATAAACTATAAAAATAAATGTTTCATTTAAAAAATAACAAATAATCCATATAACAAATAAATACAATTTTATACTATATAACAAATAATGTGAATTTGATAAATTGTCATAGAAAGTAACTAAATTATATATATATTTTTAAAAATGAAATAAAAACACCGTTCATGACTTAAAACGTTATATTCATACCCCATTGCAAGGAAAATCACACCCCATTGTAAAAAAAAATTTATTTTGATCTTTTTACTTATAAGAAAAATCATACCCCATTGTAAGGAGAATCCAAGAATGGTTGTACAACAAAAAAGGTCCCGATCATTTGAGAAAGTACATTTATATGCAATTAGGTTTTGTTTTTTTTAATGGTTTGTATTTACGCTGAGAAAAACAACTTTTATCAAGGTTATTCGATTATTAGTTGAATTTTCAGTTATTATTTGTGTTATGGAAGTTGTTTCGCATTGGAACTTTGATCAATTTTTTTGCTATAATTTTCAGGGAGTGAGATTGCTATAATTGTGTGTTAAAGATAGAATATATCTGGCAACGAGATCGTTTGACAACATACAAACCTTAGAGAGGATGGAAAAAATGAGATCGCCGGGTCCTCTACGGAGCTCCGGGTTCGACGCCGAGACCGAATTGATGACGACAATTCTCAATTTTCTCCTACTACGCGAATCACACTTGTATGGATCGGCCACTGAGAATTCTCAATCTTTGGTTTGAGGAATGGATTTGAGTTCCGAAGTCAAAGAACAATGATGATACTCAAAGAGAAGAAGTAGCGAACACCATTGTTGTTGCTTCGGAGAGAGAGGAAGACTTGATGGTCGCACATCGGACTTGGAAATCCGGGATGGACCCATCACAATATGCAAGCAGATTGGGAGATCACGCATGGATAGATATTCCCCACTCGCATTATCTCTCCTCAGTCAGGATTTGAAAAATGAAAAAATTTCACAATATGCAAGCGGATTATTGTTGCAAAGAAGAAGACATGGCGGCGATGGGAGAGATGGAGCGCTGGCAAGGGAGGCGGAGAAGGGATGGGGAGTGTTTGATTGCCGAGAAAATAAGGGGAAATGTGGAGGAAAATAGGGGACGAGTTCTCGCGCAAAGCATTTTTATCATCGTCATTATCGAACTTGCTCCGACAACTAACCGTATAACGCTGAACAACGTCAGCGTCGGGCTCCAGTTCAAGCAAATGCATCATAAGTATCTTTCATGATCATTATTTTCAACTCAAAATGTTAAAGAAAACATTTCTTTCAAAACTATATATGGACCGATCTTTTAGAAGAGTCCAACAGGAATCAATGGTTCGATGATGGCTCTATAAATAGGCAACGCATTGGTTGCTACAAAGATGATCTCCATGAAGACCACATTAACTCTTTTGTAATCGGTTCAACTCTATCATATATCTATTGTGGAGATGAACGAATATTCGGATTTGTTGAAAAAGATATTTTTTGGAGAATTTCCGGTCTAAAGATAGTAGAAGAATGATTTAGAGAGTGGTTCGGGAGAATAATGACCGAAGGGCTTAAGTAGAATAAATTTCCAACTGACATCCGTTAGAAGTCCGTTGGAAACATTCGACCATTACCCATTCCAACGAATATCCGTTGGAATTCTTCGACCGTTATCTTTTTGAATGGATCTCCCTTGGAATAATCCAACTGTTATCAAACGTTCGAATTTTTCAAACTGTTATCCGTTGGAAGATTTTAATTCAAAACTCCAACGGTTATCCCTTGGAAAATAAACAAATATGTAACGAATATCCGTTGGAATTTTTGCCCGTAAATTCCAATGGATGTCCATCGGAAACTACGTAGAAAATTTCCAACGTTACGTATCCGTTGATATGATGTTAAAAATTCCAACAGATTTCTAGCGACAATATCCGTTGAAGGTCCGCTGGAATTACGTTGGAAATCCATTGGAAATATACAAACGGATATCCGTTAGAAATCCATTGAAATTAATCCAACGAACACATCCGTTGGAAAAATCTGTTGAAAAATCATAGTTTTTGTAGTGATTTATATAATTATCGATTTTGAGGTGGTCAGGGCTAATCAACAATTTAGACTAACCGATTTCAATTTGTAATTACGATTTACAGAACGAACACATATTTTAGATGCTTGCGACACATCTATCTAGATGTCTAAATAGTTTTTTAGGTTTTGAGATTATAGTGAGTTAATTGCTTTGGCTAACAAAAATGTCGAGTTTCCAGGTGAAACAATACATTTTGTTACTCATGTTTTCACCCTCAATATTATTCTCGATATTTATATTTAATATTTTACCCACTTATATTCAATGATACTAAAATTTTAGTATTCTATGTTCTAAATGAAGACGTTATTGGTCGAATTCGAAGCAACAAAGATATGCAGGAGGAAAAAGTTGTTGTTGATCTCCAAATGGTAAGGTATTAATAGGTCAAATAAAATATAGAATACCCGAATGAGAAATAATTTAATTAATATATATATGTATATCTAAATAGTAAATAGTAGCAGATCTACGTTGAAGTATACGGGGACACTTGCTCCATTCAATCTATAAGAAAAAAATATTTCTATATAAATTATATAAAATTATAATAAAAATTATAAAAATGTCCACATAAAATTAAAGATGTTTATAATAAAAATAATTATGCTCCCAATAATATCTTAATCTATATCAGCCACTGCATGTAAATATTCATTCGATTTTTTTTAAAAATTTTTATATATGTGGATATATTGGGAGAGACAAATAAAGATTATATAAGTCTCCACATCTAGCAAAACATTAGCCGAGCGCATATAGCAAATATATATATATTCTTTTACACAATAAATAATGATAATTTTAAAAATGCTTTAATATGATAAATAATAATGCTTTCATAATATTCTAATATTAACGATTATTTTTTGTATTAAAAAATAATTTATATTATTTCTTAATATTTATATCATCAAATTTTATACAAAAAATAATAAACCGCGCATCGCGCGGGTCTACCCTAGTAAATATAAGACGATAGAATTATCAATAATATATTACATATCTCAATGCGATTTTGAGCGAAGTTATAAATATGGGTTTTAACTACTAATAATTATAAACTATAATTTTATAGCAGCTAATTATCATCTAAATCTCATACATTTCGCGTAATTAAAAGAGGACAAAGTTAAATGGACCAGAACATGGGCATGCCCAAAGGTTCTGAGCTGATGTTTATTTCAATGGATCTTTAAAGAAAACCTATTGGGCCTTAATGGGCTTGACGAATCCAAAAATACAGGCCCAACGTAGTTCGGCCCCATACATTACGCAGTGAAAGATGGTTAACCATTTCTCCACTAGGGTTTCTCTCTCTCTCCGATCGCTTCTCCGACGCAGAAATGACGAAGCTCAGGAAGCTCGGTCGGCCGACGGGCCACCGTATGTCCATGCTCAGGTTTCTCTCTTCATTCTCATCAATTCCTTCGTTTTTCTTCCCCCCCCCCCTTTTTTTTGTAACTTTAATTAGTTTCCTCGATTTTTCTTCTCCGTGTATGGGTGTTGCTTCGATTGTACAGGACTATGGTCTCTCAGTTGGTGAAGCACGAGCGCATTGAGACAACCGTCGCAAAGGTAATGGCTCTTTCCCCAATCAATAGAAGCACGTAGGTTTCATGG
>NW_010960188.1:1221700-1242306 GCF_000463585.1 Tarenaya hassleriana
TCTTTCCCTTTTATACCTTCAAGGTTTTTCTAGGGTTTATCGAGTGCCTTTGCTCTTACTGCTGGATATAGGTTGACTGGTGTCGATAAACTGAGTTGAAAATTTTATGAGATTCTTTTGTAATATTTGATGATTGGTAAGTGGTTAACAATTGACACGGTTAAGTCCCGGGTTTTGCGGTTTTATTCCCTGGGGTTTGATAGTTAGCATGGATCCTCTTTTTGGTGAAAGTGTTTGAATGTTCTTCTTTCGTTAATGCTCAGAAAATTTTGGCTTGTAGAAGCAATGGAATTACTCGCATGTTAACAGTTGTGTGATGTTCGATCTGCAGGCTAAAGAGGTCCGTCGTCTTGCTGATAATATGGTTCAGCTTGGCAAAGAGGTATGGGTTAGTCACTTGTGATCCTGCTGTCTTTCTGGTGTCAATGTTAGTCACCACTGTCACTCTCTTAGATGCAAGCTGTTACCTATGGAGATCCGATTGTCACAATATTAGAATGGAAGCCCTGGGTGCTTGAATGGTTCCCTGTGGAATTCTGACTTATGAGATTCAAAATTTGATGTTGAACTATCCTTGCAGTGTGTCGAATCTTTAGCATCAGACGGTGGTGACTGGCAATATAGATGTCGGGCTTGATATGGCATTATGTCTTATAGTATTCTCAGATCTGAATTTGGAGATCGTAGATTGTTCTCTAGTCGGAACTCCTGTCCTGTGAGTATTGGATTTTGAGCTATCCTGCTCAGAAGCCCTTGTTAACATGGAATAAACATTAGCTTGTTGGAGTCAAATCAATGCTTTGATGTTTTGGTTCAAATCTGGGCTCCTGGCTACTACAAGATGATTTCTCTTTTGTCTTTTCCCTTACAATTCAGTTACTAGATTGTGGCGCCGAAAATTTTCAGGGCACCCTCGCCGCTGCAAGGCGGGCTGCTGGATTTGTGCGGGGAGATGATGTTCTTCACAAACTTTTCACAGAATTGGCTTATCGATACAAGTGAATTTCCAAATCTCTTGCCGTTTTGTTAGATTTATATTGTAAGTAGTATATGCTTTATCCTTCATTTGTCATGCATTACAGAGACAGAGCTGGTGGATATACAAGAGTGCTTCGCACACGCATAAGAGTTGGTGATGCTGCGCCGATGGCCTATATCGAGTAAATGCTTATTCTGTTTCCTAATTATTCTTTTATTCCCCTCACCTTGTCACAAATGGGAAATAGAGCTGTACTGCAATAACAACAAATGTGAAATGCCCATCATGTGAATATGAGATAGGCTTTTTTGGCAAATAATTAATATTACAAAAAAATTGTGTTTTTAATTAAATTAATTATCTGGGCTAACCTAATATCCCACCTCCTCTGGTCTTGTGATTGTGACCTGTAAAGCACAATCTTGAATGGATCCACACCCTTATCTGCTCGGTTCAGCTGTAGGTGGAATGCTGACAATATCAATACAACTAGTTTCAAGACGCTAGAAAGTAGTGGTTCTTTTATAGTTACAAGCAATAACAAATCTATGGGTTATGCAAGTGTCATTAGTTGGCTCCATGGAATTTTCATATTCGTTAGTTGCATTTATGTGGCATGTACACACACCACACTACATATCTGTAATTTAAATGCCCTTGATGTTCTATTCATATTATACCTTGTTAGTTTGGATGTTAGTAGGAGATGAGGATTGTAATCTTTGGATCTAATTATTGTCTGAGTGAATTGAGGCTTTTGAATGTGTAATGCCATCCTTTGGACAGGTTTATCGACAGAGAGAACGAGCTTAGGCAATCGAAACCAGCAACACCTCAACCGCCACCTCGAGTGCCTCTGGATCCATGGGCGAGATCCCGTCTCACTCGGCAGCTCGCACCACCTGAGGAGGAGAAGAGCTCTGACTCCGAACTATGATGGTAGACTCGTCACTGTAAGCCATCAAATATCACATTTTTTGGCCATGTATTTTCCTCTGTTGCGATTGCCATATGTTTCAGAAGTAAAAAATAAAGCTTTAGACGTTTTAGTTGGAGTAAAGACATAGACTTTTCGCACATGGGCTTACTACCAAACCCGGAGAATCTATGCGTGTAGTGGAACCCATGTCTACTCCTAGTCATTAGGTGAAAGCTGTTTGTTTGTAAGAAAACCCTAGTCCGGGGGTTGTTAACAGTGTGTAATGGCTATTTTAGGTTTCAAATATTTGACATAACCCCACCTCTTTGAAAACGAAAGGACCCTCACCTATTCTGCACCATATCCTCAACTGCTTCACAACAATGGTATCAATGGCTGATATGATGTCTCCTTTCTTCTACGTCAAGAAAATCTCGACGTGCACTAATAGCCTACAACTCCTCCCTTTCACATCTCATTCCTTTCGCCAATTTGTGGGGTCCCCTTTTTTTATTTTGATTTTGATATCACAGAAGGTGATGGAAAGGAAGGTGTCTTTATGTTATTTTTGGTCAAGTAAAAACTACAGAAGGTACAATGATGAATTCTTTCTTTAGGATTATAGTCCCTAGACACTTAAAAACTCCTATGAACCATACACCAAACACTACCGGTTGATGGGTTCGTGATATATAGATCAAGCAGTTGTGGATGCCCACTCGTCGGCCTGAATAAAATTAGCCACGGAATAGACGTGGACATGCTCGTCCGGTATCTGACTACTCCACGCGACCCTATGCTTCGTGTCTGAACCCGGACCCGTGTTCTTATACTCCCCGTAAAAGAGCGTTTTCAGCGCGAAATCCCCGCTCCAAGGCATCCACCCGTCGGGCGTTATCAATGCCTCCAAGTTGCACCCGATGAACACCGTCCTCGAGAATTCCTTCCACGGCCTTCCCAAGTAGTTCTTGTGCACTTTAGGGTTTGCTTTGAACAGCGTCATGTACTCGTTCGTCCCGTTTATCGAGCAGTTCAAGAACACAAAGCCCGTGGACTGAGACGGATCGATCCTCCCGTGGGCAGTGACGGCGTTGTTCTCGCCATGCTCCGGTTGGCTCTGCCTCGGGGCGACGAGAATCTGACAGTCTTGGAAGACGGAGGCGGAGTTGCCGAAGATGAAGTCGACGTTGCCTTGGATCCGACAGTTTCTGTAGAACTGTCGGAGGGAGTGAGCATAGACGGTGTCTTGGTTCCCAAGAAACTCACAGTTCTCGAGTATGGAGAAGTCGCTGTCCGATCTGAACGCCACTGCCTGGTGAGCGTCCGGTCCGGCCGTGTTCTGGATGGTCAGATCACGAGCCAGGAATCCATCGCCAAGCACACCTACGAAAACCCAAACATGCAACGTGTCAATAGAAACAAATTAATACGAATCAAGAACTCGAAGCTGAGCAATTCTCGCCGCTAAGAAAGTTCATAAAAACTTTTTATATTCGAACCAATTATAACTCAAAACCATCCTATATTCTATTCATGAATGAATATAGATCACATGGAGTTCACATTCTATTGTCTTAAAAGACAAGAAGTCAAAACTCGAAGCTTTAAGAGTTTTTATAAAAATATTAAATTTTTTTTATAGAAAATTCCAAAACAAACCTGTATTTTTTTTTATCTAACTTGGCAACCTCAGAATTTTTTTCACAAACCCTAAAATCTAAATTGTTTTTTTTATATATATAATATCTACAAATCCTTTACGGAACTAATTTCAAAACGGGAGGATGGAATGTTTGTTCTGTTTTCTCTTGTTCGTTTCGAGCTTCGTAATGAAAATGCCGTTACTCATTAGGGGGACAATAAAAAACTCACCGACAGTTGCAGAGTTATACGTGGTCATCCCTGGTTGACCAACGTTCAACGACCCTGTAATGACCGTTTTGCCCATCCCGTCACCGATGAACACCACGTTCTTCTTCTCAAACGGAACCCTAACGGTCTCCTCGTACACTCCTTCCTTAATCCGTATCACGAACTTACGCCCTCCGTTATTCTCAGGCGCCGCGTCAACGGCCTCCTGCACCGTCTTGTAACAGTCGTTACCTCCGACCTTGCACACCGTCACGTCCTCCGTTAAGCCCGACGGAAAGCCCAGTCTCGGCCCAGTACCCGGGTCCACACTCGGCCCAGCCTTCTGCCAGAACCCGTCCCGCTCTGTCGCGGGTGGGACCCACGAGGCGACGTCGTCTCCGAAGTTGTCGTAAGAGACCATCATGCTCAAGGCGTTGCTGCTGAGTTTGACGAGGCCGTCGAGAAACGACATCGTTTCGCCGACCTGCTCCGTGTCGTTTACGTACTTGAGGCCGGACCAGCAGTCGTACTGGTAGGCGACGGCCGCGCTCATCCAGGCGCGAGCGTCCTTGATCTTGCCACGTGCCAATGCCTCGTCCGTCGATACGGTCCGGTGCTCGGAGTAGGAGAGGATCTCTAGGCACGTGTTGGCGACTTTGGTGCGGTTGGGATTCGCCGCGGACGAGTCCAGGACGGACTTGACCTTGGATTGAGCGATTTTGAGATTGTCGAAGGAGACGGCGATGGCGGAGTGGATGATCTTGGATGGGTTCGGATCCGGAGGGACCCGACCCGGTTCGGAGAGGGAGGCGACGCAGGGGTCCGGGAACCGAGTCGCCTTACAGGCGAGTCGGATCTGAGCGACGGGGGGAGCCGACGGCGGAGAATTTTCGCGGAAGGCGGGGGGATGGTGGCGGCTGTGGCGGTAGGAGTGAGACATGGAGAAAAAGAAGAAGACGGAGAAGAGGAGGAGAACGGTGGACATGGCCAGGATGATGAAGCAGCAGCAGCGGGAGGGGGACTTTTTCCGGTGAGATTTGACGGCGGATGGAGCGAAAGGGGAGGCGGAGGAGGAGGAGAGGGAATGCGGGAGTTTCGGAGAAGCCATTGGAGGGGAAGGGGGTTTATATATTGCGTAGGAGGAGGATTAATCGAATTGGGCAATCAGAGAAAATGCAGAAAAATCAAAATCAAAGGAATTAAGAATAATTGAATGTGAGGGAGAGAGAAAGAGGATCACGGGTGGGAAGAAGAGGCGTGGCCACCAGAGTCACGGACGGTTCATAGTGGAAACTGTGAAATGCGCACATTGAGAGAGAGAGAGAGAGAGAGAGAGAGAGAGAGAGAGATTGGAATTTTCTGGCTTGTTACTTTGTTTTGGGAGAGATACAAGAGATGGTCCGGTTCAGGATTCGGACCAGTTGAGACCCGACTCCAGTAAAAAATAAAATTGAGATTAATCCATAAAAAATAAAAAGGTTGTTCACGTTCAAGATAAAATCAAAGCTACCATTTATTTAATTTGTGGAAAGTCCCTGGATCATATGCCATGTCCAACCGCCAGTGAAAAAAAAAACCATGACCAGTTTTAGGAAAGTCCATCTATTCCATTTTGGGCTTAGCCCATTATGTATTGTTTTTAGATATTGGGCCGATTTAGGCCCATTTACTAAATGCCTCTATAACGTTTGGGCTCTGATTAGATGTCATTGTATTTGTCTCCGTGTGTTTAGTATGATTGAGCAACGATTTCATAAACTTTTTTTTTTGTATATCGTAAATATTTTCAAAAGCCGATTTAGGCCCATTTACGAAATGATCAACCCCCCTCGTTTTCTAGGTAATTAAATAGGCATTTTTCCAACTCTTAAGGATGTTACAAAGTTTTGATATACCAAAAAAAAATGTTACAAAGTTTTGACTATATTTTATTTATGTGAATATATAAGTTTATTGTTTCCAAACAAAACACATATAGAAAGAAATAGCCAAATTCGTTGACTTCTCGTCTTGTTGGTTTGGACCACGAACCGAATCTTTCTTAAGATAAAATTAAGTTATATAATCTTTATTGGGTTTCAGAACATTTACATTAATTAGACATCCTTAACCTTTGATTTTAGTGTGAGTTTCGGTTGAAAATATTTGGTTCTAAAGTATGAAAACAAACGAGGGGGCGAAAACCCTAACCGTAGGTCCATTACAACAATGATAAATCGATTCGAATTATTATCGAAATGCAAAAGGAAAGCCACTGTCTCGTCATTGTCCAATTCGTAAAAGGAAAGTAACAACACATTAAATAGATTTCCTTTGAACACTTTCGGACCAAACAAGAGATTTCTCCACTTTTTCACTTCTTCTGCTCATTCGGAAACCCTCTTTTTTTTATATTATTATTATTATTATTATTATTATTATTATTATTATTATTATTATTATTATTATTATTATTATTATTATTATTATTATTATTATTATTATTATTATTATTATTATTATTATTATTATTATTATTATTATTATTATTATTATTATTATTATTATTATTATTATTATTATTATCATCATCATCATCATCATCATCATCTCATCATCATTATCAATTTCTTCACACTCCTCTTTCTCCGCACTTATTTAATATAATAAGCACTTTGGTATAATTATATATATATAATCTTCTAATATAAATCTTCCTAATTTTAGGATCACAACCAAAAATCGACACACAAAATGTTAAAAACTATAACGTGCAAATGGGTTCTTTAGTTTGATTACACTTTCTCTTATATGTAGTTGCATGCATGTATCATAGGGAGTAATACACATTATAATGAAAGTACATTTTTTTGTTACAAATCCTACGCATTGAATTCAATTTTGTTTCCTATAAAAAAAAAGATGGGGGAAAAAGTCGCTGTAAAAGACCGGACTATGAGGAGGCTTCGGGAATAGTAGTCTGATCTCATAAATATAAAAACATTTTTTTATTACATATAATGTTTTTTTTTTCTTATGGGTTTGTATGGTTATTTGGATACGAGTGGATGTCAGATTTCTCATCCTAACATGTTTTGCCTCTTCCTCAGCTATCCCAAATCTGTAGGCCCCTCCTTACGCAACACATATTTACTTTGCCCCTCCCACACATATATATATACTCACCATATACATGTGTATATATGTGTGTGTATATAAGTGTTTGTGTCAGCATATGTATGTATGTATGTATGTATGTATGTATGTATGTATGTATGTATGTATGTATGTATGTATGTATGTATGTATGTATGTATGTATGTATGTATGTATGTATGTATTCGAGGGATAGGTCTGATCGACCGATGAAGAGTGAGAGCGAAATGGTATTAGTCGGTCCTAAAAAAACTTTCATTAATAAAGTCATAAATACCTTTTAATATTTCATTAAAAATGAGTTTCACCTGCAAATTTTTTCCTATGTTACAAAAGTATGTTCGTATAGGTTTTTAACGTAAGTACGTATATATAAACACACATATGCATGTGTATATGTCAAGAATGTGAATGTAATCAATGATGGGTCAATTTTTCTACCACCTTTTCCGTTTTCTTTTACATTGTTTTTTGTTTTCTTTTAATCATGGGAACTCAAATCCACTAATCAATGTGTCCGTTATTACATAAGATCGTGACATATCAAAGCGGAGCCCTAATTTATGTTATGTTGGCTCTTTATGGTATAACATAACCACATTGGACCGTACCCTCGGTCGGTGGGACACAATATCGGTACTTAGACCAAAAACCGAAACCATATAAAGAATTGCAACTAGTGACCCAAATCTTGTCGAGTTATGATTGAATAAGCATCGTCACATTGCAACGATCGACAACGCAAACGGCACGAGTCGGTCGCTGCCTGAATTCGCACACACGTGTTAGCGGAAAATTCTATAATTTTTTTTTATCAAATTATTTAAAAAAAACGACTGCGGCCGTAATTACACTCGTGTTTTAATAACGGTGATTTTTTGTTGTTGAAATTCACGCGTACTTTTATTACATCGTCACTAAATATAATTTTCCTTCTATATATATATATATATATAACGGCTTGTAATGTTGCGATATGTCATCGTAATTTTTTTTAAGTGAGTGGGGCGGCTTCAAGATAAAAGTGTGGCGAAATGGACGTAACTACACCATCTAATTTACGTAATTTTATAATCTAATTTGCATTGTTAGTTATACTAATTTCAGATTATAATGTAAATACTTAAATAAGTGCCTAATAATGGTTAGAGATGGACAAAAGCCGAACCAAAAGTACTGATGTACTAAGAGATACAAGACAGTTGGCATCAAAGAGTAGGGTGAATTTGGTTATTTTCGTATATTTTCATATTCATGAACTAATTGGACTTTACAATTTTTCGTGGTCCTATAGCGCATAATTTCAATCATGTTACCCATTCCTTCCTTGTCTCTTTATCAAATAGAAATAAACAAGCTGATTTAGTAGCGAGTTTTTAATGGAAGATCTTTTTTTGGGCAGCATAATGTAAAGCTAAAATTACTATACTTAGTTATATAATTTTAAAAAAACTGTAACCGAAACTTTTCGTTGATACGCAAATTATTTTTATTGAATGTATATATGCGTGTGCGGATATATATATATATATATATATATATATATATATATGCAGTTGGTAGTTGGGGAGCTTTAATAAGAATGATATGTAAGGAGGTAGGGAGAAATACGAAAGGGGAAACCCTAGCATGATTGAAGATCGCATGCGCAAATTGCTTAAGGCAATACACAAATCATTGTAACATATGAAAAAAAAAAACTATACAATGTGTGTGATATCTCTTGTATGTTGTACGTTTACATTGCTTTTGGATTGAGAATAATGACCTAATAGACTTTTCATCATCGCGCCATGGTATAATATGTGTGTATATATATATATATATATATAATTTGTTCTTAGATTGTAAGTGAGCTTCCATACAAGATCAAGATTATTATATGTAACGGACAAACTAGGTTATGCTTCGCAAGAACCGGAATCTAGGGTTAACAAAGGTGTAAGCTTTTATAAGATCTACCGCAATTCTTACACACTCTGTCCCCTTGCTCGAAATTAATTCCATACATACATACATGAAATCATTGTTTTAGATTGCTTCTTTTTCTGATAACATATATATATAATTTTATTGTGTTAGGGTTTTATATATACGTATATATTAGCTATAAATAATTAAACGAATACTTGAAAGAAGAAGATAATATTTTGTCGGTGAAAAAAAAATCGATATTTTCAACATACGTCTTCTGATGATACACGTCTTCTCTCTCGTTAACATTATCTTGATTTACTTTTTAATCAAAGACAAAGCTCAAAGACATCATGGGTAACGCCCAAATTTTGATGGAGATGTCCCCACCTTGTTCAATTAATGAGTGATGCTTAGGTTTAATCACATCAAAACACCCCTTATAACACTATAGCTGGAAATCGACAACCGGAGAACATGCGATGCATATAAAATTTAAAAAATTATAATAATTTATTTGGTTTGAGAATGGACGTCGATCGATTGCTAGAAGCGTTTTCGCTCTATAATGTGTGCATTCTTATCGGTTTTGGATTTCGTAATCGCAAATCACGGCCGTTCATCGGAATCCATGACCAGAAGATTAGAAAAGTTGTGTTATTTAGGAGAGAGACAAGGAAACGATGGAAAATTCTTCTGTATTGCCTATTTTGGTGTATGTGGTTTTGTGAAATAGAGAGAGAGAGAGAGAGAGAGAGAGAGAGAGAGAGGGAGAGAGAGGAGAGAGAGAGAGAGAGAGAGAGAGAGAGAGAGAGGAGAGAGGGAGAGAGAGATTGGACTTGACGTCGAAATATTATGAGCAGCACAACTTGCGACATGCGCTGAGCATCTAAGAACGGCTAATGCTTATATAAAGTAAAGAAAATCCTAACCATGGTGGAATCCACCTTTTGTTTTCCTCCATAACCAAAGAGTCTTAAAGTGTTTCTCTCTCTAGGAAAAAAAACCCTAAAATATTTTGAGGATGCGGATTAGAGTTTACTCACTCACGTACAAAAGGGTTTCTATTGTCGATTCTGATTATATGTTTTTTTTTTTGTGGAATCGATTATACGATCCATGATATATATGTAACAAATAATTTTGTACAGTTAAAGAGTTTAGTGACATATATATTAGTAATATTCGTTTGAGAGGTTATCTGTTTCTCTGTAATTTCTGAACTACCATAAATAATTTTAGTCCGCACCAATCTTAGGACATATAGATGATTCGAACTCTAAATATTTCATGAGAATCGGTAATATTTATTTATATAAAAAATTTAACGACATAATGTCGAAAAGAACAAAAACATATATTGTGCATATTTGGTTGGCTATTTTCTAACACATGCAACGCATGAGATCATGAACAGAGCCTGGTGCGGTGCCATTTACGACCTGTCACGAATTGTAGAGTCAATAAGCATAGAAATTAATGTCTAGGGATTATTAAAAGTAAAAATCTCATCAATTACATTCCATAAAAAAAAAATGAAATTTGCAACAACAAAAAAAAATACATCGAAATCAGCGTAATAATTGCAAAGTTTTGGATTTTATGGATATATATAAACTCTTGTACATGATCATTTCTGGTGACATTTTCTTTTTAACGGAACGTGAATATATTTCCACAATAATAAAATAATATATCTAAACTTTTGTAGATTATCATTTCCAATAACATTTTCTTTGTAACGGAACGTCCAATAGGCATTAAATTAATCTTCCATAGTCTTTCTGCAAGCAAATCAATTGGGATTTGATATATGGTATATCGATAGCGTTAAACATATATAATATATACTTAGAAGTATATGATTTTCGAAGAGGAAATAATACATATAAATTCTTCGGAATGTTTTCTCCGAAAATTTCTCTGTATCTTTAGCCCAAAGACACACCAACCTAAACCCTAATTAATCATGTGATCATGATTTTTTTTCACTTTAAAAAATGGGACTTATATACGTACACTCTCACACACATATATATGCACGTACACATGTGTGTGAGAGTATATATTACTATATATGTATCTCCGAAGCTGCCTTAAGAACAATATTAGAGGCCAAATATCTTCATCTCTCTCTCTCTCCATCTCAAAAGCATAAAAAAATAAGATCAAACCCACAAACCATGAATGAAAATAATAATAATATCAACCCATCTCTCTTCCACAACTACACTTGGAACATCAACGACGACACCAAGAATAATCATAATAACGACAACGATCTAATCGGCATGGCCATGGAAGATCATCATCACGCGACCGACCTCCATCATCAACATGATCTTCATCGCCATATCACGTCTAGCACTTGGCCTTCTTCTTCTTCCTCTTCCTCTCTCCCTCCTTTCCAATATCATCTCTCCTCTCCAGCTCCGGCAACGCCCTTTTTCTCCGGCGAACAGGAAGAGGATAAAGACGAGGAAGAGCCCGAGGAGGAGCTCGGGGCGATGAAGGAGATGATGTACAAGATCGCGGCCATGCAACCAGTCGACATCGATCCTGCCACCGTCAAGAAGCCCAAGCGCCGGAACGTACGGATCTCCGACGATCCTCAGAGCGTAGCGGCTCGTCACCGGCGCGAGAGGATCAGCGAGAGGATACGAATCCTGCAGAGGCTCGTCCCCGGAGGAACCAAGATGGACACTGCCTCCATGCTCGACGAAGCCATCCGCTACGTCAAGTTCTTGAAACGACAGATCAAGATCCTCCACAACAACTCCGGCAACCCTCCTCCTCCGCCACCGCCTCCTCCATCCGCCGCCGCCGCGTCCATGTTCTCTCCGGCGGACTTCGCCGGCGGAGGAAGCTTGCTCTGATATCTCGATTAAGAGGTCATTATTCTTCCATACATGTGTGAGTGTATGCTACTTGGATGAATAAAATTAAGTGGCTTGATTAGTGGGGAAATGGCGCAATTATGGAAAAGTGTTTATATATATTCATATATATTATAAAAAACGTGTATAAGGGTTTGTTTGTTAGGATATGGTTGACCGGAAGGGCGTGGAATAATCACAACGGTTAGATTGAGTTAAGCAGCACCGCATATTTAATGTTATTTATTTGTAATATTGTATGTATTGTTCGTATATAATATGATCTTCTGTTATGTTTGGTTGTGTGCAAGTTTGGCCGGGCATTTTCCGGGAATAAAAACTATGACGCAATGAGGGAAACCCTATTTGAGCAGCGCTATCATTATTGTGGACTCTTTTGTCCGTCTATACATACATACATACATACATACGCGTCTATACGTATCACCTTCTATGTTCATATATATATTGTTTTTTTTTTTATAGGAATACAACACAGCAAATCACGTCATACGTACATATATATGGCACACATTTCATCTCTTACAATATATACATACATACATATATCTGTGTAGGATGAAAAATGTGTATAATTAGTGTCAATGGGTTTTCATATTCAAAGTATGATTGTTTGTCACACAATTGAAATATATAGACACATGGGAAATTAGGGCAGCAGAAATGCCATACTTTATAAAACGTACTTGTGGTTCGTTTGCTTCGATAGAATTAATGGGATGGAATTAAACACTTTGTATCACTTTTTACCTTCCCCATAAAATCAACCTTTGACATTAAACATTATAAAAAAAAAACCCCTCCTTTTTTTTTTCTCTCCACACTTTTGTACTGGTCGGAACCCAACCCACAGAACCAACCATATGCTCTTTATCTTAGATGTTAACTTTCTTTTTTTGACTTTGTGTTTGAGGTCATGGAAACAACATATCATATGTCCAATTCCCATCACTAATCGGTTTATTTTTGAATTAATTCATCTTTATGGGAGAGATTAGTCATACAGTTGGCCCCTTGAACGGTTATTATTATAATTATTATCGTCAATACCAATCAAAACAAACAATATACGGTAATGTTGGTACCTTTGGTAAATTAGGCTCCGGTTTTCTGATTGGATTAACCAAGTTTTCACAAGAAAATCTCTCCGGGTAAGGTGGGCAGAGGAAGCCGTATTGGAACATAGAAAAGCATACCCAAAAATCACAAGTGAGATCAAATAGCCTAAAATTCATACTTGAGACTGAAACTTGTCATCATGGGTCTACAGCCATTGGTGTGATTCGCTTCCTCGCCGGTTTTTCTGGGGCTGTTGTGGTAATTTTGCTCGGTAATGGCTGTTTCTCCGGTTCTGGTTGTTCCTTGCCATCGTCTGACCTTGCTTCTTCCTTTCTCTCCGGTTCTGATTGGTTCTTATTGTCATCATCTGCTCCGGCTTCAGTCATCAGATCATCGGGTTTCTCGATAACCGACCTTCTCTCTTCACATTCCTCGGGTTTCTTTCCTTCTGAGATTTGAATTGATGGGTTAATAGAGCTTGTAAGAAAAATAGGAAGACAGGGAGGGTAAAAAAGACAGACCTGAAGAGGAGAATGGCTCTCCAAGTTCATTTTCTTCGAACTCAACTATTGTGCAGTAGCCATCTTGTGAGGACAATGACAGATATGAGGCATTAGGTGACCTATTTAAACAAATGAAGGTTATTAACCATTCAGAATTATGGACATGTATATGGAGAAAGTATTATAACATGAGGACATAATGTGGATATTACCATGACATATCTGTTATTGCAGCATAATGCAGACCTGCTAAAACTGCTATCGGAGCAACACTCTCTGTGTCATATATGTAAACCGAATTCAGACTCCCAATGGCAAACACAAGTCGATAGGGAAGCTTGAAGAAACCTGCGGGCAAGAAAGTTTTCGACCACCAGAAACCGATTAAGCAAAGATAGAATTCACAAGATACCTCAAAAGCTTTAACTTTCTTTCTTAAAGTAATCAAAATGTTAGTTACCAGAGTTTGAACCCCGGAGTTTGAATGCCACAGGGCAGAAACGAACCGCTACAACAGGCTTGCTAGCACCTGGAAGCTGTAATGCAGGTCTGTTTGCAGGAAAAAAAAACAAATAAATTGAGCGCATAAGAGATCTTTCAATGCCTTAACCATGAAACTTCATCGTCTCATACTTTTCAGCTCAGCCAATCAAGAGGTTGCTGGTTAAGCTTAAAGAAGGGCCTAAAAGTCTACAATTTGCCACAGAAGCCTTTTCATTGCCAGATAAGAGACGTTAAAGCGACTATCCTACCTTGAAAGGTCCTTCCTTGAGAAGACATACGTGGTGTTTACGGCATCACATGCAGGTGAAAGTTTGAAAGAACCTGCAAATGTGACATGGCAATGGCAAGTGGTATTAATTCAAATAACTTTGACAACTAAAGATAACTGTTAGAAAGGTAATTCAGTTGTTATACAATTGGCTTTAGACAGAAGGTGTGACTATCTACAAGGGTTATATCCAGCTTCTTACCTGCTGGAATGAGTAAAAATGACCCATCTGGCGACCATGATAATCTTCGGAAGAAAGAAGGTAATGTCTCATCATGAAAGAGATGGCTTTTGATTGTCTGCATCTCATCCGATTGCTAAGTCAGGCACAATGTGGCAAGTGGATTCACAATAAATCATAAAGATAAGTTCCTCTCTAACCTTAGTGTCACCTCCCTGTTGTTGATCTGCTTTTGCAATTACATGTTGACAAACATAATTCATCTTTTCACCACTTTTACTCTTTGTTTGAGGCTTATTCACATAAATGCGGCAAGTTCGGTCTGAACTCAGAGAAGCTACATATTTTGCCAAGGGATCCCAGGCAACGCCCTGAACATAATGGCAGTGGCTATCCAGTATCTGATGGACGGAACCTTAAAAAGACGTGAAAACATTAAGCAGCAGAGAATCTACAAACAAAATGAAAAGAAATTATCTGTGATCTACTTTCTTACCTTTGTTCACATCCCATATAATACAAGAGTTATCCACTGATCCAGAAATCAAGAAAGCATCATCTGGAGACCACTGAAGATCGAGCACATCCTTCCGATGAAATCTAGCAGAAAAAACAAAAGGCGTAAAGAGATGTTTGTAGCCTTAGCTTACGTTTATGCTTCACACAAGACGGCTGTTTCGAGACAGAGAAGGAATCTGCTTAATAAGCTTTATTTGACAATGTCTTTAGACTTCTTGCACCAATGTCATATTCTTTCCAACATATTACAAGCCGACAGAAGATGAATCGTTCTCACATCTTAGTAGTGCATTATTAACCTTATCTTCAAATGCCTAGAAATGAGGTTAGCATAGGATTTCAGCTAGGATTCTTCATGGAGAAACCTCTACCAACCACAAATTCAACAAGTTTGGAAATGTGGTAATCGTATATCTAAGAACTCACGATAAAGACTTGTGCACTTTCCAGGTCTGGCTGGTTTCACTATGATGTAGCTTCCATAGGATAAGCTCGCCTCCTGCACTAGAACGCCAAAAACTGAGTGAGTGGCTCCATTGCCCATTTAGAACGTGCAAAACAACCTTTTATCCTGAAGAAACCTAGCCATCAGATATGTTTCCGGTCATACCATCTGCTCCTGAGGCAAGTAATTCCCCTGCATGATATATAGAAAGGAATCATACAAGAAGGCACATATGATCACACAATCCTACAGCTCGATAAAATCTGACATGAAAATGAAATGCAGTTATGAACAAAATACAAAAATTTAGTTGTAGTTGCTTTAGAATTTCTGAGAAACATAACAAATACTAACCGGATCGTGAGAAACGAAGCGTATTCACAGCGCATCCATGGTAAGAAAGGCTGCTTTGATATGATACACTGGGGACCTTTTTCTCGGCTTGACCCGAGTTTATTAACCAAAGCTGAAATATTTCAATTGCTAAACAGATTAAATCATTTTGGGCTTATAGTTGGGGAACTTGGTTGAACCCCGAATTCGAATTCCTAAAAAATAAGTAAATACCGAGATGGCAACACCCTACAAACAGAAAAAACGAAGCCAATTCCTGAAATTCTCTACTATTCGAATGATTCACTGTCTAAGAAGACGGTTTTGGACAAAATCAAGCATCGTATTCGTAAATCTCAAACAACCAAGATTTCCCAAATTCAAAATTCACCGCGAATTAGCAAAAAAAACTGTCAAAATTGAGCAGAAAACAGTAAAACGTTGAAGATTAACACACAAGGAACTAGCTACAGATATTCGGTACCTTAATGTCGAAATCGGCTCCGCCCGTGGCGAGTAACCCGGAAACCGGGTGAAAATCTAGGGTTAGCACCGGCTTCCCATCATGCCAATTTATCTGCAATGTTCCTGCCTTCATCGTATCTCTCCTGCGCAGCAATCAGGTTTTCTCAGAAAAATAACGAAATATTTCTAGGGTTTTGGTTTATTCGACCTTCGAAGAAGAATAAGCGAAGAGGAGTATGACTGTCGCTGTGGCGCGTACTCGGCACATTTTGGCGCGAAACACAGGTTTCCATGTCCAATGACCGTTTTGTCCATCAATCGATCGGTTGAATCTTGACCGTCCATCTCTTGGGTTAACAATAGAAGATTGCCGTAGATTTATTTGATTAGACATTTTTTTTTTTTGATAACCGGGTAATCCTAGATCCAAAGGACCCAGACTAATCCCGACCCACACGCACAACCGGCACCACACGTGTGGGATGTGAAGCACCTGAAGGTGGCCGGAGGGGAAATCTCTATACCCTGGGTGTTGAACCCACGACCTCTTGTTCAGGAAGTGGACTCTCAAACCAACAGAGTTTGGGGGAGATCCCCTATTTGATTAGACATTTCCCCATTGCAAGATTTTTCTTTATGTTCCTTTGATATTTTTTTATTTGGTGCAACATCATTATTTGATGTTCTGAATTTAAGCTTTAGATTCCCCAAAAAAAAAGGCACGATAACTTCAGAAATTGTCGGTTGCATAATTCGAATATGACTCGACTGTATAATATAATTTTACTAGTGATATTTTATTCTCGAATAAAAATTCTTGGACCTACGAGCACTAACCTAAAGATTTCCACAAGAATAATAGATATTAATATGGAAACAACAGTAGCATAAAAAAGGATTAAAAGTTATATATATTTATATATATATGTTCGTGCGTATACACACATAAGCCGCATTTGATTTGCTTCGTATAACCTATGATTGTAATATCCAATTTTCTTTAGTTTTTCGTACGTTGCGCAAATCACGTATGAACACAATTTAGGTTTAAATATATAATGATTTTCTCCCGATCACCTGAAATATTATATTATTTTTTCTGTGCATTTACCCTATAATGACAATTAACTTTATGTTTGGTGCAGTTGTTGGTTGATTGATTGATTGAGATATTTATAGCATGTCCGAACCATAAGACAGCCAGTAAAAACATTATCTAGTGAGGTCGGAAACAGTAAAACTGGTCTCTGAGGATGGCGATTTCGGATTTTAATTCCAAAATCAAATTCATAAAATTATGATTAAATTATAAAATAAAAACCTTATTGGAACTAATTAAACTTATAATGAAACTAAAAACATAAAGCTTACAAGTTATATAAAGGAGGAAAATCATTCACCAAGACTATCAATAATGCCCGACGCAACGACACAAATGCGTTTCAGATCCTCCTCTCTCCGGCGAATAGCCGCCGGATAAACCAGGCCCTTGCTACGCCGGAAAATATTCCGGCAGCTGTTAGGATACTCCGCCGCAGCCGTGACGTGAATGTAAGCGTAGTCATAATCCTCATCGACCAAATCCTGAACACAGAGCCGGAGAGAATCGGCGGCGAGTGAGTACTTGTCTCCACATTCTTTGACGGCCTTCTTCAAAACGGTGTCGTTCACAGAGCGGTAGAGTTGGCCGGAGAGATACGCGGCGGTGGCGTTGGCGGTGGCTGTGGCGTTTCCGGCGATGATTCCGGCGAGGCCCTTCGCGTCGGCAGTTGAGCTTCTTGGATCGGATTTGAGAGCAGAGACGCAGAGGTCGAAGTACTTTGTGTTCTAGCAGGTTGTCTTAATGGTGTTCATGTCGGATTTGACTAGGGTTATGGTTGACGATGACCATGATAATGCAAGAACAAAGAGGAAGACGATTAGTTTAGACATTTTTTTTTGAGAAAAAAAAGGGTTCTAGATTCAATTGTTTAATTTGGATCCGAGGGCAAAGTGTATAGTCTTGTGTATATGTATATATATAATACACAAATGGTGAATGAAAAATATTGGTGGGAACATATTTTGCCTTAAATAATACTTATAACACAATATATGCAATGAATACGACCGTTTTTACTAGATAGGGAGATAGAAACATTGCCCATTACCATTCCCGCCTTAAAAATCATCACGTACACACCCATGTAATGTGAAACGTTTTTTTTTCATTAATCATCATAGAATATGAATATCGAAGAAATTATAATTATTATTTTGAACTTGGTACGTAGTCAAGTCGTTTTTTGTATATAAATAAAACTACGTAATAATTGAAGGCCAAAAGAGGAAGATAGGGTTTGACGAAATAGAGTGTGAATGTAGGGGAAGAATTCAAAGACATAATGGAGAGTGACGACGATGTCTTTGGTTTGGAAGTTAGTGAGTTCCGTTTTGGATTTTGGTGATAATGTGAAAGTAACCAAATTATAGAGACTCTAATCTAATTAGAGGGTTCCCCTCTTTAAGTTGGCTCTGTTCCCCACATGTCACGGGTTTTGGCTATTTAGCCTATTTTCTTCTCCTCCATGCACGCACACGCACTAGCCTAGATTTATGTTCTCATTCTACCAAAATTTAATTATTTAGGTGTCAGTTATGTTATTTTTAGATTTACATTGTTTTACAAAAGTGACAATGTAAATCTATCGAGTTGACAAAATTATTCACAAAGTTCTAGATTCGATTTTACTAGGGAGAGATATAATTTCTGGAGCAAAATGGTCTATATACAAAGGCTGATCCCAGTCTAGGATGGATGTAGTCGGTTCGAAGGTCCGGAGAACCATGTTGGTTATAATATATATATATATTTTCACCCAAAAAAGAAGAAAAAAATATATTATTTGGGTTTTTATAAGAGAGAAATTATTTGGGCCAATAATATGATCACTAGGCCCAATAAGGCAAAAATTCTACGGTCTTAACATCTAAAACGCGAATCGGATGAGAGACAAAACCCATAACAAAAGGATGGGATCCTCAGCGATCCCAGAGACGAACGGCACCGCCTCTCCGCCATCGAATCGGAAATCTCCGGCGACCAATGGCGGCGACGTACCTCCACTGTCTCTCTCGTCTGCTGCCTCCGATCAAATGATCACGGAATCGGATGCGCTGAAGAAGAGGAAAGCGGGAGTGCTTCCGCTCGAGGTGGGTACTCGCGTCATGTGTCGGTGGAGAGACTCCAAGTACCATCCCGTGAAGGTTATCGAGCGCCGGAAGCTTCATCACGGTGGCCAGAATGATTACGAGTATTACGTTCATTACACAGAGTGTATGTGGTTTCGTCCTCTCTAACGATCTGATTTAGGGTTTGGGGGCTGGATCGCAAAATTTCGTTTTCTTAGCTTGGTTTTGACTGTCTTTCTACGTGTCTCTAACCTTTGATTGTGTGGACGAAGACAATTGATTGAAATTGTAGGAAATGATTTGCAGTTTAATTCAAAATTTTGCCAATTTTAGATATTGGATAATGTTAATAAGAAAGGTTGGAGGGAGAGTGTTTGATTTTCGTAGTTATGTTGAAACTTGCAGTTAATAGGAGGCTGGATGAATGGGTGAAGCTGGAACAATTAGACCTTGATTCAGTTGAGTGCGCCGTAGATGAAAAAGTGGAAGACAAGGTAGTCATTCATTTCGTATCCTAACTCCCTGTACAGTTGTGATCTTACAACATGTTATGATGTTATCCTGTTCCTGTGCATTTATCTTTGTCTGATTTCCGAACTCTGACTCTTTGTTTTAATCATCCTCGCTAACACTGTCTGCTGGTTTCAGGTCACGAGCTTGAAGATGACACGCCACCAGAAACGAAAAATTGATGAAACACATGTGGAGGTATGTATGTTAGTAAGTGATTTGCTGGTTGTACAAGTTTCATTGTTAAAAATAACTTTAGCATCTCGTATGCCATCTTACTCATGTTGATATGATTGTGATATGTTGAAGATGCCTCCAGTAATTGTATGCCTGGCAAAGCAATTGTTTTCGGGTTCTTGATATTCTTCTCGGAGGTCAGTCATGTTAACGCAAACCTTCTACTAAAGCGGTACTTAGTATTTTCCGGTGTTTATTTAGGGTCATGAGGAGCTAGATGCTGCTAGTCTGCGTGAACATGAAGAGTTCACAAAAGTGAAAAACATAGCAACTATTGAGCTTGGGAAATACGAGATTGAGACATGGTACTTCTCCCCATTTCCACCAGAATACAACGACTGTGTGAAGCTCTTTTTTTGTGAGTTTTGTTTGAATTTTATGAAGCGCAAGGAGCAGCTTCAAAGACATATGGTGAGCAACTTGGTCGTTTTTAGCTTTGATCATTTTATGATCTTTTGATTTTGAGGTATAACATCAATTTGAGTTTCAGGTTATCAGATTCATTCGCATACTCTATTCGTTCATGCTAATTTGACCCGCTTTCATATCTTTGTCGAATTCATTCCAGAAGCATTTCATTCTGTTTTTACTTGTTTAATCTATTTGTTTTTCTTTGCAGAGGAAGTGTGACCTTAAGCATCCCCCTGGTGATGAAATCTACCGAAGTGGTACTTTGTCAATGTTTGAGGTACTCTTCCGATTCCTTTGTTTTGTAT
>NW_010960188.1:1242910-1256073 GCF_000463585.1 Tarenaya hassleriana
TCCGATTCCTTTGTTTTGTATCTTCTTTTCCTGCTCCTCGTTTGTGTTTGTCTCACTTGGTTCTGTTGTTATCTTCTTCTTTGACCATAAACTGATCTTACAGGTAGATGGCAAAAAGAACAAGGTCTATGCACAGAATCTCTGTTATCTGGCAAAATTGTTTCTTGACCACAAAACTCTTTACTATGACGTCGACTTGTTTCTATTCTACGTTCTGTGCGAATGTGATGATCGAGGATGCCACATGGTTGGGTACTTTTCAAAGGTATTGACAATTTAATATTGCACTGCTTTTGGTTATGTTTTCCAGAATATCTAGGTCATTGAATGACTGCAACGTATGTGACAGGTTTATGCGTGGCAATTCTCACTGAATTGGATTTTTATCGGTGTTCCCTTGTAAAATCGTTATATAATGTCTTGATACATAATGAATACTTAAAAATACCATGAATACAAACATCAGACATTCTTGCTGAGCCATTTTTGAGCATTTTCGCCTTTAATTCTCGGTGCATAGATATGCAGAATGTTCGGTTCCAGTGGTGTGATTGTTGATAAAATGTCATGTATGTTGGTACAGGAAAAACATTCAGAAGAATCTTACAACTTGGCTTGCATTCTCACTCTTCCTCCATATCAGAGGAAAGGATATGGAAAATTCTTGATTGCCTTCTGTTAGTTCTCTACCATTTGATTCTTTTGCTTCTCTCCCATCCCCACCCCCCCCTCCAAAACTTCTATGTTTGATTTTATTTGCAATTAATACAAATATTTATAACGCAACCATATGGTGCAGCCTATGAACTATCGAAGAAAGAGGGCAAAGTTGGAACACCTGAAAGACCCCTGTCCGATCTAGGCTTACTGAGCTACAGAGGTTATTGGACTCGAGTTCTATTAGACATCTTGAAAAAGCACAAGGGAAACATTTCTATCAAGGTAATATTACATCGTTCCTTTGAAACACCAACCCGTAATGGATTGTTTCGAACTCGCTGATCGAGAGGGAAATCTCTGCTAATATTCTATGGTGTGTGTATATATACATACTATAATTGTAGGAGTTGAGTGACATGACTGCAATCAAGGCTGAAGATATATTGAGCACATTGCAGAGCCTAGAACTGATACAATACCGAAAGGGACAACATGTGATCTGTGCTGATCCCAAGGTCCTAGACCGACACCTGAAAGCCGCGGGTCACGGTGGTCTTGAGGTAGATGTTAGCAAACTCATATGGACCCCTTACAAGGAGCAGAGTTAGTCCTTTTTATAACTTTCCTGGGATCTCTCTCTCTTTCTCTCTGTGTAAATAATCTAACACGATTTATGTTCCTCTTTAGTACCTTTTTCTTTTGGGTGTAGTTTCTTGTAATTGTAGAGATCTTAGATTGAAATCTATGTAGGTGGGGCAGAAATGATGCCAACAAATCTCTGATTTGGACATCTCAAGTAAAGTTTTAATCTTCTGATAATACCCATGTTTAATACTATTTCCATGCAAATCTTTGGATCTTCTTGGTAAATTTTTTAGAGCCAATTGACTATCTTCTTGTTGATTAGGAGACTTCTCACTTCGACATGACCAAAGTCCAATTCAGAGGGAGGAATGACATTGATCGACGTAGTAAGAAAACTACAAAAGAAGACAAAAGCATATAATAACAGATGTTAGACCGACTGGTAAAGATTGAACTATGATACAGATCATATGGTGAAAGAAAAGCATGTTGTGTTATGGGTTTTCATGCTCAATGGAGCTGCAGATGCATTCAGGGAATGGGTTCTCATAGAAAGATTCTTCAGTCCTAAAACGAGCTCGCCCTCTCACTCCAGGTGATGGCCCTTTCCTTTTTCTCGGAGCACCTTGCCTGCAAATATAGGAGAACCCCCTAAAAGGCACAAACCAAGGAATAGGATTTTTGCATATATATATATATAGAGAGAGAGAGAGGTAGCACTTTCATTTCATTACCTGTCTTGGTGCATCTGCTTTACACGTTTGGACAACTTGGGACCTTCACTAAGCTGTCCACTCTCCAGCTTCTCAAAGAGTTTCACTAGTCCTTTCCTGCATTGGACAACAGAACAAGTTCACGTCTTCATCAGCATGAGCATGGTCTGGTTCTGAAGGTAAATATCTCATTTATGGCTACCAAGTAGCTATATATACAAGAACAAGTTGTGTGTTCTATGAGTTTTTAAAGGGATGACCTATCTGGGGTGATGGTTCTGCGATGGCCTAGAAATCTGCGGTGTCCCTCCACAGCTCTTGCCATGTTCCCGGAATGGGACGGAACAAACACATCGCTCTCAACTGATATTATGTAATCAAGAGCTGCAGTTTTTGTTGCATGCCCGGTGTATCCTTTCAACTCTTTCTCCGTAGCAAGCATTTCCTACAGTTTATGATCGCGTAACAGCGAAATCAGTTGCCAATGTCTTGAGAAACTCATCTCCATGTTTGATGTTACCATGGAAGTGAAGGGTTTCCAGACCTTGAAAACTAGATTTGGGAAGTAAGATCTTAGTTCCGAGAGTCTGTCATCTCCCCCATAGATTTCCCCGGCAGCGATATATATAAGTGTTGATGGAGGGTACCCGAGAGCTTTCAGAAAGATTCCCACCTCTTTGGGAGTCAACGGACAAAACCCTTCCATCCTCTGTTGTGTCGAGTTGATAACTTTGATCTTCCAATGGCTTGTAGATTCCCTGTGATGGAAAAGATGAAACCTTCAAGGTTATGTATGCCCATGCCCATGCTGCAATGTCTAAGATACATGCCCGAAATAGTTACCGCATTACTCTCAGTTCTTCTGATTCAGCATCAGTAAGACCGTAAGTGCAACCGGTGAAAGCCAGCATGTCTTTCTCGTATCTCAGATGAAGTGCGATATATCTCCCAGCCCGTGACTTGAGCCGCTCAACCAGCTTCTGTGGTTTCGATGGCATGCATGCTCAGAACCCATTTCTACAGGAAGCCCCATAGGATGCCTCTTAAATGCATAGACACTCTGGAAAAACATAAATCTAAGGCCATAGCCTTTCCTAAAGCCTGATCTTTCATCATACCGAAGATACCCTGACTTATATCTGATCACAAAAGACGCATTGTTTCTTCTATGAGCATCTATTAATGAACCCGCGGACACTAGTTTTCCTTCAGTTGATTATATAATACAACCTAACCACTCAAAAGTTGTTTTCTGTCTATATGATGTCATTCATACATGATTCTCTTGGGCTGTTCTGTTTTCTTCTTTCCATCATGATAAGGACAGAACAAAGACAGACACGAGAGGTAGAAATCCGAACCTGTCCAAGGCTCTCAATTGCAGGAGAAAAGCGAAGAGCGCTATACAGAGCACGGCATCTCAGTCTCTGGGTGTTAAGAGGCAGGTCACTATTTGCAAGGCGGGAATCTGATTTCGCAACAAGGATGACCTGCACCATTGATTTAAAACACGACCAATTTATTTACAAGTTTAATAATATACTAAGAAGGAAAAAAAATGGATGGTAAAATTGCGCAATCACGTATTTAATGCATTGAGCTTATAAAGCATTTTCATCAAAGATAATTTGCAAAGGTAATCTCAAAGAGATGCCGTACCTTGTACTCCTTCCACAAGTGTGTCATTTCTTCATAATAACCGACCCCAGACCAGGAAGTGAAATGCTTCCTTGCTCGAGGCAGGGATTCCACCTCCTTCGGCAGCTGCTTGATAATCTTCACATCTCTTTCTAGGGTTTTGATGAAATGCAGCTCATCGAATATATCTGAAAATGTACTGAGGTATATCGCATAGTCAAGTAGAGGTTGGCATAGAGAAAACTGTTTATCTATTTCAAACTTAATGAGCAACTTGTACATATATTTGTATGTCATAAAAGTATAATAACCAAATAGTGGATGACCATGAAACAATGCTAATATCCCCATTCAATCGAGCCAGCCTCAAAAGTCATTTAGCCAAAACTGACAACTGGCGACTACCTTGAATCTTGCCAGAATGAGCGCTTGTCCAGCTGAGGAATGACTAAAGTTGCATTCATGACGCGTGCAACAGCCACCATATCTGCTATCTGTTGGAATAGAAAGTTTGATATTTAATGCAGTTGGGCGAAAGTAAGGAACACAGTATGCAAAATTCAGGTTGATTCGAACACCAATTTTAAAAATAATGGATAATGAACAATGCACAGGATGACACCTCCATAACATACAATAGAACCCAGGTTAACAATTTATTGTGAGTTTAACTTACACCAGTGCGCATTTGGTTTAGTCCCCCATTACTTCTCACTGTTATGTAATGATCCGATTCTACAAAATCTACAAAAGAGAAGGAGAATGAGTTTGAGATGAAGAAGAACAAGAAATGGAATACCAAACGCTTACCTCTATATCCAGGAGTGGGCTTGATACATGGATGCAAACCAAAGCTGAAAGGAGGAGTCCAAAGTTGGATTTGTTCATCTGGTTTCTGCACAAATGATGCGAAAAGCCTCATCATCCTTTCTTCTATCAAGTCCTTCTATTGGTTCAGGCAAACACGTTGTGGCAACTTTGTTCATATCTATACGGTACCATACAAAAAAACCAACCAAAAACACGTTTTGGGATTTGATACATTTGATCCATAACCAATTTAATGGTTCAGATTTCCACCCATATTCGATTCAGGTTCCTCTAAGCCGCTGTTACCTGTATCCATTTGCCTGAACCCTTATCACAAAATTAAACATTTTACACGAAATTGATGCAAAGCCGACAACTTTCTGGAAAGTTTCCAACTCAATATCACATAGAGAAAGCTTAACTCAAATCACTGCGACCAAAAGTTCACAAATGAATAAGAAATAGAGTCACACCATTTCTTCATTGAAATCCAAACCAGGAAACACCCAATTCTCCGACAAACTCTTAATCCTCGAAGCACTACAAAAACAAACTAATATCCACAATTTTTTTTAAAAAAAACCATACCGGTGAAGGCGGAGGTGGCGACAGAGATTCGCTCGAAATGATCCGACCCCGATTTTGTATTTGAGTTTGATCGTCTGTCTGTATGTTTCTGGAGCTGAAGACGAGAACCCAGATGGAGAAAGCAAATACGAAGATCAAGTAGAATGAGATCGCCTTCTTCGAGAAAAATCTAGCCGAAAAAGATGAGATTGTCGAGCGCGAAGAACTTCTGTATTTCACCATCTCCAGATGAAGGAGAAGAATAATCTCTACAGATCTACAACGGTCTGATCCCCCCCAAGGTTTTACGCCTGACCGCTCGCTCAACCGGCGACCGATTCGGTTCGGTTTAAAATACTAAACCGGGTCACGAGCGAACCGTGTACCGGAGATGCCTGGTTAAGGACATACCGGTCGGATCGTTTGAGGCCAAACAATAAAACGCACCGTTTCGATTGTCTCTTCCGAAAAGAACCCCCAGCCAGCGTTCGTCGCACCCTATCGCATACTTGCTGCGCTTCACCTCAAAAGATCCTCTTTTCTTTCCCTCCCTCGCACCAGAAAGCGAGAGAAAGTAGTGGGAAAATTCTCTATCTGATGATAGAGAAATGGCATTCTCTTTCTCGAGTTCACTCAGTCCCACCCAGTTCCCCAAACCCTTAAACCCTTCCAGTACCCGCCCTGTCCAACTGCCTGGTTCTTTCTCCAGTTTCGTCCCTCGGAGACAGACCCAGAGAACAAAATTATGCTCCAAATTCGATCTGTTACTCTCGAGAAGAACTGGGTTTGTTTCTTGTAGTGTGTCGAGCTCTGGTTCTAATGGGTCTTCCCCCAACACGGAAGAAGACGCTGAAGCGACTCGTTTGTTCGAGGTATCTCCCAGTTTGTTTCTTTTTGAAGTATATAAGATGATAATTTACTGCTTTAGAATCGGCCCATGTTTAAGATGTGTAAAATGTTAGACTTTTTTCTTTGACGAAAGCTGAAGGAGTAGCAAGCTAATGTGTGATGATTCTGATGAACAGTTAGGGGTCATAGCAATGAAATGGCACGGTGCTATTAGGGTGATTTCTCGATTCTGTTTGGTCGGTTCAGTTTTATCGGTTGGCATGTGGCCATATTGTGCTGGCAGACCTTATATTTCTTGATTTGCCGTTGAATGATATTAAGAAGCAGATGGGCATAAAGTTCTTGAATGAGGGAATTTGATCAGCTTGTTCATGTTTCAGTACCTAAGACTTTCTGGATCTTCCAAAGCTTAGTTCGCTCTTCCTTTTTTTTTGGTTCACAGAAATTAAAGGAAGCAGAAAGAGACCGTATAAACAAATTGGAGGAGCTTGAGAGAAAGGCTAATGTACAGTTAGAAAGACAGCTTGTAATGGCTTCAGACTGGAGTAGAGCCTTGCTCGCAATGCGCGGGAAGTTAAAGGGAACAGAATGGGATCCTGAAAACTCTCATCGGATCAATTATAGCGACTTTATGAGACTCTTAGATTCAAATAGTGTTCAATACATGGAATACTCAAACTATGGCCAGACAATATCAGGTTCAGATTTTCTCTTTGTGCTATAATAATGTTGACAGTTTCTGTTTCAGTGACTTTCTGGTTATGATTTGTGGAATAAATTTCTAAAAAGTGTGTTCATCTTCATTCTGAAATCTGTGAGATATGAGTTCACGAGTTCTTTTTGACAGTCTTGATGCTACTTATTCTGACATTTATCACACAAACAATCTACTGATGTTTTCCAGTCTAACATAGTTTCTGTCCAAATGTTTCTAAAGGATCTTGTAACAAATATATAAATCCCATCATGCCCATTGAAGGCCAGGGTGAGGGCACAGATTTCTTGATATCTTTTACTGAAGACTATATTTTTCTTTTGCAGTGATATTGCCTTATTATAAAGACGGGGAACCTCAAGGAGAAGATAACTCGAAAAAGGAGATTATTTTCCGTCGTCACATTGTGGACCGTATGCCAATTGATTGTTGGAATGATGTCTGGAAGAAGTTGCACCAGCAGATAGTGAACATAGATGTTTTCAATGTAGATGCGGTTCCATCCGAGGTCTACTCTACTATTGCGACTTTTGTGATATGGTCTATGAGACTTGCCCTGTTTGGTTCACTGTATATTTGGATCGACAATATTATGAGGCCAATTTATGCCAAACTAATCCCTTGCGATCTTGGAACCCCAACCAAAAAGACAAGGGAACCACTTAAGCGTCGTGCACTTGGATCATTAGGCAAGAGTCGGTATGTGGAGAAATCCTCTATGTCCTTAAATATTTGCTTTCAGCTTAATTTGCAGAAAGGATTTCTTCATATTTACAACTATGAATGATTCTTCCTTTTGGTTAACATAGTTTTTTTTAGCTAATATGGCAATATTCATGAAGGTAATATGGATTTTAATCTATCTGTTATATGTATCTCAGGGCAAAATTCATATCTGCAGAGGAAAAAACAGGTGTTACTTTCGATGATTTTGCTGGCCAAGAGTACATAAAGAATGAATTGCAAGAGATTGTGCGCATCTTAAAGAATGACGAGGAGTTTCAGGACAAAGGCATTTACTGTCCGAAGGGTGTACTTCTTCATGGACCTCCTGGAACGGGAAAAACTCTGCTGGCTAAAGCCATTGCTGGAGAAGCTGGTTTGCCTTTCTTTGCGGCAAATGGAACTGACTTTGTCGAGGTGAGGGATTTTTGGCATGAAATATAGGATATACAGAGGAAATATTATGATTTATGAATGCTTTTTCAGGGCATGAGAAAGGAAGGTTTTTTAAAATTTCTTTTGTTATCTCCAGATGTTTGTAGGTGTGGCTGCATCCCGTGTAAAAGACCTTTTTGCTAGTGCTAGATCATTTGCCCCTTCTATAATCTTTATCGACGAGATCGATGCAATCGGAAGTAAGCGTGGTGGGCCAGATATTGGCGGGGTAAGATAACTAGTTACTAGACATGGAGCTAGAGAACATAGTTTATGCTTGTGTTCTAAATGAACAGGGTGGAGCAGAGAGGGAACAAGGTCTCCTTCAAATCCTGACAGAGATGGATGGATTTAAAGTTACCACATCACAAGTATGATTTTTTTGTTTTCCATTGGACCATCGGTGCTGAAGCTTTTTCCCCTTTTTTTCCCCGGTTTATTTCTTGGTAGTTTAACTTCTTAATCGTGGCTTTGTCAGGTTTTGATTATAGGTGCAACAAATAGGTTAGATATTCTTGATCCTGCTCTTTTGAGAAAGGGTCGTTTTGACAAGATCATAAGAGTTGGTTTGCCATCAAAGGATGGCAGATTAGAAATATTAAAGGTTGTGATTTTTTTGTGGAATTGAATAAATCTGGTTTGCTTAACCTGATAAGATGCGTTAGCTAAGGTTATCTTGCTTCAATCTTACAGGTTCATGCTAGAAATAAGTTCTTCAGATCCGAGCAAGAGAAGGAGGTGTTGCTGCGAGAAGTTGCTGAGCTTGCAGAAGATTTTACTGGAGCAGAACTGCAAAACGTTCTGTAATGACTCTACTTTTATCGATCTGTGTTACCTAATTTGCTGAGAAAATTTTCTGATGTTTCCCTGATTTGACAGTAACGAAGCTGGAATCTTGACTGCTAGAAAAGACTTGGACTACATTGGACGAGAAGAACTTTTAGAAGCTCTAAAAAGGGTTAACGCTCTAATTACCGCTCATCTACAATCAGAATCGACTTCATTTTTATTTCAGTTTCTCATTTCATGGTGCTACTTTACTTCTTTCCAGCAAAAAGGGACATTTGAAACAGGACAAGAAGACAGTACTGAAGTTCCAGAGGAGTTGAAGTTGAGACTTGCATACCGAGAGGCGGCTGTTGCTGTTCTTGCATGCTATCTCCCTGATCCATATCGTCCTATTGCTGAGGTGATCGATAAGTTGATCTTATTGACATTTTTGTTCAATCTTTTTGCATGTGTTCTATCTGATCAATGATCATATAATTACATCTAAGCCCATTATTTTATGCGCTTCCTCCAGACCGACATAAATTCTATTCGAAGTCAACCAAATATGCGATATGCAGAAACTTCAGGGAGAGTCTTTGCGAGAAAATCAGACTATGTTAACTCAATCATCCGCGCATGTGCTCGTAAGTGGCAAAAGCCTCTTCCCTTAACAAAACTCATGCATGCTATTGTGCATATGAAGTTATGCACTTGACGTGAATCCATCATGTATGGAAGCTCATAAATACTACACAATGCTTTGTTTCATAACTTGCTTTCAACCCTGTATCACTGTTTATATAGCTAGGGTAGTTGAGGAGGAGATGTTTGGGATCGAAAACTTGAGCTGGATCTCTGCTAAGTCTACCTTAGAGGCTTCAAGACTTGCAGAGTTTCTGATTCTTCAGACAGGAATGACTGCTTTCGGAAAAGCATACTATAGAAATCAAAGGGATCTCGTTCCAAACGTATGTTTGAACTTCTTCTCGATTTCTTTTGCTTTTTTTGTCCCTCTCTGAGCTGTTTTGTTGACTCATCGTACAATTTTACGCCTTCTTCATGAAGCTTGTTCCTAAACTCGAGGCACTACGAGATGAATACATGCGATTTGCTGTTGAGAAATGCTCGTCCATCTTACAAGACTGTCAAGCCGCCCTCGAAGAAATCACTGGTTAGCCCTCCTGCCCATCTGTTCTGTTCCTCGTACGCTTGAGATTATACATGAGCGCATTGCTCAGACATGTTACTCTTTTTCTTTGTCAGATGTTCTGCTCGAGAGAGGAGACATCAAAGCTGATGAGATTTGGGACATATACAAGAGATCTCCGAGGATTCCTCAAGTATTGTCTTTTCTACCTTTTTTTCTCTCTATATACACACTACCTACACTGTCATATACATATAGGTACCCTAGACGTATAATTCCAGATACGATCCAGTGCTTGAAAATGGCTTAATAAGCATTTTGATTATCGAGGGTTCTCTCTGAAAGTTTTGATCGTATCATTTGTGAAACAGAAACCCGTGAAGCCGGTTGATGAATATGGAGCCCTGATTTATGCTGGAAGATGGGGAATTCACGGTGTATCGTTACCGGGCAGAGTAACATTTGCTCCGGGAAACACTGGCTTTGCTACGTTTGGTGCTCCCCGTCCCATGGAGGTAGACGAAGTTCATAACCTAACCAACCGCCACTTTTTAAGTTTCGAGTGAATTTTTCTCTAACTGGTGATTCTCTATGTAACACAGACACAAATCATCAGCGACGAAACGTGGAAGCTAGTAGACGATATCTGGGACAAGAAGGTTGATGAGATGAAGACTCAGGCTTCAATGGAGGTCGAGGAGGAAAAGAAAAAACCTCAACTTTTGATGGCAAGCCATTTCTTTTGACCATATGTACGTCCGTTCTTCCACACGTGAGTCACTACGTATATATGCCACTGTATGTATATATCTCCTTCCATATGTAAACTTCCTCGACATGTCTCTCTGTTTCAGTCAGTTTTGCAGTTTCAGACAGAGCTGGGCAAGAACAAGAACATTATATAACGGACATCCAAAAAGAGCCCAAAGTGCAGGAACCAACAGAGCAGGAGGAGATCCTTTTCTTGTACAGAGACACTTCTGGTTTTTGTGTATTGACGCTAAACCGGTATGTTCCCGAGCGAGTGAGCCAGCAAAGCTTCTTCTTCTGGTGGTTAACCGGTTCATAATTTCTAAACCGATTCCGGTTATCTTTGGTACTCGACCTGAGTAGTGATGATACTCGTTAGTCGTTACAGAGAGGGGTGTTCCGTGCTGCTGCATGGGGCTCGCGTGAATTGGGCTGTGATGGCTTTGATGGCGCGTCATTACAATTATTACCAAGTATACTTATCCATTTATATTTTTCAATGGGCATGAATTCACAAGCGCGCGCATATATATATATATAGAGAGAGAGAGAGAGAGAGAGATTTATAAACATAGCCCATAGCCATAGGTTTCATTGCAGGGATAGAAAAGAGGGCAACGTTTACAACTTACAAATTTTGTTCAAGGACGTTTCTTACAAAGTTGATTAAATTCGAAATTGATATTACCAACTTTTATATAAATTTGTTTCCACGAATGCTTAAAAAAAATATCATACATCCATTTTGGTCCTACCCCACGCAAAATTTTATACAAAATGATATATATATATATATATATATATATATGGGACCTACCTACCTCTTTTGAAAGAAATAAAAAAACAAAAAACAAAAGTCGGATTTTGCATTTTGGATGCATGATAAGTCTCACGTGCCGTAATATTAGGTTTAGTACCATTTGTTTATAAAGGCATTTCGATCATTCATTCACAAACAAACTCCAAATGTCCAATTATACATATATATATATATATATAATTTGATTTCATTGCCCATGGAATATCAATCAAAATTATGAAGGTTAATTAGTTTTTTTATATAAAATATGATTTGTATTACCGGTGACAATTGTTAAAAATAGAAAAAAGAATATATGATGAGAGTAAAATAAGATTTTAATATTTGATGAGGAATAATAATGGATACAATATTATTATGTCAAATATTGTGTATCTGATTTATTTTCCTTAAATATATATTTCCTTTTTACTTCTTTTCTTAATTTTTCTATAAATATATTCATTTTCATTGTAATGTAACAACAAGAAGAGATAACAATAAAAGTATTCTGATTTTTTTTCTCTTTCGTTTCTTTCTTGTTTATTTATTTTTTGCATTTTATTTCTCAATAGCAAATACAATCAGTCAATGGTTAGACCAAAACTATACAAAGCCTTGAGTTCCCATGCGAAAGTGGGCAAAAATAGCCGGTCGAGGGTGCAAAATGTCTCTTATCGCACTAGTTGCCGGAGCTAAGGAGGTACCAGTCTGCAAGGTGGTGGTTCTCGTCGCGGTTCCTTACAGACAGCAAGATCTCTCTTATCCAACTATCCATATTAGTTATCAAAGGCATTACGGAAAAATTATATATATATATATATATATGTATGTATATATATATATATATATGATTTGACTGCAGACCCACCACTACTAACACGTTAATGTATCGAATATTCAATCCTATCACTGCAATTTACACCAAATTCGGAACGAAAAAGTTGTTAAAACATTCATTATTCCTTCAACGAATATACGTTGGACTAATTAAGATTAATTAACACCTAATTAAGGTTTATCTAATCGTTGGTTCAAATGAATCGTGAATTACACGAAATATATACATAGGCTTTGCTTTTACAACAATGTGACACCGTCACGCGTCGCCACAAAACACAATATTCGAATTTTTATTTATGGGGGAAACAAAATGGGACAATCCCACTCATTAGTTTAGATTTCCATTTCAACATTTTGTTTAGATTTCTTTCCAACTCTTCGTTTTTTTCATTTTTCCATTTCTTTCCTCTTTTTATCAATTCAATCTATTTTATTTATTTTTTAATTTTTTTTTTACAATTATCTCCTATTTACAATATTTGTTTCCTATTCTCTTAGATTTTCTTTCAAACTCTCTCTAACATAGCAGAAAAAGATATTTATGTATATACGTGTATTTTTAAAAAATGTTTATTTTAATTTTTTTTATTTTTTTTTTCTAAAAATATCATCATGTGGCGATTATGTGGCAGATGGGTTGGATATATATTGTGCCACGTGAGCGTACTACATGTTTTTTTTTGTCTGGCATTTCGGAAAGGTTACTGTAAATCTTGTAGTCATCTAGTTTAATCTCATTTGGATAATTATTTTTTTTGGATTTTCCTAATAATAATAATTAGCTTTATTTAAAAAAAAAAGTGTACCACTGTTACGACTATATATAATGGCGTCACTAATGAAAATTAATATTCACAAACATAAAATACAAAGAGAAGAAGGACCGAAACACACATCCAATGGGCTCTTCTTATGTTTCTCATTTTCTCCTCTATCTCTTCTTCTACATCTCCACCGTCTTGCCGCCGTCGAACGCCCAGTCAACGCCGGTATTCGCATGCGACGTCGCCGGAAACCCATCTCTCGCCGGTTTTGGATTCTGCAACACATCGCTGGGGATCGAAGCCCGTGTGGCCGATCTGGTCGGGAGGCTGACGTTGCCGGAGAAGATAGGGTTTCTCGTGAGCGGAGCAAAAGCGGTGAGCCGTCTCGGCCTTC
>NW_010960188.1:1256147-1272388 GCF_000463585.1 Tarenaya hassleriana
CATTCCCGCCTACGAGTGGTGGTCGGAGGCTCTTCACGGCGTCTCGTACGTGGGACCCGGGACGCGATTCTCCGGCCAAGTCCCCGGAGCCACGAGCTTCCCTCAGGTCATACTGACCGCTGCTTCGTTCAATGTGTCTCTGTTTCAGGCCATCGGCAAGGTAAAAGGACCAAACCCCATCCCAGTTCTTTTGACATTTTGCTGTTTTGTTTCTCTTTTTGGACAATGCGTAAATGACAGACACAATCTTTTTAATTTCTTAGAGTACAAGTAAACACAACGACAACCTTTTTCTCTTGTAAGTTTTTTACCATATCTACCCTAAATAATGTGCAGGCTGTCTCGACGGAGGCAAGGGCAATGTACAACGTGGGGTTGGCCGGGCTAACGTTCTGGTCGCCCAACGTGAACATTTTCCGCGACCCGAGATGGGGAAGAGGGCAGGAGACTCCGGGCGAGGACCCGTTGCTTTCGAGCAAATTCGGCGTTGCTTACGTCAAAGGTCTCCAGGAGACAGAAGGCGGCGACCCTAACCGCCTCAAGGTCGCAGCTTGCTGCAAACATTACACAGCTTACGATTTGGATAACTGGAATGGATTCCACCGTTTCACTTTCAACGCCGTGGTAAATAAATGCTTTTATGGAATGTGGTTTTTTTTTTTTTACTACGTACGTTCTTGTTTTAGTCTAAATGGGTTATGGGTTTGGCAAAAGTTTTAAACTTTTAATGTACTTTGGTTTAGGTGAGCCAACAAGATTTGGATGATACGTTCCAACCACCGTTCAAGAGCTGCGTGATTGATGGGAACGTGGCAAGCGTCATGTGTTCTTATAACCAAGTTAACGGTAAACCCACATGCGCCGACCCGGATTTGCTCTCCGGAGTTGTCCGTGGCCAGTGGAAATTAAACGGGTACGTATAGATACGGTCTCGGATACCGTTTTCATCGTCGGAATCTTATCGAAATCCGATTCTGGTTTATCTGTCGAGGTTGTGATGAATTGATTTCTTCTGATTATAGGTACATTGTCTCGGATTGTGATTCAGTAGAAGTCTTGTACAATAATCAGCATTATACCAAGCCTCCCGAAGAAGCTGCAGCCGTATCTATATTGGCAGGTAAAACACTGAAGTCCGGTACAATGGTTTACCAAAACCGGAGAAATCCGCTAACCAATATTTATGGTCTCTGCACTCAAGGTCTGGATCTGGACTGCGGCTCGTTCCTGGGTCAGCATACAGAGAACGCGGTTAAGGCGAGGCTGATCGATGAGGCGCCGATTAATCGAGCCATCACGAACAATTTCGCGACTCTGATGCGTCTCGGGTTCTTTGACGGCGACCCGAAGAAACAGATGTTCGGACAGCTCGGTCCCAAGGATGTCTGCACGGCTGAGCACCAAGAGCTTGCCGTGGAAGCCGCCAGACAAGGCATTGTCCTCCTCAAGAACGCTGCCGGATCGCTGCCGCTACCTCCCTCTGCGATGAAAACGCTTGCCGTGATTGGTCCGAACGCTAACGTCACCAAGACCATGATCGGAAACTACGAAGGTTATCTTTTTTTCCCACACCGTTCCAAATTCATTTGGCTTAGTTGGTTAAAAACCGAATAACCGAACCGATTCTAATCAAATAACGGTTAAACTTAATCAAACCAAATTCGATATAAAAATGAATTGTTACGGTTTTTTTTTTATAAAAAAATAGAACTTGAATGCAACTAAAAAAAATTTCAGCGTGGGGTGGTAGGATGGTAAGGTGAGAGGGACAAAGTCCCCTTACCCGAGTTCGAACCCACCTCGACACCAAATAAAAACCCATCCTGGGTAGTTCAACCGGTGAAACGGGGGCGCAAAGCGTCTGTCCCACCCCAAGTTCGAACCCCAGGATGGGGAGAGAGCGCATAATTCAAATCACGTGGCTGGCTCCCGGCCCCGGGATTAGTCTGGGCCTCGGCTCAGGAAACCCGGTTACCAAAAAAAAAAAACCCAAAAATCGATTTTTTTTTAAAAATTAATATTTGCAATGAAAACCGAAAAGTGAATTAAATTCGTGAATCAAATTCTATATATAAAACGAATGATTATAAATTTTTTAAAATCGAAATTATCGAACCGGAATAATAAAGTAATTCCTGTTCACGATATATATCATCTTTCATCTGGTTCAACACTCTCTGAAGTCTTAAGGTTAAATCAAAATTATTATTTTTTATTTTTTAGGTACGCCATGCAAGTACATAACTCCTCTACAAGGGTTAGCAGCCACTGTCTCGACAACATATTTCCCGGGTTGCTCCGACGTGGCGTGTGCGGCCGCGCGGGCGCCAGCCGCTGACGCAACGGTCCTGGTAATGGGGGCGGACCAGTCCATCGAGGCCGAGTCGACCTGAACCTCCCCGGACAACAGCAAGAGCTGGTGACCCAAGTGGCTAAAGCCGCTAGAGGACCTGTCATTCTCGTCATTATGTCTGGTGGTGGTTTCGACGTCACGTTCGCCAAGAACGACGGCAAGATCACTAGCATTATGTGGGTCGGTTACCCTGGCGAAGCCGGTGGTGCCGCCATCGCTGACGTCATCTTCGGCCGTTATAATCCTAGTAAGCGGTTCTTCTCCCGGTTCGAACCGGTCCGTACAACAATGACGATTGATTTCGATGGTCCGGTTATAATGTTTTGGGGGCATGAATTTGCAGGTGGAAGACTACCGATGACGTGGTATCCACAATCCTACGTGGACAAGGTGCCGATGAACAACATGAACATGAGACCCGACGGGGCAAACGGGTATCCGGGTCGGACCTACCGGTTCTACTCGGGCGAGACCGTTTACGCCTTCGGAGACGGACTCAGCTTCACCAATTTCATTCACCAACTGGTCGAGGCCCCACGGCTCGTCTCTCTCCCTCTCCCCCCTACCCACTCCTGCGTTTCCTCGGCCGATTGCCAAACGCTGGACGCCGTCGGACCCCACTGCGCAAACACAAACGCAGACGCAAACGCCACCTGTTCGGGGGCGTTCGATGTTCAACGCCGCCGCCGTCGGCGGTAAAGGGGTCGCCGAGGAAGCATCTGTTAGGGTTCGAGAAGGTTCGATTGGGGAAGGGGGAGGAGGCTGTGGTTAGGTTTAGGGTGGAGGTGTGTAAGGATCTGAGTGTGGTCGATGAGGCCGGGAAGAGGAAGATTGTTTTGGGGGATCATGTTCTTCGTGTTGGGAATTTGAAACATTCTTTGAAAATTAGGGTTTGAACAGAAGGCGGCAAACTCAATCCGTTGTTCATTTCTATGTGTTTTTCTCAGTTAATAATGGTTTTGGAATTTTAAATTTCCTCTTTTTTTTTTTTTATATATAACTAATCTTAAAAAAATTGATCAACTTAATAATTTTCTTTCAAATCAGTAGACAAATGTTACAAGGTTGAATTTGATGTGAACTGTTGACGACGTGGCTACTGAGCCTATATAATCAAAATGCCATGTAAACATATTGTTTTAAATGATCACAATTCACATCATCAATTACATATATATTTTCATATATTCATACGTACATACATAGTAACATATATATATATATACACTTATATGTATGTGTGTATATGTATGCATGTATGAGTATTTATATACACACGTACATATATATATATACACACACATATGTAAATACATGTACATGTTATTTATATATACGTACTTGTGTAAGTGGAATTTTTTAAACAAAACTGATAGACAAAAAGGTGACAATGCAGATTTAAAAGCCAAATTATCAAAGATTTAACGGCCAATTCATGCCGAATATGATACATTTTGTCGAGTTGTTGTGTTTTGGTGGGATTTTTCCTAGGACATTTGTATTCTCGGTTTAAATATATGGGTGGTTGTACCGAACATCTTGTCGCTAACGCAATCAGATTATATTAAATATATACCTGTTTCCACATAAAAAAACACACAGATATACCTTTTGGTTATAGGTTATTAAATTATATAATATTATATCATACATTTTTTTTGTAAGTATCTGGCCAAAAACAAAACAGATATACCTTTTGGTTGTATTTTCGGTTTAGTTCGGTTCTTTTGGTGAAACCAAAAAACCGTTTTTTGGGTTTTATCAACTTTTCTTCGTTGTTGATTCTGGTTTTAGATTTGTTTAATTCCAGAAAGTTTGTTTTTTTAATTGATTTGTCGAATTATTATCGGCTGAACCGGTCGCAATAGGTCATTAATCAACCAAACCGGTTTATCAAACATCTGGTTCGGTACGTGTTAGATCCGGTCTGACTCGAAACATAATTTCACCTCCCCTGATTAGCAGCAGTCACGTTGACGCCGTTCTTGCTGTAAAATCTCTTCGACACACATACCTAAAGCTCGAACGAAGATTTTCGTGGAAAGAAACACTTTTAATGAAAGAAAAGCAGATAGGACGAGAACCCACTTTTCTTAATCCATCACGGTTTCTTTTACTCCGTCGAATTCGCATGCACTTGAGGAAAAAGGTGTAACTCCATTCTCCAATCCAATTGGGTGCTTTTTGGTGTGTTTGCTTCCCCCCCATATGTATCGCTGAATTCTGAATTTCAGGCGGAGCGTGGCGCTGAAATTCAGGCATGGCGCGTGACGCGCACGTGGTCCCGGCGGACCCGGCGGCGGTTGTCGCGGTGAAGAAGAAGGCGCCGCAATCGTCGCGGAGTTGGGTCCTCATAGACGCTATGGGGCAGAGCACGGTGCTCGACGCCGACAAGTACGCGATCATGCACCGCGTCCATATCCACGCGCGCGATCTCCGGATCCTCGACCCGAATCTTTCTTACCCTTCTACTATTCTCGGCCGAGAGAGAGCCATTGTGTTGAATTTAGAGGTAGGTTTTGTCGTTTCTCGCCGTTTTCCCCTGCCGTAGGTGGTTTCTGGGTTTCCAGTGAGTTGAATTTATGTTTGGTTTCATGTTTGTGTTTGTGGTGTTTTTCTTTCCGACAGCATATCAAGGCAATTATCACTACTGAAGAGGTTAGTTTACTCTCTCTTTTTCTTGGGTTTGTTTTTTCTTCTCGTTGGCACGTTTTCTTCAGCAAATTATCTTCTATTTCACAGGATGCATAGTTGATTCTAATTTCATTGTTTGGGTAAATTTCTGGGTAGTGAGGGGTTTTAATTAGAATGCTAGTGTATAGAAGCTCATAATCTTTGCAGGGTTCAAATTAGTGGAAGGGCACTTGAATTGTTTTGAGAATGTGACACGGCTTTCTATAGAGTAAGATTGCATCATGAAGATCTGTATTTTCTGTGATTCCTGAGCGTTTTCTTCTCCTCGAAGTGATGGCTTGGGGGTTAGTTTGTATTGTCTGTGTATTGATTCTCTGAAGTTTGCTGTTGACTCAACCTGCTATTAGGTTTTGTTACGGGATCCATCAGATGAAAACGTTATTCCTGTTGTGGAGGAGCTTCAAAGGCGGTTGCCAGCTGGGAATGAGGCAGGCCATGTTCAGGAAGATGGGAAAGAGGGCTTGGCCGCACAAAATGATGTTGATGCTGGTGAAGAAGACGGTATGCCCCTGAGTCTTTTGCAATTTAAGTATTCAACCAAATCCCGAAAATTTCCTGTCCTTTTTTATGTTTACGTCATGTAAGTATTTTATATAAGAAACGCATAAGAATCTTGGCTGCTTGCTTGAATTTTGGTATCTGAAGTGCATGCGTATTGCGTGTTGCAACTTAGAATCTCCATTTGAATTCCGGGCACTAGAGGTGGCTTTGGAAGCCATTTGTAGTTTCCTAGCTGCAAGGACGACGGAACTAGAGACTGCTGCTTATCCGGCTTTGGATGAGCTTACTTCCAAGGTAGGTAACTCTTGTTGATTTGTTTTATTTACTGATCCATTTTTTAGCTGAATTTTCATTTTTTAGTCTATGATCAACATGTCACATCTTGTAGATAAGTAGCCGCAACTTGGATAGGGTTCGTAAACTCAAGAGTGCAATGACTCGGTTGACAGCTCGTGTTCAAAAGGTGAGGAGGTTGAGGTGGTATCTTTTCTAAGGCATGCACCTTCTTTTGTGCATCATTTTTAAGTGAAACTCACGAAGAGAGAGATGCGTTTAACAAATCATCAAAATCAAGAGTAGAAAATTATGATTTGGCAAGGTTTCGAGCTAAATATGGCTTGGACAAGTAAGCTGACTACTTACCCTTTTTTGCAGGTAAGAGATGAGCTCGAGCAATTGCTGGATGATGATGATGATATGGCAGATCTTTACCTTTCAAGAAAGCTAGCTGCTGCTTCTTCACCGGTCAGTGGTTCTGGTGGAGCCAATTGGTATCCTGCCTCCCCAACAATAGGTTCGAAGATTTCCAGAGCAAGTAGAGCGAGTTTAGCAACTGCTCGTATGGATGAGAATGATGTCGAAGAACTTGAAATGTTGCTCGAGGTTGTTTCATCATAACCCTTATTTTTTTCCCATCTGGTGGGTGTGGTACACAGCTAACGTGAAATCTAAACGGGTATCGTATATTTTTTTTTCCAGGCTTACTTCATGCAAATTGACAGCACGTTGAACAAATTAACCACGGTATTCTTCTTGTTTTTTTTTTCCCCGCTGTTCTTGCTATGGTATTAAACATACTTGACATGAATCAGCCATTAGAAATCTTTTGATCTGCGCCTGAATCTGTTAAACAGTTGTTGTTTACACAATGGTCCTGTTTTTTCATCACAATCTCGACTATGTTCAAAATTCTCTCGCTGCAGCTACGGGAGTATATTGATGACACAGAGGATTACATTAACATCCAGGTACTTCCCAAATTCCAGGAGTTAAATCATAATAAATGCAATCTTGCATAGATTAGCCCTAGCTTAAGTTTGTGATAGAACCCACCTATAACAGGCTCAATTAAATCTTAGGTAGAACTTATCCCAAAACTTAGCTTGTTGGAAGAGAGTGTCCATAGCCTTATAAAGACTCAATTGTCCCCACACATGGTCGACGTGAGACTCTAAAAATAGAGCCCTTTTAGATAGCACTGACCATGGCACTACCCGGCCTCTGGCGGGTGACCGTCCATATGTCCGAAGATTGGTCTGGAGGGATAGAACTCACCCCAAAATCCACCTTGTTAGGGGAGGATACCCATGGCCGATGTGGGACTCTAACACTTAATCGATTTGATTTTCTTTTTTCTGCAGCTGGACAATCATCGTAATCAGCTCATTCAGGTGAAGTGGTTCATCCTTCTTTCTAGTTTCAAAGATGTTTCCTTCAAGTACCCTAAAACTCGTATTTTGATTTAAGTTTTGGATACCATCTCATCAATGTCTGTCTGGATCTCGAACTGGTGCAGTTAGAGCTAGTGTTGAGTTCTGGAACTGTCTCTTTGTCCATATACGCTCTGGTGGCTGGGATTTTCGGGATGAACATCCCTTACACCTGGAACAACAACCATGGTCACATCTTCAAATGGGTACGGACCAAATCTTTAACTAGATTCTTGGTGAACCAAAAGAAAAAAAAAGGAAGAAGATGCCATTGATGAGTAACTTGGTCAATGTTTTCATCGCAGGTTGTCAGCTTGACCGGATCATTTTGCGCCATTCTTTTCGTGATTATAATGTCCTACGCTCGTTACAAGGGCCTTGTCGGACCTTGATGATCCATTATCCTTTGCTGTTTCATGCTCATTTGAATTGGTAATTGTAAAACACAGCTTAGTTTACACCATCGATCCCCCTTGCAATCAAACTTCATTTTCATATGATTATGTATATATATATATACACACGCATTTAAATAAATATTGTGGACGTCAGCAGTTGGCGTGGAGAGTTGAGGCCACACTATATTTTTTTTTAAAAAGGGTGAGATTATTTTTTTGGTTTTTTTATAGAAGATGTGTATTTTTTTTGGTTTAATTAATTGATTAATTTAATGAGCCAAGATTCCTCTTTCTTCTTCCACTAGGCGAGCAACCTCATTGGCTGACGTTGTGGGGATTTGTCCCTTCGACCACCAGAAAAATCCTTCTCCTATTTTTTTATTCGTTTATTTTTCTAAAATAATAATCACTGGGGGCGCGTGCCGTGACATTTTCATCACGCCACGACAAAATTTCATATTTCGTTATATAACGTTCCTAAATTATCAAATTGTCCACTCTCCCCCAATTTATATATATAATAGCTTACAGAATAAAGTTCAGCAAATTTCACGGTTTTAACAACTCTTTGTACTGGAAAATAATCCAAATGGAGCATATAACAATTATTAAAAAACGTATATTACAAATGCATATTATGATGAACGGATAATAGTTGTACGTCCATTATAACAAATGACATCACATGCCGCACATATTCTTTGCTTCTATTATTAGATTCTGAACTAAGAAAACCGTGAGTTGGAGACTTGAAATAAATATGCTTCTAAAATATGCCTATTAATAATTATAACTGATGTTCGGGTGGAAAAAAAGTCAAATAAATTAAAAATAAGAAATAATTACTTACGTGGATAATCGAGGCTCTGACCGGTTGAGACGGTAGTCGGTTATTGTCCCCTCATTACGTAAGCTTCCAGAGATGGCCCGTCGCAGCATCACTACCACTCGGTATGACAGCGAGGGGCAAAACAGACCTTTTACTAAACGCTGTCGTTCTCGTACAAAAAGCAATGCAGATTTCCCAAAATAGACCGCGGTTTCCCCAATCAGAGGCGTTTCCCTCGCAGAACCTAAGGGTATATTAGGTAATTTACTCCTCAGTGACTCCCTGTTAACGAGAAAAACCTCTCTCTCTGCGACACCTGTTTTGTTTCCTTTTCTTTTGTTTCTTCCTCGATTTGAAGCCGAGGAGATTTCGTCTTCCGAGAATTTTGGCTAACGAATCTTGTCTCAGATCCACCAGGTCCTGAATTCTACCCTAGATTCTGCTCTCACTCCCCGTACTTCTGTCTTTTGCCACTGATCGAATCGTAAATGCTCTTTTTTAGCATCAATGGTGGTTTTTGTTCTTCCACTGTGAGAATCTGCTTGTTTCTTCGTTTTCTGTGGTCGTGTTTTCGACTTGATTCTGGTTTCCCTTGCTTGCTTCCTTGTTTCCTTTCCTTTCCTTTTTTTACTGCCGTAAAATTTCTGCTGTTTTCTCTCTCTTTGCCGCAAACTCTATGGTTCATAATGCGTGAAATGATATCTCTGCTTTCGGAGTAGTGCTCACATCTTTTAATTTGTCCAGATATTTTTGTGCTTTTTTCTTTTACTTTGTCTTCTACTGATTTGTGTTTTTTTCTTCTTCTGGGTTTTGTTTGTTTGTCTCTGCGGTTGATTTTGGATTATATTTATTCATCAGATTTCGAGCGATTATGTGGTGTATAGACTGCTTCCTTCATATGCTTATGTGCATGTTTTCATTTTCTTTCATGTGATCTGTTGATGTTCTGTGATGAAGTTTGAAGATTCTTTCGTTTGGTTCTAGCTTCGATCTCTTCTCCCCGAAAGCTGGGAAGTAGAAAAGGCCTTGGCTTTCTGTTTCGTTACCGACACAGTGGTTCGTGGTTGGTTAACTTGTACTGCTGGTTCTTTTACCATGTTTTACTAATCGATTTGCAGACTTCTTGTTGTGGAAAGAGACAAATTCTGTGATGTCTGAGAAGCAATGAATGGAAAGGTCTTGAAGCTGGGAAACCTGGGATTGATGTGTTTGTTTGATTTTTGAAATCCGCGGATAAAACAGATCTGCAGCTTTTCGATCCTTTTGCTCTTCTGTGTGTTCAAGTTGAGTTTTTTTTTTTTGTTACCTAACTTTGCTGATTGAAAGGCTTTGGATCGCAAAGATCCTTGAAGCTGGTTTTGTTTTGTTTTGTGGTTATAAATCATAGAAATATGATTGCGTTTCACTGTAATTTCAATTTGTATCAGCAGATAAACTTGTCAGGTTTGTGAGATATTCCTTGTGTCGGTTTTCTGATTCTAAAAACTGGATACATGGCATCTATATAAGTTCATGGCCGCTTTCTCAGTTGCAGTCTTCTTACATGTTGAGACTTTATGTCTCCATAGGGTTTTGTCTTTCCACATAAGTTTTCGCTTTCCTGATTGTATGATGTCTTGCCTTTGCCAGGTTCTGTGTTCATTTCTAGCTGTTTAGCTCTATGGACTCCAACAGAGACACCGCTTAAGATTCTCTACCGGCCTATGTTACAACAGTGAAAACTTCCTACTTTTGGGTTTCATCTTGAAGATGGATAGATCAGATACTTCGGGATTTGTCAGTGGTGGAAGCTCCTTGTTTATCAATTCGGTCCTGATGCTTATGCCGAGTTCTGTCATGTACTGATTGTCATTCTGTTCGTCCGGGCATTCTTCTTTCCACTACATCCCTACATGTTCATATGGATTTGAACGAGAGCCTAATCCATCGTTCTCAGGCTACTGGCTTTCTCATTAAGCACGACAGTTTTGGTGATACAGCTCTCAGCCTGAAATGCTCCGGGAGCAGCACCTCAAGAACCGATGTTCCTAATTGTCCTGATGATGTTTGTCGGCTGGTCCTTGGTTTGGGTCCAACGCCCACTGCTTATTATTATCATGTCGGAGTTGATACAAATAAAGGTCCAGCTTCTGGATTCAGTCCTGAAGGTAATTCTATTCTTCAGCTTGGACCTCCAGCTGAGAGCATGGACACTTTCAGTGGACTTGATTGTTCATTGTCTGCATACACAGAGACTGCTGCTTCCCTTCTAAATCAAGTTGCTGCAGACAGTGGCGGTCGAGTGATTCCTGTTGTTGATGAAGGTTCTTCCTCGGCAAAGAGATCTGGTGGATATATGCCCTCACTTCTATCGGCTTCGAGGACAGGCAATGGCAGTAACCTGTCAGGGATCCAAGAATTTGTGCAGTTTGGAACCGATGAACGTTCTTATTATTCACAGTTGAGCCTCGAGCCGTCATCTCACACCGAGTTCTCTGTAGGAGCTAGCTCTGACAGGACGGCAGCTGTCCCTTTGCAACACAGAGCGAGCAACTCGAAGAAGTGCAGATTCTTTGGATGTACGAAAGGAGCTCGAGGAGCATCTGGTCTATGTATTGGCCATGGAGGAGGACAGAGATGCCAAAGACCAGGCTGCAACAAAGGCGCCGAGAGTAAAACCACCTTCTGCAAAGCTCATGGAGGAGGAAGGAGATGCCAACACTTGGGATGCACAAAGAGCGCGGAAGGAAAGACGGATTTCTGCATAGCCCATGGCGGAGGAAGAAGGTGCCGGTTCCCCGGGGGATGCTCCAAGGCTGCTCGGGGAAAGTCGGGGCTTTGCATAAAACATGGCGGTGGCAAGAGGTGTAAAATCGAAGGATGTACACGTAGTGCGGAGGGGCATGCCGGTCTCTGTATCTCCCATGGAGGCGGAAGACGTTGCCAATTTCCGGAATGCACAAAGGGTGCTCAAGGAAGTACAAACTTCTGCAAAGCCCATGGGGGCGGGAAGCGTTGTATATTCGTGGGTTGTGACAAGGGAGCAGAAGGGAGCACACCTCTGTGCAAAGCGCACGGTGGCGGGAAACGATGTCTCTTTGACGGAGGAGGGATTTGCCCGAAAAGCGTCCATGGAGGAACAAACTTCTGTGTTGCGCACGGGGGCGGGAAACGATGCGTAATACCAGGTTGTACGAAGAGTGCCCGTGGTCGGACAGACTGTTGTGTGAAGCACGGGGGCGGGAAACGATGCAGATCCGAGGGGTGTGGGAAGAGTGCGCAAGGTAGCACGGATTTTTGCAAGGCGCATGGTGGCGGGAAACGTTGTTCGTGGTGGGGAGACGTGAAATGCGAGAAGTTTGCGAGGGGGAAGAGCGGGTTATGCGCTGCGCATACCAGTATGTCTCGGGAGAAAGGGAAAGGGATGATGAACAAGACAGGTCTGATCGGGCCGGGACTCTTCCGTGGGCTCGTCTCGGCTTCTACCACGACCACGACAACGACGGATCACTCTCATCTGTCGGGAGTCAGTGTCGTGTCTGAATGCACGGAGTCGTATGAACGGAGACGGCATGAGAAAAGGCAGAAGCTGATACCGATGCAGGTTCTGGTGCCGCCATGTTTGAAATCTCCGAGGGAAGAAGGAGAAACTAGCAACGACAGCAGACGTAGCAATGGTGTCTTCGATTTCGAAATGCGAGAAGTTTCCGAGGGGGAACAGCGGGTTATGCGCTGCGCATACCAGTATGTCTCGGGAGAAAGGGAAAGGGATGATGAACAAGACAGGTCTGATCGGGCCGGGACTCTTCCGTGGGCTCGTCTCGGCTTCTACCACGACCACGACAACGACGGATCACTCTCATCTGTCGGGAGTCAGTGTCGTGTCTGAATGCACGGAGTCGTATGAACGGAGACGGCATGAGAAAAGGCAGAAGCTGATACCGATGCAGGTTCTGGTGCCGCCATGTTTGAAATCTCCGAGGGAAGAAGGAGAAACTAGCAACGACAGCAGACGTAGCAATGGTGTCTTCGATTTCATGATTCCGGAGGAGAGAGTTCATGGCGGTGGGCTCATGTCTTTGCTCGGTGGCAGCCTGAAACATTCCATTGATGGAATCTGAAGCACCTTTGTGAGAACCTCTGTCTTCGTGTTCTGTAATGTATAGTTTTCTGTCTGATTTGATCACTTTCTTGTATATTTGTTGGTTAGCCAATTGTGAACCGTTGGTATGGCCCGTATGGGTATTGGTGTTGTGGTCTGAACCATCACCTCGATGGCTCGAACCGGTCGGTTTTTATTTATTATCTTTGGAAAACGGTTGTGTTTCTGCTTTGCTTGGTCACTGTCCAAGCTTAATCAATAAACGTGGGGTTCTTGTCTTTTTTCCCTGTAATGTCAATTGGCTTTTTATCAGATATTTTAACCAAAAAAAAAAGAAACAGAATATTGTGATTTTTCGAGATTTAATTCGATTAAAAATATTCAATCTAATTTACGGAAACGCCATTGGTTTGCTACTGAGCAGAAATGGCCAAACAGAGGAAGGAATCAGAGGATAAAGGATAAAGAGATAAGGGAGGAGAGGAGAGCTTCAAAAAAAGAAAACAAATTATTTCCACACAAAAAATATATTTTATGAATAACCAACAAAAAATAAAATAAAATAATTTATAAAACACGTCATTATCCGTACGGAGAGAAGTTCTTCAAACGCCTCTCTTGCAAACTGAAACACTTTCAGAACAGCAGAAGCTCTTTTCGTCCTCACCAGACAGCAACTATGGAGTTCCATGGAAACACCAATCAGAGGATTGCTATGATTTCGGCTCATCTTCAACCTTCTTCTCTCACTCCTCAGGTTCTCTCTCCTCTCTCTGAAATCTGAACCCTTGCGTCTTACCCACGTTACCTTCTCTGCTGCTTCAATGGCTGCCTTCACATAACCTGATACAGATCTCGATCTGATTAGCTAGGGTTTGTGATTCTTGCTTACCATGCTCATCAAGATTCGATTTTTCTGTCCATTCATGAACCCGCATCTTTTTTGATGTACTAATGCCATGGCGTCTTCTGTTCATAAGAGAAGTTTTAAGCCCTCTTATGACTAAAGTGAATCAAATTACCCCTATGTCTTGATGATCGATCAATAGATAGAAGGAATTTCGGTCTTGGGGCGAGCAAACTGCAGAGCGAAAGGCGGGAATCCTGGGTTTAAGGTAGCAATTCTGGGAGCTGCAGGTGGAATTGGGCAATCACTGTCTATGCTTCTGAAGATGAACCCTCTTGTCTCAGTGCTTCATCTCTATGATGTTGTCAATGCCCCTGGTGTCACAGCCGACATCAGTCACATGGACACTGGAGCTGTTGTAAGAGAATTCAGACATATATATATATACACAAAACAAAAATGGGTATTCTTGAAATGATGAACTTTTTTGTCTCTCTGTTTGGGGGGTCATAAGGTTCGTGGATTCTTGGGGCAACCTCAGCTTGAAGATGCACTTACAGGGATGGACCTTGTGATCATACCGGCCGGTGTGCCGAGGAAACCCGGGATGACCCGTGATGACCTCTTCAAGATCAATGCCGGAATAGTCAGGACACTCTGTGAGGGTGTGGCCAAGTGCTGTCCTAACGCCATTGTCAACCCGATCAGCAATCCAGTCAACTCTACTGTTGCCATTGCGGCTGAGGTTTTCAAGAAAGCTGGGACTTACGATCCTAAGAAACTTCTGGGAGTTACTACACTCGATGTCGCGAGGGCCAACACTTTCGTGGCATGTCTCTGAAAATCTTGCTCCATCAAACCGCTGTTTGGTGGTTTTGTTTTGGCAGCAAAAAACTTATCCAAGATCTGACATTTTCTAAGCGTTCTTGAGTAACCCTTTTGGCTGGATTCTGCAGGCAGAAGTTCTCGGCCTCGATCCCAGAGAAGTTGATGTACCAGTTGTCGGAGGACATGCCGGTGTCACAATTTTGCCCCTTCTATCACAGGTGCATATACATGAGATACACACAAGGCTTGTTCATATCCTTCCTCGGTGCCATTAGCAGCTGTTAACTTGACGGCTTCTTCAATCTTGTCAGGTCAAACCTCCTAGCAGCTTCACACCTGCAGAAGTCGAGTACCTTACAAACCGTATTCAAAACGGTGGAACTGAAGTCGTGGAGGTAAAACTTTCAACAATTCAGACACGTAAAAATTCTCCCTTCATCTCTCTTGATGATGCTAGTATCTGAGTTCGATCCACATGCGCAGGCAAAAGCCGGGGCTGGATCAGCGACACTGTCAATGGTAAGCAAACTCTGTACACTAGTCTTCCTCTTCACCCTTTTTCAGGAATTGTATCAATAGCATGTGAAAATGAACAGGCATATGCCGCAGCAAAGTTTGCAGACGCTTGCCTCCGGGGATTAAGGGGAGATGCAGGAGTCGTGGAGTGTGCCTTTGTAGCTTCGCAGGTTCATAATCTCGGTTTCTTCCTTCTACGAGCTCTGAGCTCTTCTACGTTAACGTTTCTGATTGTTTTCGGTAACAACACCTCAGGTCACAGAGCTGCCTTTCTTCGCAACCAAAGTACGCATTGGCCGTGGAGGAGCAGAGGAGATCTACCAGTTAGGACCTCTAAACGAGTATGAAAGGTAGAAGCTTTTGATCAGACCCGAGAAGTTATCAGACAAACCAGTTTGATCATAGGATCAGTTCTCTGACATGTAAGGTTCTTGATCTTAAATCTGCAGGATCGGTCTGGAGAAAGCAAAGGCAGAATTGGCCGGAAGCATTCAGAAAGGGATTGATTTCATCAGAAAATGAGTGAGAAGACCAATTAAAAATCAGAGAGAGATGATCATACATACCCCCTTTGTCTACATTCCCAGCTTGTGTACTCTTTTTAACTTCCAGTGTGCTAAAGCTTCAACATGAATGAACCCTAACTAAAAATCACGGGGCTTTGTCCATGATTTACAAGCACAATTGCTTCTTTCAAATCCTAAGCCATATGAAATCTGAAAGCCAATGAGTTCAGGAAACTGACAAGCATAAACATGAAGATAAACGATGGAAAACAAGTAATCACAGCCACTGAAGAGGAAGATAAAGGATCAAACTTTCCATTCCGACAACTTCCAAAACTCTCTCTTGATTAATCAGCGTAAAGCCCTAAAATAAACCCAGAAAAAAAAACAAACACTTCAATCGATAAATTACTTACAGAGATGGCTTTAGGGTTAGGGGGATTGGCCTCAGGAGACGAAATCAAAGCCAGCGAAGATGGCAAAACCGTAAATAGGAGGAGAAACAGAGCTCCAACACGAACCAACAATCTTCGATCCATGGATTGAACAGAAATCAAAATCACCCTTTTGAAAATAAAACCCCATGATCTATACGAGATAATAAAATAAAAAACCCTCGCGCCGATTAATCACAAAGCTCCGAGATATGTAATGGCATAGAAAGAAAATTCGAGGCTCGAAATTTGCTTGTATGAAGCGATGTCCGTATTTATTGCTCCTGCGCAGGGATGGTTCTGGTGGACGTTCTCAAGGAAAGAGGTGATGACGTGGACAGCATCCACCAATGAGAGTGTGGAGGTTGACGTGGCGAGCGGAGAATATCCGAGAGGTCCTATCTGTGGGGCCCACAGTCCGGACACTCATCTCAACCAATAAGGAGCCAGCCAACGGACGCAAGGCCGCCACTTTCCAGAGGAAGAAGACGATTCACGTAGCCAAAGCTCAATCTTCCACAACAATGGCGGCCACGAGGGGGAGA
>NW_010960188.1:1272461-1285419 GCF_000463585.1 Tarenaya hassleriana
CTCCCGCCAGTCATACGGCGTCGTGTCTGCTAGCGAAGCGGCCGTTCCTTCTCCCGGCGGGTAAAATCGGCGGTGTTGGAGGTATCTGCTTCAACCGGAGAGGCTTGCTGTTGAAATCGAAGAGACCATTTTCTTGCACTGCGATATACAATCCTCTGGTTCAGATCAAGGAAGACGGTCAGCCCGAAACCCTAGATTATCGGGTTTTCTTCCTCGATGGCTCCGGGAAGAAGGTACGGTTGTTTTTCCTTTTCTCCGTGTGTTCGCTTCTGTTTGGTTACTGAGAAAATGCATGAGCATTTTTTTTCCTTCTGATTTGTCGAAATTACGAGTTTTTCGGGAGTTTTGGATCGTTCTGCACTTGCCCATAAGTTGAATCTACAATTCTATCTGACCGGGAATGTTTATGGAATTCAGGTGAAAGTCCAACACTTGAAGATATACGTTCGAAAATGGAGTATATTCGGTATGGTTATTCCATGTTCTGTACAGACTGAAGAATGATTAAGAACTTGTGTATAGGTTTCTCCATGGCATGATATACCATTGCACTTGGGAGATGGCGTTTTCAACTTCATAGTGGAAATTCCCAAAGAGTCGAGTGCAAAGATGGAGGTTGCTACTGATGAGCCTTTCACTCCGATTAAGCAAGACACAAAGAAGGGGAAACTCAGATATTACCCGTAAGTTTGATTCTGCAGACTTGTCTTTTTGCGATTTGATCTGTTTTTGGTCTGAGCCTGTTTCAGAACTTAAATGTCTTAGATTGTGCATCTTTCACTTTCCAGATTGGTCATATCTAAAATGTTTTTGTTTATACAGGTACAACATAAACTGGAACTATGGGTTGCTTCCACAGACATGGGAAGACCCCTCTCATGCAAACTCTGAAGTTGAAGGTGCTCTAGGGGATAATGACCCAGGTAACTTTGAGCTAGTGATCTTCATTTTTTTTTTTGTAGTTTGTTTTCTTCTGAGAGTTGCACCAAAATGTTCTAATGAATATGTGCATATCCTTGTTCATGAATCATGTGTAGTTGATGTTGTTGAGATTGGCGAAACCCGGAGGAAGATAGGTGAGGTTCTAAAGGTCAAGCCTTTGGCTGCTTTAGCCATGATTGACGAGGGAGAATTGGACTGGAAGATTGTTGCTATTTCTTTGGATGACCCTAAAGCTCATCTTGTGAATGATGTTGATGACGTCGAGAAGCATTTTCCCGTAAGCAGAGTCCACATAATCATGTGAAAGCTGTAACTTTTAGGTCTATCTCCTTTGGTTCTGACCTTTAACGTTATATTTACAGGGTACTCTTACGGCCATTAGAGAGTGGTTCAGAGACTACAAGATCCCAGATGGAAAGCCTGCAAACATGTTTGGTCTTGGAAACAAACCGGCGAACAAAGTAATTCATATGATCATTCTTTCTTTCTTTGTTCCCCTGTCTTTACTCTTTGGTAATAATCTGAGAATCAATGTTTGGTCGGGCCGCTGCAGGATTATGCTTTGAAGGTCATCCATGAGACGAATGAATCATGGGCTAAACTTGTCAAGAGATCAGTTCCTGCTGGTGACCTTTCACTTGTCTGAACATATGGAGAATGTACTTTGTAATTTCCAGTTATGAGCTGGAATAATGACAGACCTTGTCACTTTGACACTGCATTCATGTTTTTTGATCATCAAGATTCGTTCTTAGCTAATATTGAGAAAGTTTGAGCCTTGGTTCATAAGCTACAAGATGATTAGGAGGTTGTTGGTTTACTGCTGATGAAATACATACATGAGGATATGATTATGACAGGGCAGAGGCTATTAGCTTCTGCCATCTGATGATGTTGCAGGATTTAGTTTCCTAGGACAAATTCTCTGCGCAACCCATGATTCCATTCACGATTTGCACCACTGAAGGGAACAGTTCTACAAGAAATACGAATGGAGGTAAGTAAATGGTTATGTGGATCATACACAAGATGGTCAAGAAAAGGTTCTTACACCATAGTTATTCTGACAAGAATGTCATAGCTGCGTAAAGCCTTCTTCGAGCAGAGGGATCGTCATGGTTGATTCCCTGTTCACTGTATCAATCTCCGAATCATCACCGTTATGTCGGTCCACACTGTTCAGGAAAACTCCTGTAGCATATTCACAAAATGCAGAAAATCATCCTTAGTGAGAAACTTCCGCTTTCACTCATTTCAGTGTAATGTTTGGACCTAACCTGTAAACCATATTGCAGCTGTGGGAAAGAGAATTGATGTGAGAATAAGAGAAGTCTCTCTCCAATTGTTCACGTAGTCCTGCATCAGCATAATCTCATTCATTTACAAAGCAATGACACATATATGAAGGATTATACATCTCGGAGTTGAATCAAGATTGATGAACTGTTATAACTAAAGAGTAAAATCCAGTCTGAGGAAGAAAACTAACCTGGAGAACCCCAACAAGTGGTGAGGAAGGGACATCTCCAAAGATATGGATGGCAACTGTGGACACTGCCATTGACAGTGGTCTTAAACTTGGTTTCACACAATGGAGATTTACATAATTCACCGGACCCTAAGCATGAAAACAATAAAGGATTAACCGAAAAGGTTGATTAGCGAAGCAAGAAACAACTGCGAAAAAAAAAAGTAATCTGAAGTATGAAAACCGAGATACCCCTGTGGAGAAGACGAGCAATTCACCAACAGCAAAAAGAGCCAAGAAAGCATACATGTTCTTGAAACAGAAAGCAAAGAAGCAGAATAATCCTCCTATGAATGTTGCCACTGAAAGAAGCTGCAAAAATACCCAAGATTCTGTTTATCATCTAAGAAAAATACCGAATATTCTACATGAACCGAGAAGGGGTGAAGAATGAGAAGATATAATTTTTTTTTCATATAAAATCTGTTTATCGTCTAAGAAAAGTTGTTATACCTTAAAAGCATTTGAAATAGTGGAATCTACATAATCAAGAATCAAACCCCCTGATATTGTGCCCAAGATTCCACAAATAACTGTGATTCCTCCAAATATCAGATCTGCATTACTCTGCAAAAAAGGTCCAAATATGACCATCTCAATGTTCATACAGACCATAATACATTTGATTAACCAATAAAAAGAATACAACAGAAAGCATATGAAATGTATGTGAGGGAATTTAGTATTTTTACCATGTTGTAGATGTTATAACCAGCTTTTGGACCCCAGTATGAATATGCGCCTAACACAAAGTTGTATGCAATGTATGCTGACAAAGGAAATACAACAGTAACAACAATAAATCACATAGACACAAGAAACAAATGTGTAGATTCTGTTCTCATGTAGAAGAAGAAGGATAGTTACCAAGAACATTGGTCACATAAACTTTATCGAGCAAGAGCACCTGCATATCTTTCATAATGATCGAAAACTGATAACTAATCGGTTCACCTCCTGATCTACGAGAAAGAATCAGACAAATATTATGAGGGACAAAAAAATATGTATATGAAATGCATGTGAAGAGTTTCATGTTTTTGTGCCTAAAGATGCGTAGAAATAAACAACTAGATGGCTAATGGGTCATCGGGAGAAGAACACAAACCTTGAACGTCTAAATTATCTGTCTGAGCTCTCGATGTCTCAGCTGAGACAAAACCTGAGTTTCGTGTATCATTTGAAAATATGTAAAAGATTTAAAACAAGGACAAGTTGATTTGCATATCCTAACACGTACCTTTCAGCTGCAGAGGCTTCATAACGAAACATAGAACAGCGAAAGGAAGCATAAGTATTGCTTCTCCCAAAAATGCAGCACGCCAGTGGAGAGCATCCCCGACCTATAAGAGAAAAAAGGACGAGTCTTTCTTATACAATGAACAATACATACAAAAACCAAGAGAAAAGCAAAACCCTATAGTTCAAAAATCATGAGCTGAAGAAAGAACAAAAAAGGCAGATAACTCACCAGTCCACCATAAACATAGCCAAGAGCATATCCAGTTGGAATGCACATGTAAAATATAGAAATCCATGCTGTTTTCTGGATAAAAACACCACGGCAATGGAGTTATGAAGCAGAGTATACCGATTAGATTATATACAGGTTCATGTTTAGATATACTTTTTTAACACTTAATGCAGCAAAAGATTGCAAACCGAATCAAAAGGGGTGAACCCTGAAGCGAACGAGGCATCATGCCAGCTTTCGTGTAGTAACCCCTTTTCTGTGGGGATTTCATTAGTACTAAAAATTTCCCCGGAAACTATGGATCAAAGAATCAATATTTCTCGGATAGTTTATACCTGATCAACTGGGGCATTGTCATCTATAAAAGGGACAGCAAGGCTTATAAATGACGCTTCACCAACGCCCACAACCCTATGAGGGGGCATCAAGGTATAAGAATATATGTAAAAGATTACCAGAACATGATACATAAGAAAGTAAGGAAAGCAAAGGACAGAATACTCACATGCGACAGATCGTAATGGACCAGAAATCGAAAGCAAGACCACAGCCGATAACAGCAAAAGTCCAGACAGATAGTCCAACTCCAATAAGTGTAAATGGATTAACACTGCAGTAATACGAGAAAAAGAGTGAGGTGTAATCAGTCTTGTTACTGAATTCCTTCAGTAATCAGTGTCTTGGATTCAATCTCAGAGAATCAAGAAGTACTTACCTCTTGGCTAAAGATACAAATATGGGAGAAGCCACAAGAAGTCCAACGATAAAAGCAGATGACAGAACACCATCCTCGAAGTTGGTCAAGTTAAAATCTCCCCTGTGCACAACAATAACAATTACTAGAAAGAAGAAAACCTAGAAATGCAACGACAGAATGTTTGAATAACAGCCATATTTTACATAAAAAATGAATGCAAGGATCATAGAGTGGTACATGAAAGATCAACCCAACTCAGCATTAGAACAACAAAATCTACAGGTTTTGACCGAAACTTACTGGATTCCGCTGCCAGGTGAACATGTACCAATTGAGTTGCAGGTTTCAAGACTCCCATTAACACCATTGCTTGCTATGGCTCCTTGATCCATGTAATTTAGTAAGTTGATTATGCAAAACACAGAGAGCAGCCTACAATTTATGAAACAATAAAACCTCATCATGAACTCACAAGAACCCAAGAATAAAGAAGTTCAAGGACTATAGATTCACTGACCAATATTAGTCCATAGATGTCTTTCTGATTACTGTCTTTACATACAGCAAGAAAACCAGTAATAAAATTGAAGGGACCATATGAAACCTAATCTATACAAGTACAAGAACTGCATCTCAATGCCAATTCCTCGGGTGAATATCTACTTCTGATCTTCAATCCAAGTGAAGTTATGGTAACCAAACCATAACATACCAACCCCCCTACAATCAAGCAGCGAAACCCGAAACCCTTAAACGAGCAGAACTTGCTATAATCAGCATTTTCAGAGGACTGATTTCGACCCGAAATTCGATTCTGGGACATAAAAAACGATTGCTTAAAGAAACGAAGTAGGGAACAACAATGATTCGCGAAATGCAAAACTAAGCTTTTCCAGACAGCGCTATCCGGAAGTTGCCTGCTTCGTTCGCACTCAGATGCTCAGACCTTCAACCTTTACCTCGAGATTTTGCACACTTTCCCGATTCTAATCGACCCAGAAAATCTAACAAAGGAAAGGGAATTACTTTCTGGGAGAAAACCAGGATGGGTTTTCGATCGTGTCAGTGATGGAGTTTGGATCCGTCTCCATGACTCTAGGGTTTCGCCCGGCAGACAGAAACTCGCCGGCTTCTTCCTCTACGGCCATGGGAAACTCAGTTATGTCAAAGACACGATCTTTAAACATTCCATGTGGAGATATTTTCGTTTTAGTAGTTTAAAGAAACAATGAAAAACCAGTTCGCCTTCTCACATGCCTTTTTTTTTTACCGTGTCTTCTTTTCCTTTTGTTTTTTTTCCTTACCCGCCAAGAGACGTTAAAAACAGCTCGAAGAACTCCACTCCACTCCAATGGGTTTGCTACCCTCACTGATCAACCCTTATAAAGAAGAAGTACGGACAATACGATGGTCATGCAGACACTGAATACCATCGAGAAGAAGAAGAAGAAGAAGATCATGTTCTTACTCTCTCGCCAAGATCCACGCGCTTGAGGCTGCGTCCTGTGGCTCAAAGAAGTCCTCACCAAGGTCCATACGGAGACTACATGCATGAGGCCACTCGACCTGGTCGCCAGAGGACGCTCTCTGTCTCAGCATGGACACTTCAGGGCACTTCGTGGAACTAATCTCCCTGCCATTGATTCTTGTCCAATCGTTGTTCTGTTCTGTTTTGTTTTTTGTAGTCATTTCTACAGATTGGTACTCCAATGTAGATGTCCTAGTTCTGTTTATGATTTGCTGTTTGGTATGAGCTATTGTTTTCCACCGTGTGGTGCTGCATCTTGTTACAGCCATGTCTGACAAATGGAGCTTAGTAATGTAAAACATGCATTTGGTCAATGATATTAAGAAGTAAAGCTATTTTGCTCTAAAGCAGCACATGATGCGATCGATCAGGTTAGCCATGAAATTGAGCAAATATTATCTGTTCTCATGGAACTGAAGCTCAATTTCAGTTCTCTTCCTCCACTTCACCAGTTGGGAGAAACACATAGAGACCTGAACCTGACTCTTGCAGAACCATGATTTTGGCTTCTGCCTACGATAACTGTCCATCGTCTCTACCGACAACACGGCTTGTTTGACCTTGGAGGCTGCCGTAGATCTCAGTTCTTAGAAATCTACCCAACAAGGGCTTCAGACCAGGAGCCGAAATCCCACAGTTTGAAGTAGTGTGAGATCTTGAAGAAAGGAAACCGTGTTTATGCAAGAACCCATCTTTCGCCCAAAAGTTTGCGTTTTTTTTTTTGTTCCTCATCGAAATAATAGCAAAATGCAGAGAATTGCAAAATTACGATCTTGTGTTCTTATCTACAAGTGGGTTCGCTTCCATTGATACCCAGAAATTGAGACTGCCTCAAGTTTCGATTTTTCCTTTTTATACGGAAGAACCTCACTTTCTCTGTCAAGATGTGAATGAATGATCAGATGCATCAAATGCAAATGCAGATGTTCTATTAAGACGAAGGAGCAAATGAACTTTGTTTATTATAACCTCGAACTCGATCATTTCATTCATTCGAACCCTATAATTCTCTTCAATCCAGGAAACCACCCAGAAAACGAAGACAAGGACGATGAGGACTGCGAACGAATCATTTTCTCGGCATCCAAACACTCTTCTTCCACCATCTCTTTCACAGACCTAACGGATAAGGGCTGAAAATCCGCACCCCATTCGCCGACGAACCCTCTGACCAGAACCCACTTCTCGTCTTCCTCGATCCTCCCCCACTTGTTCCTCAGCTCGTCCTCTTTCAGACACATGTGCCGACAGAATTCGCCCCACAGAATCTCTCTGCTCTTCTTCATGGCTTCCCGCCTCTGGTCCGAGAGCGTGTCGGCCTTGGCGATTTCTCGAGCCAGATCCTTCGCCAGCTCCGAATCGCTCATTCTCTTCCTCCTCCTGTTTTCGATGCCATCAAAAGCCCTCCTGATGCACCGGATCCCAGAGACGGGTCGGGTCCTCGGGTGGTAAAACCGGGGATTTTCCGGTGGGTTTCGATTAGAGATAGAGTATTGGGGAAGAACAAGCAATTTCAGCGACATACCTTTCTCTCTCTGAGCTCAGCTTCTCGTCTATCTCATCTCACACGCCATTTCCTGTCGGAAACAAATTTACCCTATTGATTTCTATCTATCTCACGTTTAAAAAAAAAAAAAAACCAAGAAAGTGCCATTTTTTTTAATTTTTTTTTATAGTTATCCACTAATGAATCTTATGTCGAATAAAAGCCATAGAAACAGAACTCAGAAAATACTCCAATGGTTACTATTGAAGCAACAAATAAACAAAGAAATGGTATAATCTCATCAACACAGAGCCATTTACAATGGAATCCAAATGGGAAATCTTTCAGTTTCTGGTTTCGATTGTCCAAAGTAATGTTCTTTTCAGACAGTCCAAGCAAGGATGATCTGGATTCATCCCTCACTCAGTTCCCAAGTCATTGAGAATGAGTTTGGCCAAGATGTCGACCCATGTATCAGGAACACCGGGCAGGCACCAGTGCATACAGTCCTGTCCCCATATCGCGACGGCATCCTGCTTCCCCAACCAAATAGCAGGATGAGCATCTGCCCTGAACTCGCTCAGACGGGTCAGATCGAGTAACTTGATATTCGTCCCTTGTAACGCGTTCTTGATGAAATGGTTAAGACGTCTCGCTTCTTTGTTCACTCCGTTGTTGCTGGGATCAAACCACAAGTCAAGCTGTCTGGGGGTTAGCTCCAACATCATAATCAATCTTCAACAATCGGTTTGGAAAGATTGTTCATTTTCTATGAGAAGGATATAGAAAGTTTGATAGCCATGTATACGTAGAAGCAGCTTTTCTACATTTTCGGTACCTCGTTTTCATCAAGTGGCTTATCGAACAAACAACTCCCATTCTGGTTCCATTCACCACCATAAAAGTGCCTCGGTGATTGCAAGCGCCAGAATTTCAGGGTCTTGGCTGGAACTTTTCTTTGGATATGGGATACCATATGTTCAAGAACTACCTCAAAGCCTTGGGATATCTCTAAAGGAGGATCAATAGGCCTTCCCTTGCTATAGAAGACAAGAGGCATCGTCTCTTTAGGGAACTTATCATAACCCCACCTGAGAAATATATGAACTTGGCTTACACTCAGTCATCTTTCCACATTTTGCAGTAAACATATACAAGAAATGGCAGAGATTGAATCACGACTAAAATTTTCAGGCAGACCAACTATAGGCATAGGTGAAGGGAAAGGAGTAACCTTACCAATGGCCGGTATTAAAAATGAGGACATCGTAGAAGCTAGTGATATTGACCCAATCATCTGCAGGAGTATCTACATCCACCCGATATATTCCTTTCACACCGTCTTGAACAGTGTCTGCAAATGGTTTCGGCTGCCACCTTTATCATATCAGTATACAAGGACATAAGGCAGGCAATGTTATGTATATAATAACATACAAGGCCTTTTCAACTATGACATGCACGGCAAGCAGAAATATCACATAATAGTTTATGATAACCTGCTGAATACACAAGGCCAGAGAATATAGCACCATTGAAGAAAGTAAGACGAGGCGAGATGAGAGCAATTAACCAAAAATACAGAGCTAAAATGTACCTATAAAGCATAACTCGATGTTTGAACTAGTTATATACAGCAGTCATATGAACCATTCCGTCAAACTCATACGGTTAGAAACAAATCCACACAAAACAAGTAACTTCAACAATTTAATGCCTGCTATACACATCAGGACATATACGATTTTTCATCTCTTCAATCTGAGCTTCTGTCCATAAAAATCTCAAAGCTTTTTCCTCCAAAATCCTGACTTTGAGCTCTTAAGCCAACAGCATTTGGCACCCATCAAGCAAGTTGATAAATCAAAGAATCACAATCAACTATTCGTCCAACAGGAGAAAATTCCAATCCACACGAGAACTATAATATATATGCACACCGGAAGAAGAAATTGGAGTTCCATTCTGAGACTGAACATTTCTAAAACTACCTAACAATGCTACACAAGTGCCATTTCGCTCATGATCCTGAGTTGGAAATCCAGACTTTAGGCGGATTCCTCCAAAGGTCTACAATTCCATTACGAAGAGCTAACATTCACGAACAATTTACATGAATGCTCACAGTACAACAGTGGGAAAGACAATTTCACAATTACGAAACTTACTGATATTTGGCGAGAAGAACAGCTCTGTGATAAGCAACAGTGACATTGAACTTAGGGAAGTAAGCTCCTCGCCAAGCCTTTTTCTTCTTCCACTTCTTAGCACCCGGATCCGCCACTTTAAGTATACATAGAAACGAGACCAAGAAATTCTCGTTCAGAGAATCCCCTACGAACCCTATATTCATATTCCTAATCAGCCCCAGAAATCGGGCGGGGTCGATTCGGCTCAACCCGCAGCCGTTGGGGACCCATCTCCACGAATTGAGACGACCCATGTTTTCCCGCTTGTTCCTTATGCAGTTCCATGCGTTTCTGTGGAACGGGCAAGTCTCGTCATACAGCGGTTTCGGGTTGTCCGGTTGGAACACCCATCGGCCGGAAAAGAGGTCGCACGGTGGAGAAGAGGCGGGCGGCGAGGTGGTAGGGCGGCGGAGAAGGACAGAATACAAGAGGAGTAGAAGGAAAGACAAAAACATGAGTCGTGGGAGAAGCAAAAATCGGAGCTTGGGCGCCATTTTTGTTCCGATGTTTCTAGATCAGAGCTCCATCACACCATCAACGACGGAATCTAAGGGAGAGCCCTGGTCGGTTGGTTCCGGAGTTGCGCTCTGATGCGGGTGGACCCATTAATAACCGGTTAGTTTCAGTGGAATTAAATTGGTTCAATTTCCGGTTAGGTTCGGTTCGCTGATCGAATCGAACTGTGCTTAATAAATCTCTCGTCTTTGCTCAGGAGTCAGGATGGCTTTGTTGCTGTCGGTTTAGCGCCTAAACTACGGTGAGCCCTTTGCATCAATCTCTTCCCTTGCAGTTGTCTGAATCCTCTATTCGTGTTTCTCTGAGGAAGAATTCATCTGTCAAGAGTGGGAATCCGCTAGCTTCTCAGTACTTCTTAAAGGTTGGACCTTTGGCTATTTCTGCTGGGTTTTTTTCTTCTTATCCAATCGCGGAATCATAATTCCACAGAGGAAAACCTAGTTCTCCAACTTTATTAGATAACCCATTAGTTTCGTGGGTCTTGGCTAGTATCAGAATTCACGTTGCGAGGTGTGTTCTGTTCTTCGCTTTTTGCACGTAATGTGTTTGTTAAAATGCTTGACTAAGTCGTGATCGCTCTGTTTATAACATATGGAATATAGAGAGACTCTGCAATTGAGGAAGAAAGTTGCGGTCTTGTTTACAGCTTTTCCATCTCGGTTTCACGTGTTTTTCTGATGCAGAACCATGTTCTTCCGAGGAGTTATGCTGTCTAGACAAGTCCCAAATATCAGATATCACTATGAGATGAGTGTTGAAAAGTCTGGAGCAACTTCTATTCTCAATAAATTATTGAAGCTTTCCTGTCAAATGTTCTCGACATCGCCAGTTGACACTGACCTTCCAAGGAAGCTTAAAAGGGATGAGCGGAAGCCGTGGGTTACACATATAACCGAGCTCAAGCGTAGAGGCAGAGAGGAGAGGAAAGAGAGGCTCTTAGTGCGTGAAAAGGTTCTAGGGCCTCCGGAAAATGGATTATTGGTTAAGGAACTAATTCCGGTTGCTCATGAAGTTTATGCTGCGAGGTCAGAGTTATTCGCCTGTGTTTCAAGAGTTTCCCAGAGCATTACGGTATACACATGCAGGTAAAAGTAAGTTATGGAATCATCTTTCTAGTTGCAGAAGCTATAAATCAGCAGATACTTATCTGGATAAAGGAAATAAGAAAAGGAATTGTATAGAGGGATGGGGCTCTACTTTGATTAGAAATTAATGTACTTGCAATGTTGGAAAAAATTGCACTGTTCTGTTCTGTGGTTAAAGCTTGGCATGTTAAGTTTCCTGAAAATGGTCTAAGCATGCTTTTCGGCTAGAAAAATGGTATTTACATTCAGAAAAGCAATCCTGAAAGAAAATATGGACATATCTTGGGCAATTGTTCAATGGTATGGAAGAATGAAGAATTTGCTCCTACAAAAGAATGAAGAAAATATGGACATATATTGGGCAATCTGTTCTGTGGGTCCAATTCTTTGCAGACTTTGTCTAAAAGGGTATCTTTGCTGTTACTTTCTCTTTTATGCAGTGTGTGTGGTGAAGTTCATGTTGGTCATCCACCACACCTGATCCGGTCATGCAATGTTAGTGGCAGTCTAGCAAGTAAAGAGCACACCTGGGAAATAGGGAATGTGGAACACATATTACCTCTCACGGAATCATTTCATCTGTATGATCGGCTAGGGAGGGCTGTTTCTCACAATGAGCGGTTGCAGGTGGATAGGATACCGGCAATTGTGGAATTGTGTATCCAAGCAGGCTTTGATATTCCTGAATATCCTACTAGAAGAAGAGTCTTCCCTCTTTATTGGTTATCGGGTAGACTAATAGATTTTGAGAAGAGGTTTCCCAAAGAAGATGTACCAGGAAAAGATATTAGCACCTATGGGTTCTGGCAGAAAATGAAAAAACCAGCAAAGGATGTCAAGTTTGTCGATGTGGAATCTGATCACTTACAAGGTTTGTATTTCGTCTTCTGATGACAACTTGCAGTGTCAAGCAACATCATCTGCGTTATTGTATAACTCATAATCTAACAAATATAGATACCATTGTTTTGAATGCAGGAGTGGCTGCTCGAGGCATGAATGCATGGGAAAGAATGAGATCAGGAGCCTCTAAACTCATGCAGAAGTATGCTGTCCAGACATGCGGATACTGTCCCGAGGTCCAAGTTGGGACAAAGGGTCACAGGGTGAGAAACTGTCAAGCTTTCAAGCACCAGATGAGAGACGGTCAACATGATTGGCAAGAGGCAACTGTCAATGACATTGTTCCTCCCGTCTATGTATGGCACATTCGTGATCCCAAGAGTAGTGAGCCGCTTATAAATGACTTGAAGAGATACTACGGAATGTTACCTGCAGTAGTTGAACTCTTTTACCAGGCGGGTGCTTCCGTCAGCGATCAGTACACCAGTATAATGAGGGAAGACGTTGCGATACCAGAAACGGATGAACAAAGGCTGGTCGTGTAAAGCAAGAATTTGGAGCTAAGGTCACGTTTGAAGAGACAAGTTGAAGACTTTGAAATGGGGTTTGTTCCTGATTTCCGCGGTTTTCTTGCTGTAAATCTTGCAGGAATGGGAGAGCCCTGGTCGGT
>NW_010960188.1:1285917-1321207 GCF_000463585.1 Tarenaya hassleriana
GAGCTATCAGCTTCGGTCTCCTACCTGACACCTTAAATATTTCATATTGTTTGTCCTCCATGGCTTGCTAACAGTTTTAGCCGGATGGATAGCCTAACATGACCTTCTGGCTCATAATTTGTCGATTTAGGGAGATTTAATAAACTCATGACCTTCCAAGACGGCATACTGCAACTCGTTCTTGGAATGCAAGCCATCATAACGACTTATCTCGGGTACATCATCCATCTAAATCTGGCTATGTAAATGGTAAAACCTATTATTCATTTACCCATCTTTTTCAGTCTGGGTAAAGAGCTGAGAACAATGATCTATTGTGCAGATTGTTCAGCCACATTCTCTATTGGATTCAAGACTTGGTCTGTGTACTAAGTGCCCAGAAGAAGAAGAACTTGTAACTCTAATCATAAGCATTTGGTGATCCTACGGGTGATGTAAATCAGATTTCATAATTTGGGATCCTGAATTCTATGGAAAGTTCCTGAGGAAAAGACTTGCTTTTATACAGATAGGAATGTGGATATATGAATAGTTACATTGAATGGTTCAAATGTATTATGGTTTGTCTTCATTTGTATGTGTCGGCATATGCAAAGCGGACCCATAGAAGCTTCCTTCCACAATCTCAAAGTGATTAAATATATCATCACTCAATTAATAATTAGTGTTAGTGTTACTTATGTCAATTAATACATAATTATCCTTTAAAACTAAGACTAATCCAACAATCAATGGACGAGATTAAAATTTTGATTATTAGCATTTGGAAATTAACTAAAAAACAAATTTTGATATTTTTTTGACCCTTTTCTTTGGAAGCTGCATGGGATACAATGTATGTATACAATATATAATATATATAGATGCGGGTGGAAAGATAAATTTATAAACAAGCCTCGTCAATCTTTTTCTTCTCTCTCTCTCTCCCCGTCTCTGGTTCACGTCTTCTCTCTCTGGTAAGCGAATCTCGTCGAATCTCTTTGTAAGTCAATATGGAGTCGATACATGCGTAACTACGTGTATATGATTGTGTATGCGATATGTATCTGCGCGTGTATGAACAGTACGACATTCGATTTCGGATTTGATGCTTCCTTTCGAGCAAATTGGTCGGTAATCATACATACGCGCTTCCATTTTTCTTGCGTCGTCGCTCTCGTTCTTTACAGTGGTTTTCTTATTCGATTGCGTCATTCTAGGTTAGATTCAGCTCATTTCTTGTGTTGGCGTAAAGATCTGTTAGGATTCTTGTCGACCTGTTTTTCTACTTGATCTTCGTTGTTCCATTTTTCCCTCCCTTCGTCGTTTCTATCGTCCCGAGTTCTGGAAAACTGATGGAAATCTGTGGTTGATTTCTGGTCGATTCGTGTGATGATGATTGTTCTTATTCGGTACATTACATGATTAGTTCTCTTGTTTTGCGGAGAATTGGTCCTTGACTATTATATTTTTTGGTGGATGAGCGCATTGTGTCGATAGGATCTTCTGTAATGGGGTCTTGGCTAGAGTGTTTGAGATTCTTCTAGGTTTGATGGTGCAAACATGTCCTGTCTCTTATTCATATTTGGAGTTGACTTCTTTTGCACCCTTTGGGTGTCTGGTACAAACACCCAATAATCATTAACCAAGAAACCTTTTATTCAAATGTGTGAGCTTGTAGTTTGAGGCGTGAACTCAGTTTCTGTTTTAACTTTGACTGGGAGATCCAATTTAAGGCAGTAAGTAACGGGGTGTAAATTAGATTGCAAAACTCAATTGACCAAGTTCAAGAAATCTGACGGACATAGAGGGCAGGAAAGAAATTGTGCTGGAGTGGGGTTATTTGTTGTAACCAATATCTTCTTTGATTAATCTTTCTGAATCATGGGGTCATTTGGATCAGCTTCAACTATGTCAAGTTCGCTTGCATTTTAGTGGGGTGGATCTAAAACTAAATGCTATTTCAATACAGTGTTGAACTTCTCATTTAGCAAAATGCGTTTTTTCTACTGCTTCAAGAATTTTCATCTCTTTAACATGTTGTGGATGCTCTTTTTGTCTCTTATTGAATTCTTGTTTGGTCCAGCGGCAGATATGGAGAGTGGTGCCTGCGTAGGTCTGTACCCCTTGCATCGCTGCAAAACCATTCACCTGGTGAATACCAATGCTCCTTGTTGATTCAAGATTACGTATGTGTGCTTGGAAATATCTGCCATGATGTTCTTGTAACAGCTATTGCTAGGTATCTTGTTGTCATAGTTTACTCTTCTTTCAGGTGAGACATGCGCAGGGGATCCACAATGTTGACGGGGAGAAGAATTATAAGGCATATATGTCTCCTGAGTACTTTGATGCAGAATTGACCCCACTTGGATGGCAACAGGTAAGAGAGCTGCATTTGCAGCTCTTTTGCAGATGGTAAATAAGTTCCAGTTTTCTACAAAAATTCTTGAATAGATTTTTCTTTTCATTGTGATAGGTTGATAATCTGCGCAAGCATGTCCGTGCTAGTGGACTTCACAAGAGGATTGAATTGGTCATCACGTCCCCACTAATGAGGTACTCCATCTGTGTGTAATTACCTTAAACACATGCAATCATGACTGCCTTCAGCTGCTTGGCTTTTCAGAAAGTCTCACTTATGCCATATGGTTTTCCTGTGGCTGAATTCAATCCATATTTGATATCTTTTTTCCTGTGGCTAGCTATCAGCTTCGGTCTCCTACCTGACACCTTAAATATTTCATATTGTTTGTCCTCCATGGCTTGCTAACAGTTTTAGCCGGATGGATAGCCTAACATGACCTTCTGGCTCATAATTTGTCGATTTAGGGAGATTTAATAAACTCATGACCTTCCAAGACGGCATACTGCAACTCGTTCTTGCAAAATGCACTTCTGATTTTTAAACGACAAACTTAATATAGATTATTCTTCGGGTTTATTTAACCGTTAATTCGTCAGTATTCTCTCATGTCAAATGATTATTCTACGTGACATGCAGAACAATTCAAACTGCTGTCGGTGTTTTTGGTGGAGATGGCTACACAAATATCAGTGATGTAGTACCTCTAATGGTAGCAAATGCAGGAAATAGCAGCCGTGCTGCGATCTCAAGTTTAAACTGCCCACCCATTGTTGCCGTAGAGTCCTGCAGGGAACATTTGGTATGTATTTTCTGACGTGATATATAATACATCCTTTACAGGGTCACTATAAATCTCTGTTTCATGGGTTGCTTGAAGTTTAATTTAAGCACCTGTATTTCACTGCATGATTTATCCACCATTCCTAGATTCTGTTTCCCGGTATATATATGTGTGTATATATATAAATCCTAGATTGTGTTTCTCCCTTTTCTATAATCCGTTATTCTGGATTCAGGGAGTCCATCCGTGTGATCAGAGGAGAAGCATCGGCGAGTATCAGTTTCTTTTTCCTGCAGTTGACTTTTCACTGGCAAGTCTTAGATGCTCAATTTATCAAATTAGGGGAAAAATTCTAAGAAAGACAAAAAAATGACTCATTGCTTTTACGCTCAGATAGAGACTGATGAAGACAAGTTATGGAAGGCTGACATTAGAGAGACGACTGAAGAACTTGCAGCCAGGGGAACCAGATTCCTGAACTGGTAATCTTGTTTAGACAATTTTTTCAAGTGCCAGAAACATACATGGCTAGTTTCGATTCATTGGTTCCTGTCGACTCTGTGGACATCGGCAGGCTGTGGACAAGGGAAGAGAAAGAGATTGCGATAGTTACACACAGCGGTTTCTTGTTTCACACTTTGAAAGCGTACGGGAACGACTGCCACCCAGACGTGAAGAAGGAGATAAGCAAACAGTAATAAGCATCCTCCATAGCTGCTTTTGATCAATCCGTTTCTTTTTCACATTGAAGCTTTCACAATGGTGATTTTTTTTGGTAATTTTTCAGCTTTGCGAATTGTGAGCTCCGTTCAATGGCTCTAGTGGACAGAAGGTGAGTGAGCGAGCGGGCGAGCTTGCTTGCGTTTTCGGTTTCCGATATGAAGCGTTTACTCTAATATTATATGTTTTGCAGTATGGTGGGATCGGATCCGTCGACAACGAACTATCCAGGAAAGATACCCGAGGGGCCTGACCTACCCAGCGATGCGGAAGACGTGAAACTAGAGGGGAATGAATCCGACCCTGCTTCGTAACTACACGACCATTAAAGTACCCATTCCAAACCATTTATCCTAAACCGTCAATCATTCTCGGGTGTTTTGTTTTTCTCTTTTTGGATGGTATGCACTATGCCCTTTCTCCAGGTGAATTTGAGCTTATACGACTCGGTCCAAAGTAATTCGTACCAAGTTCGAGCCACCAGAACGCGTTTCTTATTTCTCAAAAAAACTTTAGTTTTCGTTATCCATTACTGGTTGTGATACCCAAATCGGTCATTGATTATGTGACATATTCATGGGAAGAAAGAATTTCCACCTTTGGACCGTTGACAATGAATTGTTTGTGCGTAAGGTCGGCGGTTTGGGGCTCAGTCCGTCTTGAGAATATCATGAAACAAAGCAGGCCTCTTCTTATTTGGAGCCAGCTCCTGGGAATGTCAATAATTATAACCATATATCAGATAATAGTAAACACAACCAAATATATTTCATATCAACGCAAGATATACTTACAAAACCTCTCTCGTTTTATATATGGATAATATATGATTTGTACCATTAATGTGCCAAAAGACGGGGGGAGAGAGAGAGAGAGAGGTACCTCTACGGCGGCAGCTAAGCGGAGGATAGTGGACTCAGCCCATGGTCTCCCCATTATTTGTAATCCAATGGGAAGTCCCTCTTTATCATACCCTACCTGCATATATATACAAAAAAAGATTACTTATGGTGAATAATAACATTACAGTACCATAGGTAACCAGCTCTTTGCTGCGATTTGTTTTCTTCTCGGAGTACAACAAAGATTCTTAAATGATAAGTCTACGTATTTATTGGTCGAACTTTCCTAGTTTGGTCCTCACCTATAGAGCTGAGCCCTAAGATTGCCATTTTTTTTGTTACAGTAAACTATACAATTCGGAGAAACAGAAAACTTACGGGAACTGAGATAGCCGGGAAGCCAAGCAGATTTGCTGCCTGAACAAATCGCATGAGATAAGCTGGGAAAAAAAGAAGAAGGAAATAAGCTAACCATCAGAAGTTGAAGCAGTAGTATTGGCAAGAGATTATCTGGAGGCATCTCAAATGAGGGTGTTTTTTCCAGTGAGATATTTATATATTCAGCTAGATAATTTATTCGTCATGACCGAAAAACGTGTTAGACCAAGGACAAAACTTCCAGAGAGTTTGATTGGCAAACCTGACACTTGCATATTTGTTTCCCCGGATTTGAGCGCCTCGGGTGGAATTACGGGTGCAGTCATTCTGTTTTACAAGGACAGTTTTTATCATGAGATGAAAACACAATTAAAGATCGTTTATTGAATCATGTATAAATTCTCGCACGTAAACAGACATGAGATCACATAAACACCTTAGAAAGCATATGCATGCTTTGTGTGTATGTGTGCGTGTGAACGGGTTCTGGGCAGAATCACATGTAATCTCTGCTTTCTTTGGTTTAAAATACTATGCATTTCATAGGCTAAATAAATTGGAGATTCTGTTCTTGAAATGTTTTAGCATACTTACCCAGTTGTGGGGGTCACAATGACATCGACTTTTTTGAATATCTCCATGTGATAGTACATCAATCTTCGCCTGAAACGCAGAATTGCAAATTAGTTCTGATATTAAGAAAATGATGTATATCTTTGCTTTAAAGCGCTAAGAACAAGAATCAGGCGTCCGCATTCAGTAACAATCTAGGTTACCAGCCTGTTACTATTTCATCTCATCCTCCATTTTCAATCTGTGAAAAAAAAACTTCTCAAGCATCCATAAACTGGACCTCCAAATGGAAAGGAAAACTGAAAGGTTTGAACTTGATGATGGCCATTCACCTAAAACATTGTGCAGTGACGTAATCTGAAGCAGAGAATGACCGGAAAATCGTGAAGCTGGTACGGGTATCATAATTTAGTTTTGAATTTTTCCTGTCAGACAAAAGGAGAATGTCATAGACCACAGGTTTGATATTCTCCTTAAAATATGAGAGAGAAGGGCCCTCTTATGAGACAGATAATATATGAAAACTACTATTTTAATAATGAAATGGTTTAAGGCTTACCCATCTTCACAGTGAGGAGTAAGAGAAGACATTGTTTCAGACCCAATGGAAACAAGGTGGGCAGCTCGCATCTCTTCCAGTTCAGGTACTACTATCTCCACCAACTGTGGCCATGCCGAAAATTGTAGATAATGGTGTCATATTGCTTGATATTTCATTACAAAGTATTTCCAAAAGAAAAGATATATATTAGAATGATTTTGACTCACTTCACAACCATGACTTTTCGATAGCAGTGTAAGAATTTCTTCGCATTTGTCTGAGATGTCGTTTGAATGAACATCATTAAACCACTGCAGGGCAGAAAACAAAACGCTACTTAAGCCGCTGAATTGGTAAAGTGCAACCCAATTCAACTGACATGCATAAAATGTTCACCTTTGTGTACTTCCCAAGTCGTATAGATCCTATAGTATCCTCCCCTTTGTCTGTCAATGAGTTTGGCAAACTGGGAGGAGGCTACAAAATAAATTGCAAGAACCAGATCATGAAGCAGCATTTAGCAACAAAAATCGTGAATTTATTTCTGCAGATAATCTAATCAAACGTATGGCAAACGATTAGCATCATATTGGCAATGTGACAAGGCTCGAGTAACATTTAAAAAACTTCACCGTTATTTTTGGTCATCTTTCATTTATATTAGCGGCAAATAGTCTGAAAGTAGCATTTTGTCTCGAACATAAGCACAGTTATTTATAAGCGGAGAACCATCTACCAATTAAGACTAGATTTTGAATGTGGTGATCAGAACATGTGAAAGTTGAAAACGGTTACCGGGTTCAAGGAGATTTTGGTAGCAGCAGAAGAACCCAAAATTGCTGCATACCTGAAAAGACATATCAACCCAGATTACTTGTGCAAGTTGGAAAAAACTTAATCTAAAGACAACACATCTTAAAGAGATAATGCCTAGATGGGCTTCAAACTTGATTATTATTTTAGATGGCTCCATGATTTGTTTTGCAAAAATGCCAAAGACTTGCAAATTTATTAGTAACAATAAAACTAAATGACTTTTTTTTCTGCTTGGTGGCAAATGTAATTGCTTGCATTACATCTACTGATAGTTGCACATGCTGTTCATGGCCAAGAGTTACTTACACCAGTATGGCATCTTCCAGACATGATGTAATGGGACCAATTATTGCCACGGTTCCACCTTCACATAATGACCTGTGAAAACAGAGCAGAAGAAGAAATTGAACAATTTTTTATCCAATACATAAACAATTTCAGAACATTCTCTTAACTCCTGCATCACTAAAATATCATATAAGATTGGCCTTGAATGATGAAGTCAATCCTTTTGTATCTCATACTTTCAAAAAATTTAGTAGTCCAGTTGTAATACAACGTATACAATCAAGACCAATGGTATGGAATTTACTAGCAGTGGAAGAAAGATTCTATTGAAAATAGAAAGGTAAATCAAATAATACATTTCCTTATCAAGCATCAACGGATCTTCCAAACCATAATGATTTCCGTTATTTGTTTCTTACCCTTTCATATCCGTCTGACCATATGTCGTTTTCAATCCCACTACACCACAAAGTGATGCAGGGATGCGTACTGAACCTGTATTTCCAACCAGAGAGTGAAATCCTAGGATTTGCAGGTCGCAAACGGTATCAAGCACAACAAAGCAACTCAGAATACCTCCGCCGTCTGTTCCAAGAGCAGCAGAACATAGTCCCGAGGCTACAATAGCTGCTGACCCTGAGGATGATCCACCAGTGTACCTGTCAGGTGCGTGTGGGTTTCTTGTGGTTCTGCAATGCAACATACCAAAAAGAAATAAAATTGTCAGAAAATACATGATGCAAGCAATCAAAGCAAACGAAAGGCCGAAGAAACACGTCTTAGTAAATGAGCACCAACTACAGTCCTATGTCTAACCCCAAGTCGGCTATTAAGCATGAGATGAACCAGACTGAAAAATTTTCATACAAATACATGTGGATGTTTCCCTTTGTTGATATTTCATATAAATAGATGTGTGTGTATGCTTTTGTTGTATAGCTTACCCATAATTCGAATTGTTCCCCGTGGTTCCCATGCCTAGTTCATGCATATTTGTCTTGCCAAGGAAGATTGCACCACAACTGCGCAATCTTGAAACAGGAACTGCATCCTTTTCAACAGAGCGGACCTCATGCATCCATGTTGTTCCACCTATTATTATTAATTCTATAATAACTCTGCTGTAACTGGAAAAAAGTTAGATCGAATGTGCGAGGATGATGTGCTCACCCTTTGTTGGATGAGGGAAGCAATCAATGTCATCCTTAATTGCCACAAAAATTCCATCCAAGACAGATAATGGATTTCCTACACAGCTCACACCAAATACGATAGTGTGAATCTCTATGATCATGCCTTGATCTCTCTAAAGCGAACAAGTCAAACAAATATAAGAAATAGCTCTTCCCTGATGATCTAAGATCAAGAATAGCCCTGAATTGTATAGTAATTACCTTCTTCAAACCTCTGAGTAGAAGCTGCAGCCTGTTTTCGGAGTTCATTGGGATCAAAAGTAACGAATAATGGAGTTGGAGATCTGTCATACCTAAACTCCTCAATGACCGTGATTATTTGTTCTGCTACCTAAAAGATCAACAAGAAGAGTGCTTGTTTGTGCCAAAAGGAGAATATGGTAAAAGATAAAAACTAAAATGACCGACCTTAGATGGAGTTGTAAGCTTAGAGCGATAAGCATATGCAAAATCACGTATTTTCCAGTACCGGAAGGAAGAACTAGGATCTGCAGTCACGCCACTAGAAGGATCAGAACGAGGAAGACACTTTAAGGCTGTTTCCACTCTATCTATAGGACTTGCATCTTCGCCCAAAGTGAAAACACCAAGCTCCGGATCTAGTCAAATAAAAAGTATTGCAATATTTCAGGATAAACCGTGATTCGAGAATGAGATAAGCTTACATAATCTTCCATGCTAGTAAACATGACGTGGAGGATGCAAAAGAAGAAGATTAAACCTTGGGATGGAAATTCTGGCTTAAACATGGGCGCTTCAGGTATCACTCTATTCCGGAACATCTGTGGGTGACACAACAGGCAAAACAGAGAACCATCTCATCAAACAATAGTGAACAATAACACCGAAGAACGATAGAAAAATGGCAAAAGAACGTGAAATCTGTCTGAACGGTACGGACCTCAGTCATGCCATTATTCTTTTTAAAAGAAGCCACAATCAACGGACCAATAAATGGAGCTTCGAGCATCTTAACGAACAACTTAAATGCAAACCCAGTCAAATGAGGAGCTGCAAAAAAAGAAAAAGCACCCAAAATTGAGAATCAATTCAGAAGAACAATTCTCACTAAATTCATACTCAAATTAAACACACCAATTCAAACACGTATTCTGTGCACAGAGTTCTCTAAATCAAATAACTGAAACCTTTGATGTCTTCCGTATCATATTTGACAACAGATACATCCACCTGATTCGCCGGCAGCATAACATGCTTCTTACCCATCTGCATATATTTACAAAACAAAGAGATTAAGAAGACGAACAAATAATATCTAGAAAACGTACAGATTTTTTTATTAAAAACAAAAATCAGCCTTGAAAAGAATAAATAGCAGATAGCATCAGAGAATGGGAAAATGAACGCCATGAAGCGAATAGCATCAGAGATAGGAAAACAAAACGCCATGAAACTAGCGAATCCCCGAATATTAGAACAAATTAGCAGTAAAAATCACGCGTCACAAAACTGATGAATACCCGAGAAGGAGAAAAACACGAAAACAAATCGGAGAAATCGAAAGCAACCACCAAAACGCAAACAGATTCGCAATGACTTCTCAGAAAACTCAAAATCCAGAGAAAACACAGGCAAAGCGAAGGTCGATCAAGAGAAATTTGAATCTCGAACCTGTTAGAAAAAAAAAAGGATCAGCCGAAACAGAAAACAACAAAACCTGAGACGAAATTCTTGTTCAAAGGATCAGCCGATGAAGCAGAAATTTGCTCCAATGGAGGCTTTGAAGAAGTCGGCGGAGTGAGCGTTGAAGTTGTTGAAGACTTCAATAAAGGCTTCAAACGCTCTACTGGACTCAGTCGTCGTATCTTCACCGCGATCACTGCTATCCCCAACGGCTTACTTTATCTGATTTGACAAATTTACCGCTCCTTATCAGCTATATCACATTTCTGGCACCCATATTTTGATATATTTAGACTTTATGCCCCCCATGTTTCCCCAGTGATGAAAACACCCTCGATTGCAAAGAAAAGCAAGATGGGTTTCGAATTTCTAGGCTGAGCATGTGAAATCTTCAAATCGAATGCTTTATTTGTTAATATTCATAAAGTTGAAGGATGGTTGACTTAAATTCTCCGTTAAGGGCCTAAGGCCGATAGATTAATATGGCTCAAAAGATAATCCGGCCCAACTGGTTTGGGCCCACAAATAATTTGTACAATTGGGCGTGCTTGTAATTAATACGATATAACTTCGAATAATTATTAGCATGAGTAGCTGGCTATTGATTGATATCAAATTATTGAAGATGGATTATAATAGTTTATCCTGTATTTTCGGTACGTCCGCTCAATTAAATGTAAACACGTCTACATATATAATAAACATATATATAATTAATCTAATGACTAATAATAATTTACATATAAAAAATCCGAAATTTGTGCTGCCCATATTCTTCACTTGGCTTCTAGATATACCCATATTATATTAATGAGTTTTCCTTAATTTCAAGTGTAGAAGGAGAAATAAAATATTTGTTTTAACTAAAATCACGTCCCAGTCAACCCACGGCGTCTCGCAGATCAAACACGCTATCAGACAGTAATTGGGCCCACGGTAGTGGCCCAAAAGTCCATCTGATCCAGGAGTTTTTGCTATCGTCACAGGCCGTCACACAATCTCACCTTCTACGCCCCACTGTTAACATGCCACGTGTCATTCAGCAATGGATGTCGTCATGGTACCACGTATACTGCCCCGTCAAATTATCATTTCCAACGCCACCACCGTTTCGCCATGATAAAACGATCCTAGTCCTCTCCATCTCTTTCCAATTTCTCCTCAGCAAGTCTCTTCCTGGCTTTACTCTCATGGACTGAAGGGGGGGAAAAGGGCTCAAAATATCGCGAGATGGAGAAATTCTCGTACAACTCGTATCCCGATTCGGCCGACTCGTCGCCGCGATCTCGCGAGATCGAATTCGACAACCCGCCGCCATGGGAGGACCAGCAGCAGCAGCCCCCGCCGCAGAGCTACAAGGTGAAGTTCATGTGCAGCTATGGCGGCAAGATCCAGCCGCGGCCGCATGATAACCAGCTCACTTATGTCGGCGGCGAGACGAAGATCCTCTCCGTCGACCGCGGAATCAGGTTTCCCGCCATGGTCTCAAAGCTCTCCGCCATCGTCAGCGGAGAAGCCGGCGGCGACGTCACGTTCAAGTACCAGTTACCTGGTGAAGACCTGGACGCCTTGATCTCAGTGACCAACGACGACGATCTCGAGCACATGATGCACGAGTACGATCGGCTCATCCGTATGTCCTCTAAGCCTCCTAGGATGCGCCTTTTCCTCTTCCCGGCGTCTTCTAATTCCGGTGGGTTTGGCTCCGAGGGTTCCACGAAATCGGATCGGGATCGGTTCGTTGAGGCGCTGAACTCAGTTCCGAGTCGACCGGAATCGGAGAAGTCCGTAACAGCTCCTCCGAATAATGCGGATTTCCTGTTTGGATCGGAGAACGGATTAGCTCATCCACCGCCGCCGCCAGCTGTGAAGGTCCGTCAGGCGGTGCCGGAGTCTGTAACCCTTGAAGCTCCGATCATCAGCGATCAGCCCGTGATCTCGCCGGATCACGGCGTGAATCCAGCGGAGATACAGAGACAGCTACAGGAATTCCAGAGGCTGCAGATCAGGGATCAGGAGCAACAGCAGCAGCAACAACAACAACAACAGCTGCTTCAGCAACAACAGGAGGCTGTTTACAGGAGAAAGAGCAAGGACGGTCTCATAGAGACCGGAGGATACTTCCCACCGGCCTTCGCCCAAAATCCGCTGCCGGGAAGAGCGACCTTGCCGCAGCAGACGAGTCCTCCAGCTCCGGCGGGTTTCTGGCAAGGGAATCACATCCCAGAAAGCGTCTTCCCGGCTACCACACCGGGGCCACCTGAGCGACCGGTGTACATGATACAAGGTCCAGCTCCGGGGACTGTATACTACGCACCGCCGCCAGGCGTCATGAGACCGATGGCCACCGGACAGTGCAGTCAGGGGCAGAGGATGACACCGGATGCATATAGGGAGCAGCCGGCATACAACATGGTTCAGCCGCCGCCTCCGCAGCAGCCACCGGCAGGAACACAGGCACCTCCGCCTCCATATTCCGCCGCCGCACTGCCGCGGCCCGTGGTGGGTAGTGGGCCGATGGGGTTACATGATCCGGCGGGTTATACCCAGGTGGCCTACGACGGATCGGGGATGGGGAAACAAGTGTACTACACTGCACCGGGAGGAGCCATGTTTGCTCCACCGCAGCCGCAGTACCATGGGATCAGCGTGCCCGTTAGTGGCATCAACGAGGTGAGGACTGGTCAGGACGGAAAAGTTGCCATGGCAATGGCGCCGAAAGTGTCACAGAGTTCAGATTCGACCTGAGGATGAGCTTTGACGAGGTAAACGGTATCAAACTTATCTGGCGACACACATATATATATATATGTATAACGCAATTTTAGATGAAATCGGAGTCTGGGTGTCTGATGAATAATTTGAATAGTTTGGTATTCATCTTTGTTCTAAGGTTCTAATTTGACAGCAAAATGTTCTTGATTCCGAAACTTTGGTTGGTCCCCCATCAATGTAGTGTGTCATCCGTTGAGGTGTTCATGAAGCTTTTAGCTTTTTTATTTTTTGTTTTGGACATAAAAAAAATTGAATCTTTGATGTTTCCATGAAATGGGTTTGCATGAATTGTTCAATCGAGCCATGGATCCAACCAAAATATAAAGATCATTGTGTTTGATTATCCATTATCATAGTTGGATCATTGCATCTGTTTGCTCCTTTCGAAAACGCATATAAATTTTTGTCTGATCGAGTTTGAAGAAATGCCAAGATATTTTTATCTGAAAGAAATTTTTTTTTTCTCCCATGGCAATAGATATGATGACAAATCCCCAAGTCCCAACCCATTGATAGAGAGATACCCTGTTGATTAGGACACACAGTTCCACTTTCGCACGAGAATGATCTTTGAATTGAGACAATATCGTTGTTGTTTTTTTGTGTGTAGGGTTTTCCAATCTGTCGTCAGACGAAATTCGATGTCGGGTTTTTTTTCATGTGTTTTGTCTTTTCTGCCAAAAAAAAAAACCCCAGTAAAATCTTGTTTGGTGAGACTTTGTTTTCACTCTCTACGGTAAAATGACAACTAGAATAGATTATTATTATTATTATTATTATTATTATTATTATTATTATTATTATTATTATTATTATTATTATTATTATTATTATTATTATTATTATTATTATTATTATTATTATTATTATTATTATTATTATTTCCAAGGCAGAGCGCGATGGCTTATTCTGCTGACGCCACCTTCCTCGCCCTTGCGGCTCATCGGACGGGTTCAGTCTCCATACGGTCGCTCCTCCGACGCTCTGCAGAGGTCGACGTCCTCATCTTTTTCGCGGTCCGCGACAAATTCTCCGACCTAATGATCAGCAGGCACGGTCACCGCGTGATCATCTCGACACACTGAGTCGTGGAAATATCCAAGAAGGAGATCCTGTACGCCTTGGCCGTGCGCTTCACAATGAGATTTGCAACGCAAGAAACAGGCTGCATCGCCCTATGCGAGTTTCTTGAAGAGATGAGAGGCGACCAGAGGGACCGTTTCTTCGAGGTCGTAGCCATGAACGTCTCGACGCTTGCCCGGGACCCGCACGGAAACTCTGTCGTGCAGAAAGTGTTGACCCTTCCGCACCCGTTGGTCGTCCGTCCAGATCGCGGCCGGACTGAAGGGGAATTTCGCCGAGTTGTCGGTACAGAGGCTCGGGAGTCATGTCGTGGAGCGACCAATGGATTAGAGTGGCGAATAATGAGCAAGGAAACTTCGTGGCGAAGAGGACGCTGAAGACTCTGAAAGAGATAGAGTAGAGAGGGGCGTGACGCCTATATATCGTCGGTCCACCGTTGCTACAAACAAAAAATAAATAAATCCCTTCGACAGAATTCGATTCGTTTCTATTCTATTCCGATCGATTTGTCCCGTTTGCATTCGTTTCGATTCGAACAATTCATTCCGCTTCGGATCCATTCGTTTCGATCCACGTGCAATTCGTACCGTCCGTTTTCCGTACCCAGGACTCATCGATGCTTCCACTTCTCTCTGAGTATGTGTTTGGATCGTTGATGGGATCTGGGTTCTTTCGCTTGTGCGATCGCTCCATTGTTGTCACAATACAGAGCAATGGGGCTATCAGCACTCGGAATGACACCCAAGTCACCAACAAACTTTCTGATCCAAACAACTTCCTTTGCTGCGTCCGACGCAGCAATATACTCAGCTTCTGTAGTAGAATCTGCAACGGTCGCTTGCTTGGAACTCTTCCAGCTAACAGCGCCTCCGTTCAAGCATAAAACATAGCCAGACTGCGATCTATAGTCATCCAGGTCTGACTGAAAACTAGCATCGGTGTAACCTCTTACAGCGAGCTCGTCTTCCGACCCACCGTATACCAAGAACACATCCTTAGTCCTTCTCAAGTACTTCAGGATGTTCTTGACGGCGATCCAGTGCGACTCACCTGGATCTGACTGATATCTACTCGTAATGCTCAACGCGTAGGATACATCCGGTCGAGTACAAAGCATGGCATACATGATGGATCCAATTGCCGAAGCATATGGAATCCTATCCATGCGTTCTCGCTCATCAGGTGTCGTAGGACACTGACTCTTGCAGAGAACTGTGCCACTGCTCATCGGTAAGGTTCCTTTCTTGGAATCTTGCATCTTGAACCGTTTCAAGACCTTATCGATGTAAGTACTCTGACACAGTCCTAGAAGACGCCTCGATCTATCTCTATAGATCTTTATTCCTAGAATATAGGCCGCTTCTCCTAGGTCCTTCATAGAAAACTGCGTTCCTAGCCAAGACTTAACTTATTATTATTATTATTATTATTATTAATGTCATCCATGTTACAATTGTTATAAACTTATAAATTTATAAACAGAGACGGACGTTCTGCGCTTATCATTATCCCAAACAACGGTGAAACTTGCAGGATCTTGGTGTCAGGGCTAACAGCCAGAGCTCCGGAATCGCGGGTATTGCCCAGATCCCGGGGAGATTCTCCGGCGAGGTGGAGATCCATGTATTAATATACAATTTGCCCTATTATTATTAGTAATATTATTATTATGATCACGAATGACTTACAACAGAAATAACTGACAACAAAGGATAAATTTTCATAAAAGATAATGGAAAATGGAAGATTAAACCAATGAACTAAAACAAAATCCAAAACTCCTACACGGTTCTTCTTCAGATCATACCAGTCGCCCTCGCCAGAAAAAGAATATATAAAAAAAACAAAACAAAAATTGCCACGATCTGTTCTGCATGAATTCCTCTCTCTCTCTCTGAGCAGCCATTGTTAATGATGCAGCAGGAGGTGAAGTTCACCTTCAGACATGGCCTATTCCTCGGTGTTCCTGAACTCCAGGAACAGGTCACGGATCGAAGAAGATTCACAAGCAGACTGACCATCCTCTCCCAGTTTCTTGAGGAATTGCTTCGTCAGCTTCAGCTTCGATACCATCTGGAAGATTCTGTGGAATGACTTCCGCACCTGAGACCGCCTCGCTTGCTTCTCCGGCATCTTCGACGCGATCGCTTTCATCAACTGACTCAGTTTCTGCAGATGGGTCTTCATCGCTTTGCTCGACGCTTCTCGATCGCTTTGTTGTTCGTCCCGAGCCAGTGACCTCATGGTTTCGGTGATCAGGTCAAGCGCTTCAATCCTCCGGAATTCCATCTTTGCGCTTTCGCATTTCTCCAGAAGGAATCCAAAGAGATGGTGTCCGATCCATGGCCTCCTCCTAAACACTTCCTCCAGAAACTCTATCTTGATTTGTGATTTCTTGGTGTCAAAGTACCCGACGAGCACGTTCTTGAAGATGTCCAGAATCTTCTGCAGCTCGCTTTCCGAGAATTTTCTCGCGTCAATGATCTTTAGGATCCAGTAAGTTGAGTTCTGAGCGAGGTTAGAGATCATCTTGTACCGGTTCCGAGCAGCTGACAGCTTCTTCTTTGATGAGTCTGCCCCGGATTTTTTCCTCTTGAACGGTTTAGCAGCCAGTTTCAGATTCTTCTCCAACAAAGAGACGAGAATGGGTAACTGGACTGAATCATCCTTGGGAAATTCTTTTGCTTTGAAGATTCTCTTCTGGACAATGCCCCATATACGCTGCATGAGTTGCTCACTGCTTTCTGCAGTGTTCGGGTTGACAAGCGCCTGAGCTAAGTTTGAGTAAACTGTGAGAACATGTGCATGACCTGTGGCACATTACCAAACAGTATCTTAGTTAACTAGGATCAAATCAACATGTTAGCTAAGACAAAACACAGGATAGAATATGCACGCTTGCCTGGATTTTCATGGAGGTAGATTTCGAGCAGTGAGAGGACACGGAGTTTAAATAGAACAAGCTGGGACTGAGCAGTTTCACCGCCGGCCTGATTCTTTTTCTCCTTGAATATCTGAGCAAGATAAGTGTCCATTCGGAACATGGCATCATCATCCATTCCTTCATCAGAATCGGAATCATCCGAATTTTCTGGGAGTTCTTCTTTGTCGGCCTTTTGGATGCCAATTACTGTTTCAGAGTCATCTGTCTGCTCATCACTCTCACCCGTCTCACCTGTTTCAGCCTCGTCGATATCTTCCTCTTCCTCTTCAATCGCCAGACAATCTTCGTCTTCTTCATCAAGATCCTCGGATTCTGGTTCTTGGTGCCTAGCTGGTTTGAGATCTTTCTTGATCACTCGTAACATTCTCAGCAGTCCATCGTCAGTTACATCTTGGCAAAAGTATTTGAAAACCTACAACAAACATGATGAATCTTTTTAAAAATGAGTCATAGCAAAGAATCCACTGTTCGCAAATTTTGTACTTCCCCAATTAAGTTTTCAGATTGCACGCAGGATAAAGGAATGCAAGCATGTACCACGCAATCGGAAGGGTTAGGGCAAACAATAACAATTAGAAGATCCAAAAAAGGAGCAGTCCGTCTGCGTGAAGTATCATAAAGCTCAAGGAAAAAAAGAAGAAGAAGAAAAAAATCTTGCTAGTAGGTTAGCTCACCTGCTCAATGGCAGATCGCATTGGAGCCGAGGACTGTGGCAACAATGAAAGTAAGGTGTCCACAAGGACATCAATTACCTCTGGAGCTTCATCATCAGCCTCACCTTCTCCAGCAGATAAACTGAAAGCTTTGTCACAGCATATTGTAAGTTCATATGCAGCTTCAGAGAATTCCCCTGGATGGAGGAGTACTTGAAGCAGTAATTGGACAATTAAGTGTCTCATTGCATATAACTTATTTGAATCAGCAGATAATCCACAATTCCTTTCCTGTCAACACGAGGAAAAAGGGTTCAAATATCTCAAAAAGTTAGACATAAAATTCACCCAGTAAGCAAAAATTTGAAAAGTTCATCCTGGAATACCGCCTAACAAGCAACAAGATGTAAGCTACACCAACATCCGTATCCGTTTTAGCAATGGTAAGAATTTATGTGGACAAATTTAAACTACATCAAACAACTAGCATGTCATGCGAAATGTGAATGCGCAGAAAAGAAAATGGCAGACAAAAACAAAGCAAGCAAGAAAATTACCTCTCTCGACAATTTGCTTTCTGTTTCCTGCAATTCTTTGATGGCCTTCTCATCTGCTTCATTCAAGGAGCGGAAAAGAGAAACAGAAGGAATATTTTGTAAAGTGCTAAGGAATTTCATGAAGTATGAACCGAGATCATCAGGCTCAAGGCCATTTTCCTTAGGCAGTGAATCCTCGACCTTTTGGGAATTCGAAAGCAACAGCAGCAGCTGCTCGATACACATTTTGCAAAGTGCAGTAGGAGCAGCTGTCTTGGGCCATTTGAATTTCTCCTGCAACTCAAATGACGTAACTTCAGTACCAAGTGAAGCCCGAAATAGACCTTGAACAGCTAGGAATTTCAGTATTTGCTTTTGCAACCGACATTTTGCCTCTGGAGCCAATTTGGCATGCTTTAAAATGCCAGGGAGAGATTCAATAACCCAGCTTTTCAAAAGATCTGAATTTCCTGCTGTCCCAAATGAGTCCTTCTCCTCGTTTGAACCTATCTCTGAGTTGTCATCTGTTGTTTGACTCTGATCTGAATTTAGGGAGCAAGGTTCTAAGGCCCATTTCATATTTGAAGGTTCCCCTGGAGAACGTTGTTCATCCACAAACAAGTTCATCAAGTTCTGAAGGAAAAGTGTGCAACCATCCTCCGTTTCAAACTCTGCAGTTAACTCTTTGATAGTTTTTGTCCGTGTAATAGTGTCGAATTTTCCATCACTGTGTTTCTGAAAAGCCATTGTAACAGCTACTCTTCTTGCATCATCATTTCTCACCCAATCAAGCAACACCCCGCGAAAATGCAGGGCAACTTTATGCAGCCAAGAGTCCTTTGTGGAAAGTATATCCATGAGGCACTGGACAAATTTGTACGATAGAACAGACGGGACAAAACTTGCTGGAAGCCTTGGAAGAAGAAGAAGCAGAATGTCAAAAGCCAAGTGCTTACGATCATGAGATGAAGAAAGAAGGGTTCCTTCAATAATGATTTCGCAGAAATTCTGGATGTTCTTTGTCATTTCTTCTTCAAAGGGGCTGGACTTGCGGACTCGCTTTCCTTTTTTAGAGGGATTCGAAAGGGATGTGTCATCTTCTTTGTGAACAACTGTTTCCGGTAATAGCATATCGACAACAACATGCCATAAGCTATGAACTCGAGGCTGACAGAATGTAGATTCCTGAAAGTTCAAAACAAGAATGATTTCAGAAAAACTTTAATTAGTTATCACCAACCTTTCTTTGTAGAGTGCATGGGATGCTACCTTAAAGCAATTAGCGATTGATGAGAGATGATCCGCGGAAAAAAATTTCGCTGGGCTGAAAGGGACAGGTAGAAGCTTGCCAAACACAGGGTGCTCAACTGAAATCTTTTCACGGAGTTTAAGAGCTAAAAGCAAAGCATCTGGATTTCCAACCTCAGTAGCTTGCTCAAACCATTTATGAAGTTCTGGCGCTTCAATGACATGATTCGACAATGCTTCAGAAGGTAACTACAGTCATAAGATGACATCACAAAGCTAGTCAAGATGTAGATATCACAGATCATCTTGGTATGAATAGATATATATACATATCCATATAACCGTAAACAGAGAATCCCAAATCAGCTTGAATTCCTATATAAGGTTTTGACTTCGCAGCGTGTAACCTGACCTCCACCGCTGCTAGATGAATGCTCTTGGAAATTAAGTGATACCATACCCTAAGGTCCTAAAAGATGTGTACCTTGACGACCTATCTTAGAATGCAAGCAGGCCCCAAAAAATTATTCGATAACCTAGATTTTACTTCTTTAGATTATAGAGTTCATTTTGCAATAAGAAAAAAATATCAAATCCTGGGGTTTAAGTGCCAGGACAATAGCATAAGGAGCTTGTAAAATGATTTCCTTCATGATTCAGATGGCTTGAGCTGGCATATAAAAGTTAGGCTTACTATACCTTCCCAGCCAGGTCTAGAAGAACATGGACAGCTGGCTCTTGCAGGTATCGCTTCTTTGCAGCAAGACAGATAATGGCATTTATAAATTCTATGATGATCGGAGTTTCTTTATCAGATTCCCAATCTTTGCTCAGCCTTCCAGACCGTGCAACTGCACCATAAGCAAAGAGTCGACCCAAGAGGCATTCCTTTACATCCTGTTATCATCAAATCTGATTGTGAGCCTCTATACAAACTCGGGAATGGATCAACTATCAAAAGAAATACACTGCTACCTACTTGGCCCTTCATGGATGAAGATACTGCCAAAGAATCAACAATGAGTTTCATCAGCGACTCCACCTTGATGTTAGGAATTAGACCGACAGGCAACGTCAAGCCCAAGGCAAACCCTTGCCTCGCACACTGTAGAAAACATAGCAAACACGATACTTCGATCACACAAAGTAAAGACATTATCCGGTTTTAAACAAATATCGATAAAGTAAGCTAAAGCTGTTCTCTTCTATCAACTGATCAAGCTATGTGAGCCCATTGTTGCCTAATCGCGTACCTCTCTCGAAGATGACACACCACGAATAAGCCTACGTATGGTGTATCTCAAATGTGGTGCACAATCATCCAACCCGTCGTTTTTTTCAGCTTCCAACATCAACCCTCCATTTACAGAATCCTTATCAGGCAGCATCTCATACTGTTTCTGGATCTCTTGCAACCTTAACAGCAAAGACTCGGCTGCTGTTTTTCTCACACTTGCGTCGGCTGAAGCCAAGTCCCTGAAATAGTTCAGAGGCAACTCCGGCAACCCTCCACTCGAAGAAGACGATGAAGCAACATATTTATCAGCTTCCTCTGCTTTCGAGTTGACAACCACTGCTCCGGGCCCAGAAGCTCCTTCATCTTTCTCCAGAGCGGCGCGTTTTCTTTCTTTGTCTGAAGCTTTCCTCTTCTTCTTCTTCTCCATGTCTTTGGCTGAGCTCGCAACACCGGGGGGAGCCGCCGCCGGAGAATTTGCGTCGCCGGAATCAGAAATCTCCCGGCTCTTTCGCTTATCATTCTTCAGTTTCTTTTTCGCCGGCACATCAGCGGGATTGTTCTCTACTTCCTCCGATGCTTCGCCGCCGGTTCTCTTCTTGCTAGCCATTGAAACCAAAAGATCTCACTGAGTACAAAATCCGTTCGCTGGAACCAATGTTGCAAATCTTGAGGAAGGAAACAGAAACCCTATCCGAAAGATCAAATGTTTTGGGAGATGAAGCAGAGAAGATTTGGGAATTTGGCAGAGAAGTGTTGGAGGCCAAAAACCCTAGAGCGGAATCCGAGTTGTACAATAGCTTCTTCGAGCCACGGCCGAGGTTTTAGGGTTTAATCAAAGTCTATTTGCTTTGCTCTTCTTATTACTTAAAAAATATTTTTCCCCTCTTACCTAAATTATATCGTTATTAAAAATGCAATAAATAATAATTTTCATTTAAGAGCCCAAGTGAGGCCCAACTTCATTCTTAAAGTTGGGCCTACAATAAGACCAAAAATTAAGAAAAGGCCTATTAAAGCTCAATGAGCCCAAATATTTCCACAGTGCAAAAAAGGCAAGGCTAGTGGTCAGGTTAGCAAAATCAAATACAAAAGAATTAAGGAAAAAAACAGAAATTTCCATGAAAAATAAATATTTTATCAATAAAAAACTAGACTAAATTGAATTCAAAACGAAATAAAACTGAACAAACCAAACAAAATATTTTTAATTATTCCAAAACCGAATTAACCCAATCTTAATATAACCGAACCGAACCCTCAAATGCTCATCTAGTAGAAAATCATCACAGCTAACAGAAAGGCACAAACTTTATTGGAAAAATGAAGGCCGAAGTGACAAAAGCTTTGAACAAAAGGGCCTCAGTAGACAAGGGCACGAGTACATTTGCATCTTATTACATCAACCCGTCGAAAGACCGACCAGGTACATGAGAAGAAATGTCTGAAAGCCAACATAATCCAATCCAACAACGGGAACAGTCCTTACCCCAGTCAGTGATGCTCATCGGAAGAGGAAGAAAGTTTGTTTTTTATATAATATATATTTGTGAAAAAAGAGCAGGAAAACAAGAAAACCAAGTTCCAACACTTTGAAAGGGAAAAAGAGGGACTATGATGATTGTTTTAATTAACAAAAAAAAAGGTATAAAATCTTCAAAAAAGCATGGAGTTTTCAACAGATTGTATTGCAGTAAAAACACAAGTACTTCAAAGAACATTTTGAAGAAAATTTCCCTGCAATTTCTAAAACTGTTCAGTTTTCTGGAGTTTTAGGGGGGGGGGGTATGAAGGACTTTGATGAAATTCTTGTAGGAAGAATCTTTATGACATCTAACTGTTCAGTTTCTGAAGTTAAGTTTCAGTGCAGAAGAGGGAGGGGGTCACATTGGTTGAGGTGTATGTTAAATGTATGATGGGTGTCTTTTCCTTCTAGGTGTTCACTTCAGTTTTCTTGCCTAATTTCTTCTGTTGATAGCATAATAATTGATGTTTGGGTTTTGTTTCAGTGAACTACAGGAAGTGGTGGCAACTAAAAACCTATGTCACTTGTGTCCAGCAACTATAGTATACCAACCTAATAATCAGCAGGATTATATAAAGCAACCAGAGAAAGAATAAAAGAAAATCATATATGAAACACGACTTACCTGTCTCAGTTGCTCCAGATTTTGGCCACCCTCTCCGTACACAAATTTCATAGCGGTCTCTGGAACCCTAATTTCCACAGTTGTGTTTGTTACAACGGCAGATTTGCTTCCCCTGCCAAAGACCATCGGAAGAGTTTGGGGAAAGGTTTCGCATGGGTCATCAGTGAATGAATTCCATGGACAACATGATAAAGCACAGCTATGATGGTGAGGGATTTGAAGAACGGAATTAGCTTTGATGTATGGAAAAGGAATTGGTAGAAACTCGGGTAGGTAAGGCAAACCATGCCCATTTTCATGTAAACCAAGTGGCCCGCTAGAACAACACCAGTCAGGTATACCGCAGAGATTCTGTTGAAGATCGATAACATGGAATTCATCTGAGGCTGGTAGACAGGAAGATGAGGAGATAAGGGGCGCAAGCTCTGTCTTTTAGGGGAATGCTGCTCTTCCTGGGTATCGGGTTTCGTAGTAAACAGGCGTCTGGTTCCAAAAGATGCCGTACCCAATAGAAGCTCTCGTCGATCACTGAAACCTACAAAAGAGGGTGTGATCCGAGCTCCTGCTGCATTCTCAAAACCTTTTGGGCTCTAGAATGAGACAGCGATCACCAGTACAAGCATAAATTAGGAATATAAACACACTTTACATATATCAGCAAGAAAACAATCTGAATAACGTAGAAACTGCCTCACCTTTCCTTCCCCAATGGCATCACTTGTGATATGAGTACCCAAACCAGTACCGATAGTGTCATTTATGACAGGTCCTGAGCTGTAAAAGGAGGAAACTAACATCAAACGCAACCAGATAATGATCCTTTGTAATCCTATTCCAAAAAACAAACAGCAAACTACCTGAAGACTCTACACAAACTCGCTCCCAATGATGGTTCTTCCAAGGCAGCCCGCTGCAAGTATGTGTCACAAAGGGTCAACACAAAGAACGTACTTTAACCTCTATGCATATCTAACTACCAAACTAGCTGTATTCTGTGATGATGATTATGTAAGAGCCCACACAAATAAAGTAAAAGAGAGTTAGCCCTCTTGGCCACCCAACAATGCTCGCACCATAGTCAGATATAGCCTACGCCGATCAACCAGAAGCCCGATTACCAAGGCAGCCATCAGTCCAGATCGTTATATCGGTTCTATAAATGATACGCACAAGCACACACAAACAGGAGAAAAATGATCAAAAGATATACCATCTCCCGAATGATTCATGAAAATTTTCCGCTAACCCAAGCTGAACCCAGATGGAAAATTTTAACGAAGAAGACGACGCTTGATGGATTCAATTCCAGACAGTCGTCGACCCATCCAAAAATCGGGCTAGAGAGTAAAAAGAAGCAAACGAAAAACCGTACCAATCTAAAAGCGAAAAGAGGAGCAGAGACGACATCGTGGCGTCGTAGGGAGCGGAGAAGGGCAGCAGTAGCCATCGCTGAATCCGAACAAACTTCTATTCTGCAATCGTCCTGGAAAATGGATCTCGATGAAATCAAACCCTAAGAAAGGAAATGATTAAAAAAAAATTAGAGGGCATAATCGTAATTATAAACTCTGTAGCTATCCAAATGTTTGGGCCACAACCGTAACGGGAGATGGACTGGGCCCTTATTCTCTGCCGTGCCCACGTCTTAGGCCTCTCTTGTTTTTCCTCAATCGCCATTTCTTCGATTAGATTATTTATTAATAAAAAAAGTCACTAATATTTTTATTCGGTCAGATCACAGTTATCGGAATTTCAGTTCAATACTGGTTATAGACTACTTGAATCAAGTCAACAATCCGGAACTCGTAAGCTTTTGACATATATGACAAACTTCAAGTACCAAGTTCAATGAAACAAAGCGGCCTCTTATCTCTCAAACTCAAACTGAGGAGACAACGACTGTCGTGTAATACATTCCCAAACAGAGCTCGATGTCTACTTCTTCACCTCCTCGTACTCCGCCTCTGGTGCCTGGTCGCTGCCTCCCTGAGACCCACCAGAACCACCGCTGCCGCCGCCACCGCCGGCCATGTGTTCTCCGATCTTAGACACGGCTTTGTTAGCACCCTCGATCTTCGATTTGATTTCGTTTACATCGTCCCCTGACATGGCTTTCCTCAGATCCGAAACAGCATCCTCTATCTCCTTTGCGGTCTCGGCCGGGATCTTGTCTCTGTACTCGCCCAAACTCTTCTCCACGCTGTAAATAGTCGTGTCGGCCGAGTTCCTGGTGTCGATTAGTTCTTTCCTTTCCTTATCCTTCTGAGCGTGCAGTTCAGCTTCCCTGACCATCTTCTGTATCTCGTCTTCCGAAAGTCCTCCCGATGAACGGATCGTTATCTGTTGTTCTTTACCCGTTGCCTTGTCCTTGGCCGAGACGGTCACGATACCATTTGCATCGATATCGAATGTCACTTCGATCTGGGGAATGCCTCTCGGGGACGGTGGAATGCCCACGAGCTCGAATTCTCCTAACATTTTGTTGTCAGACGCCATTTCACGCTCGCCTTGAAGCACCTTGATGCCAACTTGTGTTTGGTTATCAGCAGCAGTTGAGAAAACCTGTTCAGTAATTGACAGTACGCCCATTAAACCGATAAGCCTCGAAAGAAACTTGCAATCTGTAAAAAAAAAACGATCTTAAACTGCTTTCATTCAGTAACAACAAAAATTTTGCATCAAGTATAGTAAGGACATTACCTGACTCTTCTTCGTGGGAATTGTTGTGTTCCGGTTAATCAGTCTGGTGAAAACTCCACCAAGGGTCTCAATACCAAGTGATAGAGGTGTAACATCCAGAAGAAGTAATTCCTTGACATCACCACGAAGGATACCACCTTGGATTGCAGCTCCCATGGAAACAGCCTCATCAGGATTGACACCTTTACTCGGACTCTTCCCGAAGATCTCAGAAACAACAGATTGTACCTTCGGGACACGAGTCATTCCTCCAACAAGAAGAACTTCATCAACCTCCTTGGCACTTATACCAGCATCCTTGAGACAGTTCTTGCATGGGTCACGAGTCCTCTCGATCAAATGATTCACCAGAGTTTCAAACTTTGATCTGGTCAGGGTAATGTGAAAATGCTTCGCCCCAGAAGCATCGGCAGTGATAAAAGGCAGATTGATATCGGTTTGGGAGGTGGACGAGAGTTCGATTTTCGCTTTTTCGGCTGCTTCCCGAAGCCTTTGCAAAGCAAGTCTGTCCTTGGATAAGTCAATTCCCTCGGTTCTCTTGAATTCGTTCACCAAGAAATGCAAGAGCTCATTATCAAAGTCCTCCCCTCCCAAGAAAGTGTCACCATTGGTGGCTTTCACCTGCATGAGAAACTCACAGTACAAATAAGAAGCACGATGCTAAAATTTCTTAAGCAACAAAGCAAAAAACATCAGATTGGCTGAAGATACATGCCTCAAAAACTCCATTAGAGATCTCCAATATGGAAATATCGAAAGTCCCTCCACCAAGATCGAAAACAGCAATCAGGCCCTCCTTGTTGTTCATACCATAAGAAAGCGCAGCTGCTGTGGGTTCGTTTATAATTCTCTCCACATCAAGACCAGCAATTCTACCTGCATCTTTTGTTGCCTGTCTTTGAGCATCATTGAAATATGCTGGCACAGTGATAACAGCCTTGGAAACAGATTTCCCGAGGTAAGCCTCTGCAGTCTCTTTCATCTTTGTAAGAACAAATGCACCAATTTGGCTAGGAGAGTATTGCTGGCCATTAGCTTCGACCCACGCATCACCATTTGGAGCACGGACGATCTTGAAGGGAACCATCTTCATTTCTTTTTGCGTCTGGGGATCATCGAATTTCCTACCAATCAAACGTTTTGTCCCAGATACTGTGTTTGTTGGGTTGGTGACGGCTTGACGCTTGGCTGGTGTGCCTACTAGAAGCTCTCCTTTCTGGTTGAATGCTACGACAGATGGCGTTGTCCTTGATCCTTCAGCATTCTCAATAACTTTTGGGTTCTGAGATGCGGAAAGCATCATCAAAAACAAAGAATAAGCACAATAATAAAAAAGGTTTAAAACAGAGATGAAACATCAAAACAATGCAAAAAACATCTCACCTTTCCCTCCATTACAGCAACGCATGAGTTAGTAGTACCCAAATCAATACCAACAATGTCATTCGCAACAGGTTTCGAGCTGTAAAGAGGGGGGAAATGAATGAAATCCATATACAACTGAATCGCGTTAAACAAAAATCATCCTACCTGAAGACTCTACAAAAACTCGCAAAGCCTTGTCCATTATAAGAACTGTACCACGCCGGTTTCCCCTTAATAGCCAGCTGCAACAGGGATCATGAGTGTTAGAGCAAACTAATGCTTCCCTGGTATATTCAACACAATAGTAACATTCGTATAAAATCCACAAACTTATACTTGTCCTGAAGATTTAGCGAAGTATTCATTCCACCGCGACAACAAAAGACAAAAATTCCATTCTTCAACCAGAAATACAAATCTCGCGAGATCCCCTGTTTCTGGACGAACACCAGCTGACTGATCAGGGGCTAATCAAATCCGTTTGCATACATATGAGAATACTAAGGGCGCATATCATCAAACCTCGAATTTCTCGCTCATATTGTCCTATATCCCACAATACATAACCCCTTCTGTCACCGTCTCACCAAAAGTGCCATTCTACATCATTTCCCACAAAAAAAAATCCACGAGATAGACACAAAACAAAAGGTGGCTCTCGAAAATAAACGAAACCGAGCTTGTTGATCGGCCGATTGATCGGGCAACAAAACAAGTTTTAACGGGAAAAAAAGGAAAGTAAAACGTACGGATTTGTAGACGGAAAGAGGGGCAGAGACGACGTCACGGCGTCGCATGGAGCGGAGAAGAGCTGCCGCAGCCATAGGCGAATCAGATAACCTCCTTCGCAATCTTCCTAAAGAAATCGCTTATTCTGCAAAGAATGTGATCGCTAGGGTTTAGGGTTTTTGAACGGTCCTCAGGAAAATGAGAAAATGCAGGGACGAACTGTCTAGAGAAAGCAAGCAAACTCTAGACGTAGATAAAAGCGCATCCACCCAAAAACGACGCCGCATGCTTATTCCCAACCGCCATGCCGCGTAGTTTAGCTGCTGGATACGTGGCATGATACAATTCATAACCAACTTTTTTCTAATTCTTTTTTTACGGAGCATTTTTTGCATTCGGGTCGGGTTTTCAAATATTGGGTCAGTTCCGGGCTGAACCATAATGGGCTGGGCTAAGCCAGCCCATTTAATATTTTAAGTTTATATATTATTTGATAATTCCAAAAAATATAAATATTGACCTAATTTTTCTCCTGCATCGACGAATGAAAACAAAGCCATTTGACTATCAATATCAAAAGGTTCCGTCCACGGATATTATAAGTGACGATGCATTTGCCCATTGATCGGTATTGTTTGTTATAGTAATAGTTAATTTCGGGTTTAAAGGGATAGATTATAATATAAGTCCCTCTTATATAGATTCCAACTATTTTTGTATAAATTTTAGAAATACAAAAAAAAAAAGATTCCTATCTCTATTTTTAAAGGAGAAAAAGACAAAAACAATAAAAAAAAGTGATATAAGAGTAGAGAATGCAGACACTCGTTGTTTTTTCCACCAAATAACACAATATTTTATTCCGAAAGAAATACCATGGATATATATAAATTAGAAAGAAGGGCGAAAAATACATAATTGTGTATATTTTATTCTAATAATTTTAAATTTTTATATTTAAAAAATTAAAATAATAATAGAAATCAAGACAAAGCAATAATTCAAGGAGGCTGTCTCACCTAAGATTCATCGTCAAACACTCTTAGTTTAATCACTTCACCACCAAAAAAAAAAGAATCCAACGCGTCAACTCTCTCTCTCTCTCTCTCGCCACTTCACCGGGAAATGGCCGCTCTCGAGCTCCAACGCACCTCCACCGCCGCAACCTCCGACCCGGAAAAACCCATCGCCGGAAACTCCGTTGTCTCCGGCGGAGAAGAAGAAGAAGACGACGACGACGTTTCGCCGGTGGAACAAGTCCGTCTGACGGTGACGAACACCGACGACCCGACCCAACCCGTCTGGACATTCCGGATGTGGTTTCTGGGGCTCCTCTCATGCGCCCTCCTCTCTTTCCTTAACCAATTCTTCGCGTACCGGACCGAACCGCTCATCATTACCCAAATCACGGTTCAGGTGGCTACTCTACCCATGGGACACTTCTTGGCCAAGGTGCTTCCCACCACCCGGTTTACGATACCGGGGTTCGGTTCGAACCGGTTAACGCTGAACCCGGGCCCGTTTAACATGAAGGAGCATGTTCTCATCTCCATCTTCGCCAATGCCGGGAGTGCGTTCGGGTCCGGCTCGGCCTTTGCGGTCAGTATCGTCACCATCATCAAGGCCTTTTACCGGCGAAACATCTCTTTCCTCGCCGCTTGGCTCCTCATCATCACTACCCAGGTACTTCTTTTTTCAATTCTTTATTTAAAAAATAATTGAAGAAAACGTTTCTTGATTTTATATTATTACAAAATAAATCAACGTAAAACTTGATTTTTCGAGTGAATTATCTGAAGAAAATATCTTGAGTTATCTAAAAGTATGGAACTTTTTGGTTGGGACAGAAAGTAAAGCTTGGAACTTTCTGCTCACCCTCTTGCGAGTTGTTTTTCCTTTTGAAGTGAAATTCTGAAATTCCAAATTATAATTTTGGGCCGTCGCCGAATTTGAATTTTGTTAATCGAAATTTTCTTTCCCAAAATTTGGAATTTGTATAATCTTAGTCAATACCGACAAACTTGTGGTTGAAGGTATAGACGGGCTTTTTAGGGTCAAAAGAAATAATGTCCAAATTATTAGCAATTTTCAATATAATAAGATGACGTTACAATCTTGATAAATATCTAAATTTTAAATCTTTTGTTTTGCACATGGCATTTGAATTTCTCATTAATTACATCAGTGGATATATACGTTTAATAGTTAAACACGTGGTGTATTATCAATTTACATTTACATGTGCGTGAGTGTGTGTATATAGGTGTTGGGATACGGGTGGGCCGGGTTGCTGAGGAAATACGTGGTCGAACCGGCTCACATGTGGTGGCCCAGCACTCTTGTTCAAGTTTCATTGTTTCGGTACGCTTTTGGTTTCTAACAATTACAGTAACTACTTATTAATTGAAAAAAAAACCCATATATATATATATCTTACCTTATTTTCATAAAAATAAATAGAATTTAAATGGGTCTACCCCAAATAAAAGAAGAAGAACAAAACTGGCGGATAATAGAAAGAGAGACGAAGATTTGATTCTTCGAGACCGACTTTGGTCATGAAAAACGGCAAAAAATGAAATAATAAAGTAATGGTGTATCAAATGTATATTTTAATATAACACGTAAGCGTGTATATATAATCATTAAACGTGAGTAAGAGCAAGTATACTGTAGACGTGACGGTCTTTCCGTGCCTACGTACGCATTCAATTGGGTGGGTCCATATTTATTTATACCCAAATGGCTAAAAAAAGAAAAGCTCAAGTTGAGGAAAATACATACGTGCAGACTCTTAATTACGTCATTGTGTGACATTAACGAAACGTCTAATCCTAATTAATGCTCGTTAAACCGGTGGGTCCACCCGTGTCTGTAGCCCCAAACAACAATTAATGGGTGATTATGAAGTGTTTAACCATCGAAATTTTCAGAAAATGGCGGTTTAATTAAGCATATTGTTGTGTGTTTTTTTAATTGATTCTGGTCGGAATCCGACAGGGCATTGCATGAGAAAGATGAACAAAGGATGACAAGGGCAAAGTTCTTCGTCATCGCACTGATCTGCAGCTTCGCTTGGTACCTCGTCCCTGGCTATCTTTTCTCCACGCTCACGAGCATTTCATGGATCTGTTGGGTATTTCCCAAATCGGTCACGGCTCAGCAGCTCGGCTCGGGAATGAGAGGACTCGGGCTCGGAGCGATAACACTCGACTGGACCGCCGTCGCATCTTTCTTGTTCAGCCCCCTCATCAGCCCTTTCTTCGCCATCGCCAACGTTTTCATAGGATACGCTCTCATACTATACGTCATCGTTCCTGTAGCCTATTGGGGAATGGACTCTTACCATGCGAAACGATTCCCCATATTCTCGTCCACTCTCTTCACATCCGACGGCCAGAAATACGACATTCCGGCCATGGTTAACGAGAATTTCGAGCTCGATCTTGTCAAGTACCAGCAACAAGGGAGGATAAACTTGAGCCTGTTCTTCTCTCTGACTTACGGGTTTGGTTTCGCCACCATTGCGTCTACTCTCACGCACGTAGCTTTCTTCTATGGAAGGTATAACCCGAGAAAATCGATATTTCTTGTGGTACAAGAAACGTATATTAGATTGCCTGATTCCGGGCGTAACTATTATCCGCAGGGAGATATACGAGAGATTCCGGGCTTCGTACAAGAGCAAGGAAGATGTCCATACAAGACTCATGAGGAGATACAAGGACATACCTTCGTGGTGGTTTCACTCCATGCTAGGTCTAACACTTCTGGTTTCGTTAGCGTTGTGTATTTTCTTGAACGATCAGGTCCAGATGCCTTGGTGGGGTCTGATCTTTGCTAGCGCCATGGCTTTCGTCTTCACCCTTCCTATCAGCATCATAACTGCAACAACGAACCAGGTAGATGAAACAGTTCATTGGATCTGTTAAAGACTTTTGTCGGATATTAAGTGCTTACATCTCATACATATACAGACACCGGGGCTGAACATAATCACCGAGTATGCGATGGGTATTATATACCCGGGAAGACCCATTGCAAATGTTTGTTTCAAGATTTATGGATACACGAGCATGGCTCAAGCTGTTTCTTTCCTCAACGATTTCAAGCTAGGGCATTACATGAAGATCCCTCCTCGATCCATGTTCTTAGTTCAGGCACGTCTGGTTTTCTGTCTGAATATTCCATACTTGTGGATTAAAAGCTAAAACCTGACAATCTTTTTGTGTGTGTGTGTGTCGCAGTTCATCGGAACAATTCTCGCCGGAACTGTAAACCTATCAGTTGCATGGTGGCAGTTGAGCTCTATCGAGAACATATGCCAAGAAGATCTCCTCCCTCCGGACAGTCCTTGGACATGTCCAGGCGACCGCGTCTTCTTCGACGCGTCCGTGATATGGGGACTGGTCGGACCCAAACGGATCTTCGGATCTCAAGGGAATTACGCAGCCATGAACTGGTTCTTTGTCGGAGGTGCATTAGGACCCATCATCGTCTGGATGTTACACAAATCATTCCCAAACCAATCATGGATTCCACTCATCAACCTCCCAGTTCTTCTCGGAGCAACCAGCATGATGCCACCTGCAACTGCGGTGAACTACAACTCGTGGATTCTGGTGGGCACCGTGTTCAATTTCTTCGTCTTCCGCTACAGGAAACAGTGGTGGCAGAGGTATAACTACGTTCTGTCAGCTGCCCTCGACGCGGGAGTTGCGTTCATGGCGGTCTTGTTGTATTTCACGCTGGGAATGGAGGGCATTAGGTTGAGTTGGTGGGGAACTGACGGTGAACACTGTAACCTAGCCAAGTGTCCGACCGCAGAAGGCATATCAGTGGATGGTTGTCCAGTCGTATGATACTATTGGGTGGTGTTTATATATATAAAAAAAGCGAAATTAAAGGTTCAATCTTTCGCAAAAAAAAAAGTCAGATTTCTTGCGTTTGGAATTGTAAAAAGATTCGTGGTCTTATTCAACAAGATTGGATAAAATGTTTAGATTTTGAAGATAAGTGAATGCTTTGACAGGTATTAGCGAGACGGAAAATGTCGGCAGGGTTCTTCGACTGAGTCGCCGGAAAACCATCGCCGGCGGTTGGGATCTTTGAACGACGGCCAAGTTCGGGCATCGATGATGTTAAACCCCCTTAAATATGATATAATATTCTATACGCCCCAATAAATGTTGGTTCTTTCTTTTTCTGCCCCTAATATTTAACATTTGAACTTTTGAGGTGAATTTGATTCCGGCTTCAAATTTAAACTCTTCATTTCTCAGATTAAAGACACTGAAAATCAGAACAAAAGGGTTGGATGCATCTATATATATGTCGTATATTTTCAGATGTGTGAAACTAAAAGATGGTTCAATCAATTTGAACCTTAGTCAGATCAAGAGGCATCTTTCGGATTTGGCATAATCACAGTTTTTTTTTATAACCGGGTATCTTGGATAAAGGTCTATACTAATCCCAGATCAGGAGTCAGCCGGATAATTTGGAATATACGCTCCCTCTTCAAATTTGAAATTCAAATTCGGGATGGGAGAGACGATTTGCACTCCCTTTTCACCGATTGAACTATCTAAGTTTAGGTGGCATATCACAGTTTACATTGGATAAATTATGAACTGCAGCATGAACCAAAAGAAAATCGATAAAACAACACAAATAGTTTATAAATTTATGCACCAATTCAAGCCCTAGTTGATGAATAGTAACCGAGTATGGTATCCTTACATAAATGTACTGAGAATATATCGTATCCTCTTAAACAAAAGTCGTCTGAAACAAATCGCTCTCTCTTCGTTTTGTCACTATATATATGTTAGGTCGACAAGTGTAAAGTGGGTTGCCGTCCAGAATCATTTGGAGTTTCCTAATCAAGCTGGAGTCTGTTGTCATCAAATTTTAGAAAATGCAGTCTTGTTAGAATTAATTAAGCAACATTATATATATACATATATAAATATATAATATACATGTAGTGTGTATGTTCGTATAATGTTACCTGAGTTTCATGGATAATTCTGATTCTTGATCTCTTTCTTGAGAGTAAAGTTCCTCATGGCTCAACTGAGGATGAACGGGCAGGTTTAGGTTATACCCTAATTTGTCCGGCTTACACTCACAATCAGATTCATTCGGATCCCACAGTTCATAGACCTGAGAATTAAATCAAAACCCTTCATTCATTCATATATATATATATATATACACACACTTGTCGGCTGGTTGGTTAACCTACCTTTGTCTTCAAATCTCTGTTTTCTTGACCGATTAGGACAACCTTCTTGTGCAGTTCTTGATTGTCCTGACAAACAAGGTTCACCTGCACCGATTTCAATATAAGAGATTTCGATTCCCATGATCTTCTCGTCAAGAATTGCATCAAATGTGTGTGGGGATCAAACACAAACCTTGTTGGTCAAGACTCTTATTTGATCAGCAAGAAGCTGCTCCTGCACGCAGAAAAAAAAACAAGGATGCCAACATATATATACGTGTATATATACACACACCGTCACCATATGAGTAAAATCGATAAACGCAATATCACTTTCTTTCAGCAAGACCTTTCTAGCGCGAACGCTTTTCAAACTGCGTTCGAGTTGGTTTTCCAGATTCCTCAGATCATTGACGCTCAGACCAGAAATCTCTTCACCCATGAGTTTCCTGTAACGACATCTCCATGTACATGTTGTGTATGAACATTCATATGCATATATATGTCTCAACAAAATCTTCGTTTTGCAAGCTATTGGATACTATAATCAAACTGTACCTGTTGTACTCATTCAGATGATTGATATGTTCCCTTAGTTTTTCTGCCTCCCTTTGCCAAAACTGGAACTAGCCAAAAACCGTTGTTCAATTGCTGATATAAAGGCATATACAATATGAAACATGAGAGGTTTGATGAGCGGTTTTCACAATTTTGTTCCAAATCCATAACTTTTTTTTTATCATCTTCCAGTCATTCATGCATGTATGCTATATATATATATATATATAGAGAGAGAGAGAGAGAAGATACATACCGTGATTTCTGAAGTGTGATTCGGTTCAATGTCTTTTGCTCTCATTCTATTGTAGCGTTCAATCACAGACTTGACACTGGCGTAAAAAGAAGAAGACCCACAACAAATACCAGATTTAAGAGAGAGAAACCGAGAGAGAGAGCTAGAGAGAGAGAGAGAGAATGTGACCTAGAGCTCGCATAATCATGGAGCCTGCCAGAGCTGGAGAAGATTATGGCACAGACTTGAGCATCGCAAAGGATGGATAGCTCCCTCGCCTTCTTGAGCAGACCATTTTTCCTCTTTGAGAACGTTACTTGTCTGCTTGTCGCATTATCTATCCTTTGAATCACAATCTTTCCCCTCCCCATATCTTCTTATAATCTCTTATCACCGCTTTTCTCCTAAATTATTAATTAATTACCACATGATCCTGCAAAGCGAGAGTGATTTATCAGACAAGTTTCCAGGAAAAAAAAAAAGAAAGAGAATCAAGAAGAAGGATCTTTGTTCTTGTTTTGAGTTGAAATTTGGGGACGAAAGATATTCTTGAAATCAAGAAAGGCACACAAATGCGGTGTACCCCAAACAAATGAAACCCTAACAACAGCTTTAAGCGGAACCCCGAATTCTGACCTGAAGTTATTGACAGAAAACTGCATAATAAACATCTTACCTATGCTGTGTTGTGTCTGAGAGAGAGAGAGAGAGAGAGAGAGAGAGACAGA